>NW_027175230.1:0-300000 GCF_028021215.1 Eschrichtius robustus
TAAGGCGAACCCGAGCACAAGGAGATGAGAAATGAGGTGCGTATTAGAAACCTTTCAAAATCACACGGTGTACCATCTTCTGGGTTTCTCATGCATGTTTTCGATGTAGGAAGATGCCCTTGAACCTGGAGATTTGGGACCCATGGGATGGGTACCACGCAGTATTACTTTAAAGGGTCTGCGTTTGCTCACCCAACCTCACCCAACCTTTCAGCCCCAAGAGTGTCCCACCCTTATGTCTCATCAGCTGTGGGTCTAGATATGGTCAATCCAGGTTGCATCACAGCCTCTGAACGAATTTTGTAAGAATTTCTCTCTCTATCACTGTCTTTGTTTTACAGGTTTTAAAAGTAATTTATTTTTATAATGGGGTTTAGCTGCTTTTCACGGCTGTGTTTATGCGGCTTTACACCCACTTGACCACTTCCAGACAGATATCAATACATAGGTTTTAAGATTCCTTACTAGTCACATATATTCTTGTGCGGTGAATAGGGGGTGTTGAGTCCAGTTCACTGAGCAAGGAGTAGGTCTTGTCTATTACATATTGGGTGTATGGAACGGTATCTGAGCGAATTGAAACCCATGTTTTATGCATCACCCCCACCTCACACCTTTCCGTTAAGCAGCCATAGTGTGTTTTCTAACGTGTGACTCTGTCTGTTTTGTAATTCAGTTCAAGTGTAGCGGTTTTTACATTCCCTCTATAAGTGATAGCTTATGATAAGTGTCTATTTCTGTATGAATTATTTCACTTAGAATCGTCGTACCTAAATCCACTCATCTTGCTTCTACTAGCCTTATGACATTGATTTCATGTCTGAGTGATATTCCATTGTACATAAGGACACAACTTCTTATCCATTTTTCTCTTTCCTGGGATAATTTAAGGTGTCATGAAGTGGAGGTTCTTGTCAACAGAGCAGCCCTAAACTTTGGGGTGCCTGTGTCTTGCTGATTTTTAGTTTTCCCATTTATACGCCCATGAGTGGACGTGCCCTATGCTCCCTAAGCTGTGTTTTTTCGATGTTTCAGGACACACCGTACACTTCTCCAGAGTGGCTGTGGGCAATTTACATCCCGCCCATCAGCGTAGCAAGGCTGCCATTTCTCCATGGCCTGTCCTGCATTTCTGGTTTGAAACTTTTTGCAGCATGACCCTTTTGACCGATGGGAAGCGAGACTTCTTTGTAGCGCGTGATTTGCCTTTCAAGGTGCTTGGTTGGCCAAAAAGGGCGTATGCGGTTTTTTCCTGAATATATTCAGGAAAAAACGCATACGCCCTTTTTGGCCAAGGGCATCATTCTCGACGTTTTGCCGCTTTTCATGTGCTTTAAAGGCGATTTGAATCTACCTCCTGAAATCTGTTTCCTGCAATTCTGCCTTGCTTTCAAATCCTCTTCGTTGCCTTCCCTCAATATATTTGTGGACGAGAGTTATCATTTATAACTCTGCGGGTTTGTGAATTGCAGTGTCCCTGAGCTCCATTTTTCAACTCGCTTTTTTGGAGCTGTCCGCAAAGCGCGGGATTGCCTCAGGACCCTATTCTGCTTCTGGGCGCAGGCTGAGCCTGTGGTTAATTCTTCTTCCTGATGGGAAAATAGAGTGACCCTGTGCCTGTCCCAACACCTAGATCTAGTCTCTCATGGTTGCCCCTCTTCCCGTTCATCCTCAGGACAAATAGCAACCTGTAGGGAACAGGAGCTTAAAGGTGCTGATTCTCCAAGTAGGGAGATTGCTAGTAAAGTAGCTGGAAAGGCGAACCCGAGCACAGAGGAGATTGAGAGAATGAGGTGCGTTTTAGAAACCTTTCAAATCACACGGTGTACCATCTTCTGGTTTCTCTCATGCATGTTTCGATGTAGGAAGATGCCCTTGAACCTGAGATTTGGGACCAAGGGATGGGTACCAGGTAGTATTCCTTTAAAGGGTCTGTGTTTGCTCACCCAACCTCACCCAACCTTTCAGCCCCAAGAGTGTCCAACCTTATGTCTCATCCAGCTGTGGGTCTAGATATGGTCAATCCAGGTTGCATCACAGACCCCCCCCCCCCCCCCCCCCTCTGAACGAATTTTGTAGAATTTCTCTCTCTTTCACTGTCTTTGTTTTACGGGTTTTTAAAAGTAATTTATTTTTTATAATGGGGTTTAGCTGCTTTTCACGGCTGTGTTTATGCGGCTTTACACCCACTTGACTCACTTCTTTTTCCTAGACAGATATCAATACATAGGTTTTAAGATTCTTACTAGTCACATATATTCTTGTGCGGTGAATAGGGGGTGTTGAGTCCAGTTCACTGAGCAAGGAGTAGGTCTTGTCTATTACATATTGGGTGTATGGAACGGTATCTGAGCGAATTTTGAAACCCTTGTTTTATGCATCACCCCACCTCACCTTTCCCGTTAAGCAGCCATAGTGTGTTTTCTAAACGTGTGACTCTGTTCTGTTTTGTAATTCAGTTCAAGTGTAGCGGTTTTTACATTCCCTCTATAAGTGATAGCTTATGATAAGTGTCTATTTCTGTGTGACTTATTTCACTTAGAATCGTCGAACCTAAATCCACTCATCTTGCTTCTACTAGCCTTATGACATTGATTTCATGTCTGAGTGATATTCCATTGTACATAAGGACCACAACTTCTTTATCAATTTTCTCTTTCCTGGGATATTTAAGGTGTCATGAAGTGGAGGTTCTTGTCAACAGAGCAGCCCTAAACTTTGGGGGTGCCTGTGTCTTGCTGATTTTTAGTTTTCCCAATTTATACGCCCATGAGTGGACGTGCCCTATGCTCCCTAAGCTGTGTTTTTTCGATGTTTCAGGACACACCGTACACTTCTCCAGAGTGGCTGTTGGCAATTTACATCCCGCCCATCAGCGTAGCAAGGCTGCCATTTCTCCATGGCCTGTCCTGCATTTCTGGTTTTGACACTTTTTGCAGCATGAACCTTTTGACCGATGGGAAGCGAGACTTCTTGTAGTGCTGATTTGCCTTTCCAGGTTGCTTGGTTGGCCAAAAAGGGCGTATGCGTTTTTTCCTGAATATATTCAGGAAAAAACGCATACGCCCTTTTTGGCCAATGGCATCATTCTCGACGTTTTGCCGCTTTTCATGTGCTTTAAAGGCGATTCGAATCTACCATCCTGAAATCTGTTTCCTGCAATTCTGCCTTGCTTTCAAATCCTCTTTGTTGCCTTCCCTCAATATATCTGTGGATGAGAGTTATCATTTATAACTCTGCGGTTTTGTGAATTGAAGTGTCCCTGAGCTCCATTTTTCAACTCGCTTTTTTGGGAGCTGTCCGCAAAAGCGCGGGATTGCCTCAGGCCCTATTCTGCTTCTGGGGCGGCAGGCTGAGCCTGTGGTTAATTCTTCTTCCTGATGGGAAAATAGAGTGACCTGTGCCTGTCCCAACACCTAGATCTAGTCTCTCATTGGTTGCCCCTCTTCCCGTTCATCCTCAGGACAAATTGCAACCTGTAGGGAACAGGAGCTTAAAGGTGCTGATTCTCCAAGTAGGGAGATTGCTAGTAAAGTAGCTGGAAAGGCGAACCCGAGCACAAGGAGATGAGAAATGAGGTGCGTATTAGAAACCTTTCAAAATCACACGGTGTACCAATCTTCTGGGATTCTCATGCATGTTTTCGATGTAGGAAGATGCCCTTGAACCTGAGATTTGGGACCCATGGGATGGGTACCACGCCAGTATTACTTTAAAGTGTCTGCGTTTGCTCACCCAACCTCACCCAACCTTTCAGCCCCAAGAGTGTCCACCCTTATGTCTCATCCAGCTGTGGGTCTAGATATGGTCATCCAGGTTGCATCACAGCCTCTGAACGAATTTTGTAAGAATTTCTCTCTCTATCACTGTCTTTGTTTTACAGGTTTTTAAAAGTAATTTATTTTTATAATGGGGTTTAGCTGCTTTTCACGGCTGTGTTTATGCGGCTTTACACCCACTTGACCCACTTCCAGACAGATATCAATACATAGGTTTTAAGATTCTTACTAGTCACATATAATCTTGTGCGGTGAATAGGGGGTGTTGAGTCCAGTTCACTGAGTAAGGAGTAGGTCTTGTCTATTACATATTGGGTGTATGGAACGGTATCTGAGCTAATTTGAAACCCTTGTTTTATGCATCACCCCACCTCACCTTTCCCGTTAAGCAGCCATAGTGTGTTTTCTAACGTGTGACTCTGTTCTGTTTTGTAATTCAGTTCAAGTGTAGCGGTTTTTACATTCCCTCTATAAGTGATAGCTTATGATAAGTGTCTATTTCTGTGTGAATTATTTCACTTAGAATCGTCGTACCTAAATCCACTCATCTTTGCTTCTACTAGCCTTATGACATTGATTTCATGTCTGAGTGATATTCCATTGTACATAAGGACCACAACTTCTTTATCCATTTTCTCTTTCCTGGGATATTTAAGGTGTCATGAAGTGGAGGTTCTTGTCAACAGAGCAGCCCTAAACTTTGGGGTTCCTGTGTCTTGCTGATTTTTAGTTTTCCCAATTTATACGCCCATGAGTGGACAGTGCCCTATGCTCCCTAAGCTGTGTTTTTTTCGATGTTTCAGGACACACTCGGTACACTTCTCCAGAGTGGCTGTGGGCAATTTACATCCCGCCCATCAGCGTAGCAAGGCTGCCTATTTCTCCATGGCCTGTCCTGCATTACTGGTTTTGAAACTTTTTGCAGCATGACCCTTTTGACCGATGGGAGCGAGACTTCTTTGTAGCGCTGATTTGCCTTTCAAGGTTGCTTGGTTGGCAAAAAGGGCGGTATGCGTTTTTTCCTGAATATATTCAGGAAAAAACGCATACGCCCTTTTTGGCCAAGGGCATCATTCTCGACGTTTTGCCGCTTTTCATGTGCTTTAAAGGCGATTCGAATCTACCTCCTGAAATCTGTTTCCTGCAATTCTGCCTTGCTTTCAAATCCTCTTCGTTGCCTTCCCTCAATATATTTGTGGACGAGAGTTATCATTTATACTCTGCGGGTTTGTGAATTGCAGTGTCCCTGAGCTCCATTTTTCAACTCGCTTTTTTGGAGCTGTCCGCAAAAGCGCGGGATTGCCTCAGGCCCTATTCTGCTTCTGGGCGGCAGGCTGAGCCTGTGGTTAATGTCTTCTTCTGATGGGAAAATAGAGTGACCTGTGCCTGTCCCAACACCTAGATCTAGTCTCTCATTGGTTGCCCCTCTTCCCGTTCATCCTCAGGACAAATTGGCAACCTGTAGGAACAGGAGCTTAAAGGTGCTGATTCTCCAAGTAGGGAGATTGCTAGTAAAGGTAGCTGGAAAGGCGAACACCGAGCAACAAGGAGATGAGAAATGAGGTGCGTTTTAGAAACCTTTCAAATCACACGGTGTACCATCTTCTGGGTTTCTCATGCATGTTTTCGATGTAGGAAGATGCCCTTGAACCTGGAGATTTGGGAACCCATGGGATGGGTACCAGGCAGTATTCCTTTAAAGGGTCTGCGTTTGCTCACCCAACCTCACCCAACCTTCAGCCCCAAGAGTGTCCACCCTTATGTCTCATCCAGCTGTGGGTCTAGATATGGTCAATCCAGGTTGCATCACAGCCTCTGAACGAATTTTGTAGAATTTCTCTCTCTTTCAACTGTCTTTGTTTTACGGTTTTTAAAAGTAATTTATTTTTATAATGGGTGTTTAGCTGCTTTTCACGGCTGTGTTTATGCGGCCTTTACACCCACTTGACTCACTTCCAGACAGATATCAATACATAGGTTTTAAGATTCTTACTAGTCACATATATTCTTGTGCGGGTGAATAGGGGGTGTTGAGTCAGTTCACTGAGCAAGGAGTAGGTCTTGTCTATTACATATTGGGTGTATGGAACGGTATCTGAGCGAATTTGAAACCCTTGTTTTATGCATCACTCCCACCTCACACCTTTCCGTTAAGCAGCCATAGTGTGTTTCTAACGTGTGACTCTGTTCTGTTTTGTAATTCAGTTCAAGTGTAGCGGTTTTTACATTCCCTCTATAAGTGATAGCTTATGATAAGTGTCTATTTCTGTGTGAATTATTTCACTTAGAATCGTCGTACCTAAATCCACTCATCTTGCTTCTACTAGCCTTATGACATTGATTTCATGTCTGAGTGATATTCCATTGTACATAAGGACCACAACTTCTTTATCCATTTTTTCTCTTTCCTGGGATATTTAAGGTGTCATGAAGTGGAGGTTCTTGTCAACAGAGCAGCCCTAAACTTTGGGGTGCCTGTGTCTTGCTGATTTTTAGTTTCCCAATTTATACGCCCATGAGTGGTACGTGCCCTATGCTCCCTAAGCTGCGTTTTTTTCGATGTTTCAGGACACACCGTACACTTCTCCAGAGTGGCTTGTGGCAATTTACATCCCGCCCATCAGCGTAGCAAGGCTGCCATTTCTCCATGGCCTGTCCGGCATTTCTGGTTTTGACACTTTTTGCAGCATGGAGGCTTTTGACCGTTGGGAAGCGAGACTTCTTTGTAGAGCTGATTGCCTTTCAGGTTGCTTGGTTGGCCAAAAAGGGCGTATGCGTTTTTTACCGAATATATTCAGGAAAAAACGTCCATACGCCCTTTATGTCCAAGGGCATCATTGTCGACGTTTTGCCCGCTTTTCATGTGCTTTAAAGGCGATTCGAATCTACCTCCTGAAATCTGTTTCCTGCAATTCTGCGTTGCTTATAAATCCTCTTCCTTGCCTTCCCTCAATATATTTGTGGACGAGAGTTATCATTTATATCTCAGCAGGTTTGTGAATTGCAGTGCCCCTGAGCTCCATTTTTCAACTGTCTTTCTTGGGAGCTGGCCGCAAAAGCACAGGATTGCCTCAGGCCCTATTCAGGTTCCGGGGGGCAGGCTGAGCCTGTGGTTAATTCTTCTTCTGATGGGAAAATAGAGTGACCTGTGCCTGTCCCAACACCTAGATCTAGTCTCTCATTGGATGCCCCTCTTCCCGTTCATCCTCAGGACAAATTGGAACCTGTATGGGAACAGGAGCTTAAAGGTGCCTGTTTCTCCAAGTAGGGAGATTGCTAGTAAAGCAGCTGGAAAGGCGAACCGAGCACAAGGAGATGAGAATGAGGTGCGTTTAGAAACCTTTCAAAATCACACGGTGTACCATCTTCTGGGTTTCTCATGCATGTTTTCGATGTAGGAAGATGCCCTTGAACCCGGAGATTTGGGACCCATGGGAAGGGTACCAGGCAGTATTCCTTTAAAGGGTCTGCGTTTGCTCACCCAACCTCACCCAAACTTTCAGCCCCAAGAGTGTCCACCCTTATGTCTCATCCAGCTGTGGGTCTAGATATGGTCAATCCAGGTTGCATCACAGCCTCTGAACGACTTTTGTAAGAATTTCTCTCTCTTTCACTGTCTTTGTTTTATGGGTTTTTAAAGTAATTTATTTTATAATGGGGTTAGCTGCTTTTCACGGCTGTGTTTATGCGGCTTTACACACCACTTGACTCACTTCCAGACAGATATCAATACATAGGTTTTCAGATTCTTACTAGTCACATATATTCTTGTGCGGTGAATAGGGGGTGTTGAGTCCAGTTCACTGAGCAAGGAGTAGGTCTTGTCTACTACATATTGGGTGTATGGAACGGTATCTGAGCGAATTGAAACCCTTGTTTTATGCATCACCCCCACCTCAACTTTCCCGTTAAGCAGCCATAGTGTTGTTTTCTAAACGTGTGACTCTGTTCTGTTTTGTAATTCAGCTCAAGTGTAGCGGTTTTTACATTCCCTCTATAAGTGATAGCTTATGATAAGTGTCTATTTCTGTGTGACTTTTTTCACTTAGAATCGTCATACCTAAATCCACTCATCTTGCTCCTACTAGCCTTATGACATTGATTTCATGTCTGAGTGATATTCCATTGTACAAAAGGACCAAAACTTCTTTATCCATTTTTCTCTTTCCTGGATATTTAAGGTGTCATGAAGTGGAGGTTCTTGTCCACAGAGCAGCCCTAAACTTTGGGGTGCCTGTGTCTTGCTGATTTTTAGTTTTCCCAATTTATACGCCCATGAGTGGACGTGCCCTATGCTCCCTAAACTGTGTTTTTTCGATGTTTCAGGACACACCGTACACTTCTCCAGAGTGGCTGTTGGCAATTTACATCCCGCCCATCAGCGTAGCAAGGCTGCCATTTCTCCATGGCCTGTCCTGCATTTCTGGTTTTGACACTTTTGCAGCATGACCCTTTTGACCCGATTTGAAGCGAGACTTCTTTGTAGCGCTGATTTGCCTTTACAGGTTGCTTGGTTGGCCAAAAAGGGCGTATGCGTTTTTTCCGTGAATATATTCAGGAAAAAACGCATACGCTCTTTTTGGCCAAGGGCATCATTGTCGACATTTTGCCGCTTTTCATGTGCTTTAAAGGCGATTCGAATCTACCTCCTGAAATCTGTTTCCTGCAATTCTGCCTTGCTTTCAAATCCTCTTCGTTGCCTTCCCTCAATATATCTGTGGATGAGAGTTATCATTTATAACTCTGCGGGTTTGTGAATTGCAGTGTCCCTGAGCTCCATTTTTCAACTCGCTTTTTTGGGAGCTGGCCGCAAAAGCGCGGGATTGCCTCAGGCCCTATTCTGCTTCTGGGCGGCAGGCTGAGCCTGTGGTTAATTCTTCTTCCTGATGGGAAAATAGAGTGGCCTGTGCCTGTCCCAACACCTAGATCTAGTCTCTCATTGGTTGCCCCTCTTCCAGTTCATCCTCAGGACAATTGCAACCTGTAGGGAAGAGGAGCTTAAAGGTGCTGATTCTCCAAGTAGGGACATTGCTAGTAAAGTAGCTGGAATGGCGAACCCGAGAACAAGGAGATGAAAAATGAGATGCGTATTAGAAACCTTTCAAAATCACACGGTGTACCATCTTCTGGGTTTCTCATGCATGTTTTCGATGTAGGAAGATGCCCTTGAACCTGGAGATTTGGGACCCATGGGATGGGTACCAGGCAGTATTACTTTAAAGGGTCTGCGTTTGCTCACCCAACCTCACCCCAACCTTTCAGCCCCAAGAGTGTCCACCCTTATGTCTCATCCAGCTGTGGGTCTAGATATGGTCAATCCAGGTTGCATCACAGCCTCTGAACGAATTTGTAAGAATTTCTCTCTCTTTCACTGTCTTTGTTTTACGGGTTTTTAAAAGTAATTTATTTTTATAATGGGGTTTAGCTGCTTTTCACGGCTGTGTTTATGCGGCTTTACACCCACTTGACTCACTTCCAGACAGATATCAATACATAGGTTTTAAGATTCTTACTAGTCACATATATTCTTGTGCGGTGAATAGGGGGTGTTGAGTCCAGTTCACTGAGCAAGGAGTAGGTCTTGTCTATTACATATTGGGTGTATGGAACGGTATCTGAGCTAATTTGAAACCCTTGTTTTACGCATCACCCCACCTCAACTTTCCCGTTAAGCAGCCATAGTGTGTTTTCTAAACGTGTGACTCTGTTCTGTTTTGTAATTCAGTTCAAGTGTAGCGGTTTTTACATTCCCTCTATAAGGTGATAAGCTTATGATAAGTGTCTATTTCTCTGTGTGAATTATTTCACTTATGAATCGTCGTACCTAAATCCACTCATCTTGCTTCTACTAGCCTTATGACATTGATTTCATGTCTGAGTGATATTCCATTGTACATAAGGACCACAACTTCTTTATCCATTTTTCTCTTTCCTGGGATATTTAAGGTGTCATGAAGTGGAGGTTCTTGTCAACAGAGCAGCCCTAAACTTTGGGGTTCCTGTGTCTTGCTGATTTTTAGTTTTCCCAATTTATACGCCCATGAGTGGACGTGCCCTATGCTCCCTAAGCTGTGTTTTTTCGATGTTTCAGGACACACCGTACACTTCTCCAGAGTGGCTGTGGGCAATTTACATCCCGCCCATCAGCGTAGCAAGGCTGCCATTTCTCCATGGCCTGTCCTGCATTACTGGTTTTGAAACTTTTTGCAGCATGACCCTTTTGACCGATGGAAGCGAGACTTCTTTGTAGCGCTGATTTGCCTTTCAAGGTTGCTTGGTTGGCCAAAAAGGGCGTATGCGTTTTTTCCTGAATATATTCAGGAAAAAACGCATACGCCCTTTTTGGCCAAGGGCATCATTCTCGACGTTTTGCCGCTTTTCATGTGCTTTAAAGGCGATTCGAATCTACCTCCTGAAATCTGTTTCCTGCAATTCTGCCTTGCTTTCAAATCCTCTTCGTTGCCTTCCCTCAATATATTTGTGGACGAGAGTTATCATTTATAACTCTGCGGGTTTGTGAATTGCAGTGTCCCTGAGCTCCATTTTTCAACTCGCTTTTTTGGGAGCTGTCCGCAAAAGCGCGGGATTGCCTCAGGCCCTATTCTGCTTCTGGGCGGCAGGCTGAGCCTGTGGTTAATTCTTCTTCCTGATGGGAAAATAGAGTGACCTGTGCCTGTCCCAACACCTAGATCTAGTCTCTCATTGGTTGCCCCTCTTCCCGTTCATCCTCAGGACAAATTGCAACCTGTAGGGAACAGGAGCTTAAAGGTGCTGATTCTCCAAGTAGGGAGATTGCTAGTAAAGTAGCTGGAAAGGCGAACCCGAGCACAAGGAGATGAGAAATGAGGTGCGTTTTAGAAACCTTTCAAAATCACACGGTGTACCATCTTCTGGGTTTCTCATGCATGTTTTCGATGTAGGAAGATGCCCTTGAACCTGGAGATTTGGGACCCATGGGATGGGTACCAGGCAGTATTCCTTTAAAGGGTCTGCGTTTGCTCACCCAACCTCACCCAACCTTTCAGCCCCAAGAGTGTCCACCCTTATGTCTCATCCAGCTGTGGGTCTAGATATGGTCAATCCAGGTTGCATCACAGCCTCTGAACGAATTTTGTAAGAATTTCTCTCTCTTTCACTGTCTTTGTTTTACGGGTTTTTAAAAGTAATTTATTTTTATAATGGGGTTTAGCTGCTTTTCACGGCTGTGTTTATGCGGCTTTACACCCACTTGACTCACTTCCAGACAGATATCAATACATAGGTTTTAAGATTCTTACTAGTCACATATATTCTTGTGCGGTGAATAGGGGGTGTTGAGTCCAGTTCACTGAGCAAGGAGTAGGTCTTGTCTATTACATATTGGGTGTATGGAACGGTATCTGAGCGAATTTGAAACCCTTGTTTTATGCATCACCCCACCTCACCTTTCCCGTTAAGCAGCCATAGTGTGTTTTCTAAACGTGTGACTCTGTTCTGTTTTGTAATTCAGTTCAAGTGTAGCGGTTTTTACATTCCCTCTATAAGTGATAGCTTATGATAAGTGTCTATTTCTGTGTGAATTATTTCACTTAGAATCGTCGTACCTAAATCCACTCATCTTGCTTCTACTAGCCTTATGACATTGATTTCATGTCTGAGTGATATTCCATTGTACATAAGGACCACAACTTCTTTATCCATTTTTCTCTTTCCTGGGATATTTAAGGTGTCATGAAGTGGAGGTTCTTGTCAACAGAGCAGCCCTAAACTTTGGGGTGCCTGTGTCTTGCTGATTTTTAGTTTTCCCAATTTATACGCCCATGAGTGGACGTGCCCTATGCTCCCTAAGCTGCGTTTTTTCGATGTTTCAGGACACACCGTACACTTCTCCAGAGTGGCTGTTGGCAATTTACATCCCGCCCATCAGCGTAGCAAGGCTGCCATTTCTCCATGGCCTGTCCGGCATTTCTGGTTTTGACACTTTTTGCAGCATGGAGCTTTTGACCGATGGGAAGCGAGACTTCTTTGTAGAGCTGATTTGCCTTTCAGGTTGCTTGGTTGGCCAAAAAGGGCGTATGCGTTTTTTACCGAATATATTCAGGAAAAAACGCATACGCCCTTTATGTCCAAGGGCATCATTGTCGACGTTTTGCCGCTTTTCATGTGCTTTAAAGGCGATTCGAATCTACCTCCTGAAATCTGTTTCCTGCAATTCTGCGTTGCTTATAAATCCTCTTCCTTGCCTTCCCTCAATATATTTGTGGACGAGAGTTATCATTTATATCTCAGCAGGTTTGTGAATTGCAGTGCCCCTGAGCTCCATTTTTCAACTGTCTTTCTTGGGAGCTGGCCGCAAAAGCACAGGATTGCCTCAGGCCCTATTCAGGTTCCGGGGGGCAGGCTGAGCCTGTGGTTAATTCTTCTTCCTGATGGGAAAATAGAGTGACCTGTGCCTGTCCCAACACCTAGATCTAGTCTCTCATTGGATGCCCCTCTTCCCGTTCATCCTCAGGACAAATTGGAACCTGTAGGGAACAGGAGCTTAAAGGTGCTGTTTCTCCAAGTAGGGAGATTGCTAGTAAAGCAGCTGGAAAGGCGAACCCGAGCACAAGGAGATGAGAAATGAGGTGCGTTTTAGAAACCTTTCAAAATCACACGGTGTACCATCTTCTGGGTTTCTCATGCATGTTTTCGATGTAGGAAGATGCCCTTGAACCCGGAGATTTGGGACCCATGGGAAGGGTACCAGGCAGTATTCCTTTAAAGGGTCTGCGTTTGCTCACCCAACCTCACCCAAACTTTCAGCCCCAAGAGTGTCCACCCTTATGTCTCATCCAGCTGTGGGTCTAGATATGGTCAATCCAGGTTGCATCACAGCCTCTGAACGACTTTTGTAAGAATTTCTCTCTCTTTCACTGTCTTTGTTTTATGGGTTTTTAAAAGTAATTTATTTTTATAATGGGGTTTAGCTGCTTTTCACGGCTGTGTTTATGCGGCTTTACACCCACTTGACTCACTTCCAGACAGATATCAATACATAGGTTTTCAGATTCTTACTAGTCACATATATTCTTGTGCGGTGAATAGGGGGTGTTGAGTCCAGTTCACTGAGCAAGGAGTAGGTCTTGTCTACTACATATTGGGTGTATGGAACGGTATCTGAGCGAATTTGAAACCCTTGTTTTATGCATCACCCCACCTCAACTTTCCCGTTAAGCAGCCATAGTGTGTTTTCTAAACGTGTGACTCTGTTCTGTTTTGTAATTCAGCTCAAGTGTAGCGGTTTTTACATTCCCTCTATAAGTGATAGCTTATGATAAGTGTCTATTTCTGTGTGACTTTTTTCACTTAGAATCGTCATACCTAAATCCACTCATCTTGCTCCTACTAGCCTTATGACATTGATTTCATGTCTGAGTGATATTCCATTGTACAAAAGGACCAAAACTTCTTTATCCATTTTTCTCTTTCCTGGGATATTTAAGGTGTCATGAAGTGGAGGTTCTTGTCCACAGAGCAGCCCTAAACTTTGGGGTGCCTGTGTCTTGCTGATTTTTAGTTTTCCCAATTTATACGCCCATGAGTGGACGTGCCCTATGCTCCCTAAACTGTGTTTTTTCGATGTTTCAGGACACACCGTACACTTCTCCAGAGTGGCTGTTGGCAATTTACATCCCGCCCATCAGCGTAGCAAGGCTGCCATTTCTCCATGGCCTGTCCTGCATTTCTGGTTTTGACACTTTTTGCAGCATGACCCTTTTGACCGATTTGAAGCGAGACTTCTTTGTAGTGCTGATTTGCCTTTCCAGGTTGCTTGGTTGGCCAAAAAGGGCGTATGCGTTTTTTCCTGAATATATTCAGGAAAAAACGCATACGCCCTTTTTGGCCAATGGCATCATTCTCGACGTTTTGCCGCTTTTCATGTGCTTTAAAGGCGATTCGAATCTACCTCCTGAAATCTGTTTCCTGCAATTCTGCCTTGCTTTCAAATCCTCTTTGTTGCCTTCCCTCAATATATCTGTGGATGAGAGTTATCATTTATAACTCTGCGGTTTTGTGAATTGAAGTGTCCCTGAGCTCCATTTTTCAACTCGCTTTTTTGGGAGCTGTCCGCAAAAGCGCGGGATTGCCTCAGGCCCTATTCTGCTTCTGGGCGGCAGGCTGAGCCTGTGGTTAATTCTTCTTCCTGATGGGAAAATAGAGTGACCTGTGCCTGTCCCAACACCTAGATCTAGTCTCTCATTGGTTGCCCCTCTTCCCGTTCATCCTCAGGACAAATTGCAACCTGTAGGGAACAGGAGCTTAAAGGTGCTGATTCTCCAAGTAGGGAGATTGCTAGTAAAGTAGCTGGAAAGGCGAACCCGAGCACAAGGAGATGAGAAATGAGGTGCGTATTAGAAACCTTTCAAAATCACACGGTGTACCATCTTCTGGGTTTCTCATGCATGTTTTCGATGTAGGAAGATGCCCTTGAACCTGGAGATTTGGGACCCATGGGATGGGTACCACGCAGTATTACTTTAAAGGGTCTGCGTTTGCTCACCCAACCTCACCCAACCTTTCAGCCCCAAGAGTGTCCACCCTTATGTCTCATCCAGCTGTGGGTCTAGATATGGTCAATCCAGGTTGCATCACAGCCTCTGAACGAATTTTGTAAGAATTTCTCTCTCTATCACTGTCTTTGTTTTACAGGTTTTTAAAAGTAATTTATTTTTATAATGGGGTTTAGCTGCTTTTCACGGCTGTGTTTATGCGGCTTTACACCCACTTGACCCACTTCCAGACAGATATCAATACATAGGTTTTAAGATTCTTACTAGTCACATATATTCTTGTGCGGTGAATAGGGGGTGTTGAGTCCAGTTCACTGAGCAAGGAGTAGGTCTTGTCTATTACATATTGGGTGTATGGAACGGTATCTGAGCGAATTTGAAACCCTTGTTTTATGCATCACCCCACCTCACCTTTCCCGTTAAGCAGCCATAGTGTGTTTTCTAAACGTGTGACTCTGTTCTGTTTTGTAATTCAGTTCAAGTGTAGCGGTTTTTACATTCCCTCTATAAGTGATAGCTTATGATAAGTGTCTATTTCTGTGTGAATTATTTCACTTAGAATCGTCGTACCTAAATCCACTCATCTTGCTTCTACTAGCCTTATGACATTGATTTCATGTCTGAGTGATATTCCATTGTACATAAGGACCACAACTTCTTTATCCATTTTTCTCTTTCCTGGGATATTTAAGGTGTCATGAAGTGGAGGTTCTTGTCAACAGAGCAGCCCTAAACTTTGGGGTGCCTGTGTCTTGCTGATTTTTAGTTTTCCCAATTTATACGCCCATGAGTGGACGTGCCCTATGCTCCCTAAGCTGTGTTTTTTCGATGTTTCAGGACACACCGTACACTTCTCCAGAGTGGCTGTGGGCAATTTACATCCCGCCCATCAGCGTAGCAAGGCTGCCATTTCTCCATGGCCTGTCCTGCATTTCTGGTTTTGAAACTTTTTGCAGCATGACCCTTTTGACCGATGGGAAGCGAGACTTCTTTGTAGCGCTGATTTGCCTTTCAAGGTTGCTTGGTTGGCCAAAAAGGGCGTATGCGTTTTTTCCTGAATATATTCAGGAAAAAACGCATACGCCCTTTTTGGCCAAGGGCATCATTCTCGACGTTTTGCCGCTTTTCATGTGCTTTAAAGGCGATTTGAATCTACCTCCTGAAATCTGTTTCCTGCAATTCTGCCTTGCTTTCAAATCCTCTTCGTTGCCTTCCCTCAATATATTTGTGGACGAGAGTTATCATTTATAACTCTGCGGGTTTGTGAATTGCAGTGTCCCTGAGCTCCATTTTTCAACTCGCTTTTTTGGGAGCTGTCCGCAAAAGCGCGGGATTGCCTCAGGCCCTATTCTGCTTCTGGGCGGCAGGCTGAGCCTGTGGTTAATTCTTCTTCCTGATGGGAAAATAGAGTGACCTGTGCCTGTCCCAACACCTAGATCTAGTCTCTCATTGGTTGCCCCTCTTCCCGTTCATCCTCAGGACAAATTGCAACCTGTAGGGAACAGGAGCTTAAAGGTGCTGATTCTCCAAGTAGGGAGATTGCTAGTAAAGTAGCTGGAAAGGCGAACCCGAGCACAAGGAGATGAGAAATGAGGTGCGTTTTAGAAACCTTTCAAAATCACACGGCGTACCATCTTCTGGGTTTCTCATGCATGTTTTCGATGTAGGAAGATGCCCTTGAACCTGGAGATTTGGGACCCATGGGATGGGTACCAGGTAGTATTCCTTTAAAGGGTCTGTGTTTGCTCACCCAACCTCACCCAACCTTTCAGCCCCAAGAGTGTCCACCCTTATGTCTCATCCAGCTGTGGGTCTAGATATGGTCAATCCAGGTTGCATCACAGCCTCTGAACGAATTTTGTAAGAATTTCTCTCTCTTTCACTGTCTTTGTTTTACGGGTTTTTAAAAGTAATTTATTTTTATAATGGGGTTTAGCTGCTTTTCATGGCTGTGTTTATGCGGCTTTACACCCACTTGACTCACTTCCAGACAGATATCAATACATAGGTTTTAAGATTCTTACTAGTCACATATATTCTTGTGCGGTGAATAGGGGGTGTTGAGTCCAGTTCACTGAGCAAGGAGTAGGTCTTGTCTATTACATATTGGGTGTATGGAACGGTATCTGAGCGAATTTGAAACCCTTGTTTTATGCATCACCCCACCTCACCTTTCCCGTTAAGCAGCCATAGTGTGTTTTCTAAACGTGTGACTCTGTTCTGTTTTGTAATTCAGTTCAAGTGTAGCGGTTTTTACATTCCCTCTATAAGTGATAGCTTATGATAAGTGTCTATTTCTGTGTGACTTATTTCACTTAGAATCGTCGAACCTAAATCCACTCATCTTGCTTCTACTAGCCTTATGACATTGATTTCATGTCTGAGTGATATTCCATTGTACATAAGGACCACAACTTCTTTATCAATTTTTCTCTTTCCTGGGATATTTAAGGTGTCATGAAGTGGAGGTTCTTGTCAACAGAGCAGCCCTAAACTTTGGGGTGCCTGTGTCTTGCTGATTTTTAGTTTTCCCAATTTATACGCCCATGAGTGGACGTGCCCTATGCTCCCTAAGCTGTGTTTTTTCGATGTTTCAGGACACACCGTACACTTCTCCAGAGTGGCTGTTGGCAATTTACATCCCGCCCATCAGCGTAGCAAGGCTGCCATTTCTCCATGGCCTGTCCTGCATTTCTGGTTTTGACACTTTTTGCAGCATGAACCTTTTGACCGATGGGAAGCGAGACTTCTTTGTAGTGCTGATTTGCCTTTCCAGGTTGCTTGGTTGGCCAAAAAGGGCGTATGCGTTTTTTCCTGAATATATTCAGGAAAAAACGCATACGCCCTTTTTGGCCAATGGCATCATTGTCGACGTTTTGCCGCTTTTCATGTGCTTTAAAGGCGATTCGAATCTACCTCCTGAAATCTGTTTCCTGCAATTCTGCCTTGCTTTCAAATCCTCTTTGTTGCCTTCCCTCAATATATCTGTGGATGAGAGTTATCATTTATAACTCTGCGGTTTTGTGAATTGCAGTGTCCCTGAGCTCCATTTTTCAACTCGCTTTTTTGGGAGCTGTCCGCAAAAGCGCGGGATTGCCTCAGGCCCTATTCTGCTTCTGGGCGGCAGGCTGAGCCTGTGGTTAATTCTTCTTCCTGATGGGAAAATAGAGTGACCTGTGCCTGTCCCAACACCTAGATCTAGTCTCTCATTGGTTGCCCCTCTTCCCGTTCATCCTCAGGACAAATTGCAACCTGTAGGGAACAGGAGCTTAAAGGTGCTGATTCTCCAAGTAGGGAGATTGCTAGTAAAGTAGCTGGAAAGGCGAACCCGAGCACAAGGAGATGAGAAATGAGGTGCGTATTAGAAACCTTTCAAAATCACACGGTGTACCATCTTCTGGGTTTCTCATGCATGTTTTCGATGTAGGAAGATGCCCTTGAACCTGGAGATTTGGGACCCATGGGATGGGTACCACGCAGTATTACTTTAAAGGGTCTGCGTTTGCTCACCCAACCTCACCCAACCTTTCAGCCCCAAGAGTGTCCACCCTTATGTCTCATCCAGCTGTGGGTCTAGATATGGTCAATCCAGGTTGCATCACAGCCTCTGAACGAATTTTGTAAGAATTTCTCTCTCTATCACTGTCTTTGTTTTACAGGTTTTTAAAAGTAATTTATTTTTATAATGGGGTTTAGCTGCTTTTCACGGCTGTGTTTATGCGGCTTTACACCCACTTGACCCACTTCCAGACAGATATCAATACATAGGTTTTAAGATTCTTACTAGTCACATATATTCTTGTGCGGTGAATAGGGGGTGTTGAGTCCAGTTCACTGAGCAAGGAGTAGGTCTTGTCTATTACATATTGGGTGTATGGAACGGTATCTGAGCGAATTTGAAACCCTTGTTTTATGCATCACCCCACCTCACCTTTCCCGTTAAGCAGCCATAGTGTGTTTTCTAAACGTGTGACTCTGTTCTGTTTTGTAATTCAGTTCAAGTGTAGCGGTTTTTACATTCCCTCTATAAGTGATAGCTTATGATAAGTGTCTATTTCTGTATGAATTATTTCACTTAGAATCGTCGTACCTAAATCCACTCATCTTGCTTCTACTAGCCTTATGACATTGATTTCATGTCTGAGTGATATTCCATTGTACATAAGGACCACAACTTCTTTATCCATTTTTCTCTTTCCTGGGATATTTAAGGTGTCATGAAGTGGAGGTTCTTGTCAACAGAGCAGCCCTAAACTTTGGGGTGCCTGTGTCTTGCTGATTTTTAGTTTTCCCAATTTATACGCCCATGAGTGGACGTGCCCTATGCTCCCTAAGCTGTGTTTTTTCGATGTTTCAGGACACACCGTACACTTCTCCAGAGTGGCTGTGGGCAATTTACATCCCGCCCATCAGCGTAGCAAGGCTGCCATTTCTCCATGGCCTGTCCTGCATTTCTGGTTTTGAAACTTTTTGCAGCATGACCCTTTTGACCGATGGGAAGCGAGACTTCTTTGTAGCGCTGATTTGCCTTTCAAGGTTGCTTGGTTGGCCAAAAAGGGCGTATGCGTTTTTTCCTGAATATATTCAGGAAAAAACGCATACGCCCTTTTTGGCCAAGGGCATCATTCTCGACGTTTTGCCGCTTTTCATGTGCTTTAAAGGCGATTTGAATCTACCTCCTGAAATCTGTTTCCTGCAATTCTGCCTTGCTTTCAAATCCTCTTCGTTGCCTTCCCTCAATATATTTGTGGACGAGAGTTATCATTTATAACTCTGCGGGTTTGTGAATTGCAGTGTCCCTGAGCTCCATTTTTCAACTCGCTTTTTTGGGAGCTGTCCGCAAAAGCGCGGGATTGCCTCAGGCCCTATTCTGCTTCTGGGCGGCAGGCTGAGCCTGTGGTTAATTCTTCTTCCTGATGGGAAAATAGAGTGACCTGTGCCTGTCCCAACACCTAGATCTAGTCTCTCATTGGTTGCCCCTCTTCCCGTTCATCCTCAGGACAAATTGCAACCTGTAGGGAACAGGAGCTTAAAGGTGCTGATTCTCCAAGTAGGGAGATTGCTAGTAAAGTAGCTGGAAAGGCGAACCCGAGCACAAGGAGATGAGAAATGAGGTGCGTTTTAGAAACCTTTCAAAATCACACGGTGTACCATCTTCTGGGTTTCTCATGCATGTTTTCGATGTAGGAAGATGCCCTTGAACCTGGAGATTTGGGACCCATGGGATGGGTACCAGGTAGTATTCCTTTAAAGGGTCTGTGTTTGCTCACCCAACCTCACCCAACCTTTCAGCCCCAAGAGTGTCCAACCTTATGTCTCATCCAGCTGTGGGTCTAGATATGGTCAATCCAGGTTGCATCACAGCCTCTGAACGAATTTTGTAAGAATTTCTCTCTCTTTCACTGTCTTTGTTTTACGGGTTTTTAAAAGTAATTTATTTTTATAATGGGGTTTAGCTGCTTTTCACGGCTGTGTTTATGCGGCTTTACACCCACTTGACTCACTTCCAGACAGATATCAATACATAGGTTTTAAGATTCTTACTAGTCACATATATTCTTGTGCGGTGAATAGGGGGTGTTGAGTCCAGTTCACTGAGCAAGGAGTAGGTCTTGTCTATTACATATTGGGTGTATGGAACGGTATCTGAGCGAATTTGAAACCCTTGTTTTATGCATCACCCCACCTCACCTTTCCCGTTAAGCAGCCATAGTGTGTTTTCTAAACGTGTGACTCTGTTCTGTTTTGTAATTCAGTTCAAGTGTAGCGGTTTTTACATTCCCTCTATAAGTGATAGCTTATGATAAGTGTCTATTTCTGTGTGACTTATTTCACTTAGAATCGTCGAACCTAAATCCACTCATCTTGCTTCTACTAGCCTTATGACATTGATTTCATGTCTGAGTGATATTCCATTGTACATAAGGACCACAACTTCTTTATCAATTTTTCTCTTTCCTGGGATATTTAAGGTGTCATGAAGTGGAGGTTCTTGTCAACAGAGCAGCCCTAAACTTTGGGGTGCCTGTGTCTTGCTGATTTTTAGTTTTCCCAATTTATACGCCCATGAGTGGACGTGCCCTATGCTCCCTAAGCTGTGTTTTTTCGATGTTTCAGGACACACCGTACACTTCTCCAGAGTGGCTGTTGGCAATTTACATCCCGCCCATCAGCGTAGCAAGGCTGCCATTTCTCCATGGCCTGTCCTGCATTTCTGGTTTTGACACTTTTTGCAGCATGAACCTTTTGACCGATGGGAAGCGAGACTTCTTTGTAGTGCTGATTTGCCTTTCCAGGTTGCTTGGTTGGCCAAAAAGGGCGTATGCGTTTTTTCCTGAATATATTCAGGAAAAAACGCATACGCCCTTTTTGGCCAATGGCATCATTCTCGACGTTTTGCCGCTTTTCATGTGCTTTAAAGGCGATTCGAATCTACCTCCTGAAATCTGTTTCCTGCAATTCTGCCTTGCTTTCAAATCCTCTTTGTTGCCTTCCCTCAATATATCTGTGGATGAGAGTTATCATTTATAACTCTGCGGTTTTGTGAATTGAAGTGTCCCTGAGCTCCATTTTTCAACTCGCTTTTTTGGGAGCTGTCCGCAAAAGCGCGGGATTGCCTCAGGCCCTATTCTGCTTCTGGGCGGCAGGCTGAGCCTGTGGTTAATTCTTCTTCCTGATGGGAAAATAGAGTGACCTGTGCCTGTCCCAACACCTAGATCTAGTCTCTCATTGGTTGCCCCTCTTCCCGTTCATCCTCAGGACAAATTGCAACCTGTAGGGAACAGGAGCTTAAAGGTGCTGATTCTCCAAGTAGGGAGATTGCTAGTAAAGTAGCTGGAAAGGCGAACCCGAGCACAAGGAGATGAGAAATGAGGTGCGTATTAGAAACCTTTCAAAATCACACGGTGTACCATCTTCTGGGATTCTCATGCATGTTTTCGATGTAGGAAGATGCCCTTGAACCTGGAGATTTGGGACCCATGGGATGGGTACCACGCAGTATTACTTTAAAGTGTCTGCGTTTGCTCACCCAACCTCACCCAACCTTTCAGCCCCAAGAGTGTCCACCCTTATGTCTCATCCAGCTGTGGGTCTAGATATGGTCAATCCAGGTTGCATCACAGCCTCTGAACGAATTTTGTAAGAATTTCTCTCTCTATCACTGTCTTTGTTTTACAGGTTTTTAAAAGTAATTTATTTTTATAATGGGGTTTAGCTGCTTTTCACGGCTGTGTTTATGCGGCTTTACACCCACTTGACCCACTTCCAGACAGATATCAATACATAGGTTTTAAGATTCTTACTAGTCACATATATTCTTGTGCGGTGAATAGGGGGTGTTGAGTCCAGTTCACTGAGCAAGGAGTAGGTCTTGTCTATTACATATTGGGTGTATGGAACGGTATCTGAGCTAATTTGAAACCCTTGTTTTATGCATCACCCCACCTCACCTTTCCCGTTAAGCAGCCATAGTGTGTTTTCTAAACGTGTGACTCTGTTCTGTTTTGTAATTCAGTTCAAGTGTAGCGGTTTTTACATTCCCTCTATAAGTGATAGCTTATGATAAGTGTCTATTTCTGTGTGAATTATTTCACTTAGAATCGTCGTACCTAAATCCACTCATCTTGCTTCTACTAGCCTTATGACATTGATTTCATGTCTGAGTGATATTCCATTGTACATAAGGACCACAACTTCTTTATCCATTTTTCTCTTTCCTGGGATATTTAAGGTGTCATGAAGTGGAGGTTCTTGTCAACAGAGCAGCCCTAAACTTTGGGGTTCCTGTGTCTTGCTGATTTTTAGTTTTCCCAATTTATACGCCCATGAGTGGACGTGCCCTATGCTCCCTAAGCTGTGTTTTTTCGATGTTTCAGGACACACCGTACACTTCTCCAGAGTGGCTGTGGGCAATTTACATCCCGCCCATCAGCGTAGCAAGGCTGCCATTTCTCCATGGCCTGTCCTGCATTACTGGTTTTGAAACTTTTTGCAGCATGACCCTTTTGACCGATGGGAAGCGAGACTTCTTTGTAGCGCTGATTTGCCTTTCAAGGTTGCTTGGTTGGCCAAAAAGGGCGTATGCGTTTTTTCCTGAATATATTCAGGAAAAAACGCATACGCCCTTTTTGGCCAAGGGCATCATTCTCGACGTTTTGCCGCTTTTCATGTGCTTTAAAGGCGATTCGAATCTACCTCCTGAAATCTGTTTCCTGCAATTCTGCCTTGCTTTCAAATCCTCTTCGTTGCCTTCCCTCAATATATTTGTGGACGAGAGTTATCATTTATAACTCTGCGGGTTTGTGAATTGCAGTGTCCCTGAGCTCCATTTTTCAACTCGCTTTTTTGGGAGCTGTCCGCAAAAGCGCGGGATTGCCTCAGGCCCTATTCTGCTTCTGGGCGGCAGGCTGAGCCTGTGGTTAATTCTTCTTCCTGATGGGAAAATAGAGTGGCCTGTGCCTGTCCCAACACCTAGATCTAGTCTCTCATTGGTTGCCCCTCTTCCCGTTCATCCTCAGGACAAATTGCAACCTGTAGGGAACAGGAGCTTAAAGGTGCTGATTCTCCAAGTAGGGGGATTGCTAGTAAAGTAGCTGGAATGGTGAACCCGAGAACAAGGAGATGAGAAATGAGATGCGTTTTAGAAACCTTTCAAAATCACACGGTGTACCATCTTCTGGGTTTCTCATGCATGTTTTCGATGTAGGAAGATGCCCTTGAACCTGGAGATTTGGGACCCATGGGATGGGTACCAGGCAGTATTACTTTAAAGTGTATGTGTTTGCTCACCCAACCTCACCCAAACTTTCAGCCCCAAGAGTGTCCACCCTTATGTCTCATCCAGCTGTGGGTCTAGATATGGTCAATCCAGGTTGCATCACAGCCTCTGAACGAATTTTGTAAGAATTTCTCTCTCTTTCACTGTCTTTGTTTTACGGGTTTTTAAAAGTAATTTATTTTTATAATGGGGTTTAGCTGCTTTTCACGGCTGTGTTTATGCGGCTTTACACCCACTTCACTCACTTCCAGACAGATATCAATACATAGGTTTTAAGATTCTTACTATTCACATATATTCTTGTGCGGTGAATAGGGGGTGTTGAGTCCAGTTCACTGAGCAAGGAGTAGGTCTTGTCTATTACATATTGGGTGTATGGATCGGTATCTGAGCGAATTTGAAACCCTTGTTTTATGCATCACCCCACCTCATCTTTCCCGTTAAGCAGGCATAGTGTGTTTTCTAAACGTGTGACTGTGTTCTGTTTTGTAATTCAGTTCAAGTGTAGCGGTTTTTACATTCCCTCTATAAGTGATAGCTTATGATAAGTGTCTTTTTCTGTGTGACTTATTTCACTTAGGATCATCGTACCTAAATCCACTCATCTTGCTTCTACTAGCCTTATGGCATTGATTTCATGTCTGAGTGATATTCCATTGTACATAAGGACCACAACTTCTTTATCCATTTTTCTCTTTCCTGGGATATTTAAGGTGTCATGAAGTGGAGGTTCTTGTCAACAGAGCAGCCCTAAACTTTGGGGTGCCTGTGTCTTGCTGAGTTTTAGTTTTCCGAATTTATACGCCCATGAGTGGACGTGCCCTATGCTCCCTAAGCTGTGTTTTTTCGATGTTTCAGGACACACCGTACACTTCTCCAGAGTGGCTGTTGGCAATTTTCATCCCGCCCATCAGCGTAGCAAGGCTGCCATTTCTCCATGGCCTGTCCTGCATTTCTGGTTTTGACACTTTTTGCAGCATGGCCCTTTTGACCGATGGGAAGCGAGACTTCTTTGTAGCGCTGATTTGCCTTTCCAGGTTGCTTGGTTGGCCAAAAAGGGCGTATGCGTTTTTTCCTGAATATATTCAGGAAAAAACGCATACGCCCTTTTTGGCCAAGGGCATCATTGTCGACGTTTTTCCGCTTTTCATGTGTTTTAAAAGCGATTTGAATCTACCTCCTGAAATCTGTTTCCTGCAATTCTGCCTTTCTTTCAAATCCTATTCGTTGCCTTCCCTCAATATATCTGTGGATGAGAGTTATCATTTATAACTCTGCGGGTTTGTGAAATGCAGTGTCCCTGAGCTCCATTTTTCAACTCGCTTTTTTGGGAGCTGGCCGCAAAAGCGCGGGATTGCCTCAGGCCCTATTCAGGTTCCGGGGGGCAGGCTGAGCCTGTGGTTAATTCTTCTTCCTGATGGGAAAATAGAGTGACCTGTGCCTGTTCCAACACCTAGATCTAGTCTCTCATTGGTTGCCCCTCTTCCCGTTCATCCTCAGGACAAATTGCAAACTGTAGGGAACAGGAGCTTAAAGGTGCTGATCCTCCAAGTAGGGAGATTGCTAGTAAAGTAGCTGGAATGTCGAACCCGAGCACAAGGAGATGAGAAATGAGGTGCGTATTAGAAACCTTTCAAAATCACACGGTGTACCATCTTCTGGGTTTCTCATGCATGTTTTCGATGTAGGAAGATGCCCTTGAACCTGGAGATTTGGAACCCATGGGATGGGTAAGAGGCAGTATTACTTTAAAGGGTCTGCGTTTGCTCACCCAACCTCACCCAACCTTTCAGCCCCAAGAGTGTCCACCCTTATGTCTCATCCAGCTGTGGGTCTAGATATGGTCAATCCAGGTTGCATCACAGCCTCTGAACGAATTTTGTAAGAATTTCTCTCTCTTTCACTGTCTTTGTTTTACGGGTTTTTAAAAGTAATTTATTTTTATAATGGGGTTTAGCTGCTTTTCACGGCTGTGTTTATGCGGCTTTACACCCACTTCACTCACTTCCAGACAGATATCAATACATAGGTTTTAAGATTCTTACTATTCACATATATTCTTGTGCGGTGAATAGGGGGTGTTGAGTCCAGTTCACTGAGCAAGGAGTAGGTCTTGTCTATTACATATTGGGTGTATGGATCGGTATCTGAGCGAATTTGAAACCCTTGTTTTATGCATCACCCCACCTCATCTTTCCCGTTAAGCAGGCATAGTGTGTTTTCTAAACGTGTGACTGTGTTCTGTTTTGTAATTCAGTTCAAGTGTAGCGGTTTTTACATTCCCTCTATAAGTGATAGCTTATGATAAGTGTCTTTTTCTGTGTGACTTATTTCACTTAGGATCATCGTACCTAAATCCACTCATCTTGCTTCTACTAGCCTTATGGCATTGATTTCATGTCTGAGTGATATTCCATTGTACATAAGGACCACAACTTCTTTATCCATTTTTCTCTTTCCTGGGATATTTAAGGTGTCATGAAGTGGAGGTTCTTGTCAACAGAGCAGCCCTAAACTTTGGGGTGCCTGTGTCTTGCTGAGTTTTAGTTTTCCGAATTTATACGCCCATGAGTGGACGTGCCCTATGCTCCCTAAGCTGTGTTTTTTCGATGTTTCAGGACACACCGTACACTTCTCCAGAGTGGCTGTTGGCAATTTACATCCCGCCCATCAGCGTAGCAAGGCTGCCATTTCTCCATGGCCTGTCCTGCATTTCTGGTTTTGACACTTTTTGCAGCATGGCCCTTTTGACCGATGGGAAGCGAGACTTCTTTGTAGCGCTGATTTGCCTTTCCAGGTTGCTTGGTTGGCCAAAAAGGGCGTATGCGTTTTTTCCTGAATATATTCAGGAAAAAACGCATACGCCCTTTTTGGCCAAGGGCATCATTGTGGACATTTTTCCGCTTTTCATGTGTTTTAAAAGCGATTTGAATCTACCTCCTGAAATCTGTTTCCTGCAATTCTGCCTTTCTTTCAAATCCTATTCGTTGCCTTCCCTCAATATATCTGTGGATGAGAGTTATCATTTATAACTCTGCGGGTTTGTGAAATGCAGTGTCCCTGAGCTCCATTTTTCAACTCGCTTTTTTGGGAGCTGGCCGCAAAAGCGCGGGATTGCCTCAGGCCCTATTCAGGTTCCGGGGGGCAGGCTGAGCCTGTGGTTAATTCTTCTTCCTGATGGGAAAATAGAGTGACCTGTGCCTGTTCCAACACCTAGATCTAGTCTCTCATTGGTTGCCCCTCTTCCCGTTCATCCTCAGGACAAATTGCAACCTGTAGGGAACAGGAGCTTAAAGGTGCTGATTCTCCAAGTAGGGAGATTGCTAGTAAAGTAGCTGGAATGTCGAACCCGAGCACAAGGAGATGAGAAATGAGGTGCGTATTAGAAACCTTTCAAAATCACACGGTGTACCATCTTATGGGTTTCTCATGCATGTTTTCGATGTAGGAAGATGCCCTTGAACCTGGAGATTTGGAACCCATGGGATGGGTAAGAGGCAGTATTACTTTAAAGGGTCTGCGTTTGCTCACCCAACCTCACCCAACCTTTCAGCCCCAAGAGTGTCCACCCTTATGTCTCATCCAGCTGTGGGTCTAGATATGGTCAATCCAGGTTGCATCACAGCCTCTGAACGAATTTTGTAAGAATTTCTCTCTCTTTCACTGTCTTTGTTTTACGGGTTTTTAAAAGTAATTTATTTTTATAATGGGGTTTAGCTGCTTTTCACGGCTGTGTTTATGCGGCTTTACACCCACTTGACTCACTTCCAGACAGATATCAATACATAGGTTTTAAGATTCTTTCTAGTCACATATATTCTTGTGCGGTGAATAGGGGGTGTTGAGTCCAGTTCACTGAGCAAGGAGTAGGTCTTGTCTATTACATATTGGGTGTATGGAACGGTATCTGAGCGAATTTGAAACCCTTGTTTTATGCATCACCCCACCTCATCTTTCCCGTTAAGCAGCCATAGTGTGTTTTCTAAACGTGTGACTCTGTTCTGTTTTGTAATTCAGTTCAAGTGTAGCGGTTTTTACATTCCCTCTATAAGTGATAGCTTATGATAAGTGTCTTTTTCTGTGTGACTTATTTCACTTAGGATCATCGTACCTAAATCCACTCATCTTGCTTCTACTAGCCTTATGGCATTGATTTCATGTCTGAGTGATATTCCATTGTACATAAGGACCACAACTTCTTTATCCATTTTTCTCTTTCCTGGGATATTTAAGGTGTCATGAAGTGGAGGTTCTTGTCAACAGAGCAGCCCTAAACTTTGGGGTGCCTGTGTCTTGCTGATTTTTAGTTTTCCCAATTTATACGCCCATGAGTGGACGTGCCCTATGCTCCCTAAGCTGCGTTTTTTCGATGTTTCAGGACACACCGTACACTTCTCCAGAGTGGCTGTTGGCAATTTACATCCCGCCCATCAGCGTAGCAAGGCTGCCATTTCTCCATGGCCTGTCCTGCATTTCTGGTTTTGACACTTTTTGCAGCATGGAGCTTTTGACCGATGGGAAGCGAGACTTCTTTGTAGCGCTGATTTGCCTTTCAGGTTGCTTGGTTGGCCAAAAAGGGCGTATGCGTTTTTTACCGAATATATTCAGGAAAAAACGCATACACCCTTTTTGTCCAAGGGCATCATTGTCGACGTTTTGCCGCTTTTCATGTGCTTTAAAGGCGATTCGAATCTACCTCCTGAAATCTGTTTCCTGCAATTCTGCGTTGCTTATAAATCCTCTTCCTTGCCTTCCCTCAATATATTTGTGGACGAGAGTTATCATTTATATCTCAGCAGGTTTGTGAATTGCAGTGCCCCTGAGCTCCATTTTTCAACTGTCTTTCTTGGGAGCTGGCCGCAAAAGCACGGGATTGCCTCAGGCCCTATTCAGGTTCCGGGGGGCAGGCTGAGCCTGTGGTTAATTCTTCTTCCTGATGGGAAAATAGAGTGACCTGTGCCTGTCCCAACACCTAGATCTAGTCTCTCATTGGTTGCCCCTCTTCCCGTTCATCCTCAGGACAAATTGCAACCTGTAGGGAACAGGAGCTTAAAGGTGCTGATTCTCCAAGTAGGGGGATTGCTAGTAAAGTAGCTGGAATGGCGAACCCGAGCACAAGGAGATGAGAAATGAGATGCGTTTTAGAAACCTTTCAAAATCACACGGTGTACCATCTTCTGGGTTTCTCATGCATGTTTTCGATGTAGGAAGATGCCCTTGAACCTGGAGATTTGGGACCCATGGGATGGGTACCAGGCAGTATTACTTTAAAGGGTATGTGTTTGCTCACCCAACCTCACCCAAACTTTCAGCCCCAAGAGTGTCCACCCTTATGTCTCATCCAGCTGTGGGTCTAGATATGGTCAATCCAGGTTGCATCACAGCCTCTGAACGAATTTTGTAAGAATTTCTCTCTCTTTCACTGTCTTTGTTTTACGGGTTTTTAAAAGTAATTTATTTTTATAATGGGGTTTAGCTGCTTTTCACGGCTGTGTTTATGCGGCTTTACACCCACTTCACTCACTTCCAGACAGATATCAATACATAGGTTTTAAGATTCTTACTATTCACATATATTCTTGTGCGGTGAATAGGGGGTGTTGAGTCCAGTTCACTGAGCAAGGAGTAGGTCTTGTCTATTACATATTGGGTGTATGGATCGGTATCTGAGCGAATTTGAAACCCTTGTTTTATGCATCACCCCACCTCATCTTTCCCGTTAAGCAGGCATAGTGTGTTTTCTAAACGTGTGACTGTGTTCTGTTTTGTAATTCAGTTCAAGTGTAGCGGTTTTTACATTCCCTCTATAAGTGATAGCTTATGATAAGTGTCTTTTTCTGTGTGACTTATTTCACTTAGGATCATCGTACCTAAATCCACTCATCTTGCTTCTACTAGCCTTATGGCATTGATTTCATGTCTGAGTGATATTCCATTGTACATAAGGACCACAACTTCTTTATCCATTTTTCTCTATCCTGGGATATTTAAGGTGTCATGAAGTGGAGGTTCTTGTCAACAGAGCAGCCCTAAACTTTGGGGTGCCTGTGTCTTGCTGATTTTTAGTTTTCCGAATTTATACGCCCATGAGTGGACGTGCCCTATGCTCCCTAAGCTGTGTTTTTTCGATGTTTCAGGACACACCGTACACTTCTCCAGAGTGGCTGTTGGCAATTTACATCCCGCCCATCAGCGTAGCAAGGCTGCCATTTCTCCATGGCCTGTCCTGCATTTCTGGTTTTGACACTTTTTGCAGCATGGCCCTTTTGACCGATGGGAAGCGAGACTTCTTTGTAGCGCTGATTTGCCTTTCCAGGTTGCTTGGTTGGCCAAAAAGGGCGTATGCGTTTTTTCCTGAATATATTCAGGAAAAAACGCATACGCCCTTTTTGGCCAAGGGCATCATTGTCGACGTTTTGCCGCTTTTCATGTGTTTTAAACGCGATTTGAATCTACCTCCTGAAATCTGTTTCCTGCAATTCTGCCTTGCTTTCAAATCCTCTTCGTTGCCTTCCCTCAATATATCTGTGGATGAGAGTTATCATTTATAACTCTGCGGGTTTGTGAAATGCAGTGTCCCTGAGCTCCATTTTTCAACTCGCTTTTTTGGGAGCTGGCCGCAAAAGCGCGGGATTGCCTCAGGCCCTATTCTGCTTCTGGGCTGCAGGCTGAGCCTGTGGTTAATTCTTCTTCCTGATGGGAAAATAGAGTGACCTGTGCCTGTTCCAACACCTAGATCTAGTCTCTCATTGGTTGCCCCTCTTCCCGTTCATCCTCAGGACAAATTGCAAACTGTAGGGAACAGGAGCTTAAAGGTGCTGATCCTCCAAGTAGGGAGATTGCTAGTAAAGTAGCTGGAATGGCGAACCCGAGCACAAGGAGATGAGAAATGAGGTGCGTATTAGAAACCTTTCAAAATCACACGGTGTACCATCTTCTGGGTTTCTCATGCATGTTTTCGATGTAGGAAGATGCCCTTGAACCTGGAGATTTGGAACCCATGGGATGGGTACCAGGCAGTATTACTTTAAAGGGTCTGCGTTTGCTCACCCAACCTCACCCAAACTTTCAGCCCCGAGAGTGTACACCCTTATGTCTCATCCAGCTGTGGGTCTAGATATGGTCAATCCAGGTTGCATCACAGCCTCTGAACGAATTTTGTAAGAATTTCTCTCTCTTTCACTGTCTTTGTTTTACGGGTTTTTAAAAGTAATTTATTTTTATAAAGGGGTTTAGCTGCTTTTCACGGCTGTGTTTATGCGGCTTTACACCCACTTGACTCACTTCCAGACAGATATCAATACATAGGTTTTAAGATTCTTACTAGTCACATATATTCTTGTGCGGTGAATAGGGGGTGTTGAGTTCAGTTCACTGAGCAAGGAGTAGGTCTTGTCTATAACATATTGGGTGTATGGATCGGTATCTGAGCGAATTTGAAACCCTTGTTTTATGCATCACCCCACCTCATCTTTCCCGTTAAGCAGGCATAGTGTGTTTTCTAAACGTGTGACTGTGTTCTGTTTTGTAATTCAGTTCAAGTGTAGCGGTTTTTACATTCCCTCTATAAGTGATAGCTTATGATAAGTGTCTATTTCTGTGTGACTTATTTCACTTAGGATCATCGTACCTAAATCCACTCATCTTGCTTCTACTAGCCTTATGGCATTGATTTCATGTCTGAGTGATATTCCATTGTACATAAGGACCACAACTTCTTTATCCATTTTTCTCTTTCCTGGGATATTTAAGGTGTCATGAAGTGGAGGTTCTTGTCAACAGAGCAGCCCTAAACTTTGGGGTGCCTGTGTCTTGCTGATTTTTAGTTTTCCGAATTTATACGCCCATGAGTGGACGTGCCCTATGCTCCCTAAGCTGTGTTTTTTCGATGTTTCAGGACACACCGTACACTTCTCCAGAGTGGCTGTTGGCAATTTACATCCCGCCCATCAGTGTAGCAAGGCTGCCATTTCTCCATGGCCTGTCCTGCATTTCTGGTTTTGACACTTTTTGCAGCATGGAGCTTTTGACCGATGGGAAGCGAGACTTCCTTGTAGCGCTGATTTGCCTTTCAGGTTGCTTGGTTGGCCAAAAAGGGCGTATGCTTTTTCTACCGAATATATTCAGGAAAAAACGCATACACCCTTTTTGTCCAAGGGCATCATTGTCGACGTTTTGCCGCTTTTCATGTGCTTTAAAGGCGATTCGAATCTACCTCCTGAAATCTGTTTCCTGCAATTCTGCGTTGCTTATAAATCCTCTTCCTTGCCTTCCCTCAATATATTTGTGGACGAGAGTTATCATTTATATCTCAGCAGGTTTGTGAATTGCAGTGCCCCTGAGCTCCATTTTTCAACTGTCTTTCTTGGGAGCTGGCCGCAAAAGCACGGGATTGCCTCAGGCCCTATTCAGGTTCCGGGGGGCAGGCTGAGCCTGTGGTTAATTCTTCTTCCTGATGGGAAAATAGAGTGACCTGTGCCTGTCCCAACACCTAGATCTAGTCTCTCATTGGTTGCCCCTCTTCCCGTTCATCCTCAGGACAAATTGCAACCTGTAGGGAACAGGAGCTTAAAGGTGCTGATTCTCCAAGTAGGGGGATTGCTAGTAAAGTAGCTGGAATGGCGAACCCGAGACAAGGAGATGAGAAATGAGATGCGTTTTAGAAACCTTTCAAAATCACACGGTGTACCATCTTCTGGGTTTCTCATGCATGTTTTCGATGTAGGAAGATGCCCTTGAACCTGGAGATTTGGGACCCATGGGATGGGTACCAGGCAGTATTACTTTAAAGGGTATGTGTTTGCTCACCCAACCTCACCCAAACTTTCAGCCCCAAGAGTGTCCACCCTTATGTCTCATCCAGCTGTGGGTCTAGATATGGTCAATCCAGGTTGCATCACAGCCTCTGAACGAATTTTGTAAGAATTTCTCTCTCTTTCACTGTCTTTGTTTTACGGGTTTTTAAAAGTAATTTATTTTTATAATGGGGTTTATCTGCTTTTCACGGCTGTGTTTATACGGCTTTACACCCACTTCACTCACTTCCAGACAGATATCAATACATAGGTTTTAAGATTCTTACTATTCACATATATTCTTGTGCGGTGAATAGGGGGTGTTGAGTCCAGTTCACTGAGCAAGGAGTAGGTCTTGTCTATTACATATTGGGTGTATGGATCGGTATCTGAGTGAATTTGAAACCCTTGTTTTATGCATCACCCCACCTCATGTTTCCCGTTAAGCAGGCATAGTGTGTTTTCTAAACGTGTGACTGTGTTCTGTTTTGTAATTCAGTTCAAGTGTAGCGGTTTTTACATTCCCTCTATAAGTGATAGCTTATGATAAGTGTCTTTTTCTGTGTGACTTATTTCACTTAGGATCATCTTACCTAAATCCACTCATCTTGCTTCTACTAGCCTTATGGCATTGATTTCATGTCTGAGTGATATTCCATTGTACATAAGGACCACAACTTCTTTATCCATTTTTCTCTTTCCTGGGATATTTAAGGTGTCATGAAGTGGAGGTTCTTGTCAACAGAGCAGCCCTAAACTTTGGGGTGCCTGTGTCTTGCTGAGTTTTAGTTTTCCGAATTTATACGCCCATGAGTGGACGTGCCCTATGCTCCCTAAGCTGTGTTTTTTCGATGTTTCAGGACACACCGTACACTTCTCCAGAGTGGCTGTTGGCAATTTACATCCCGCCCATCAGCGTAGCAAGGCTGCCATTTCTCCATGGCCTGTCCTGCATTTCTGGTTTTGACACTTTTTGCAGCATGGCCCTTTTGACCGATGGGAAGCGAGACTTCTTTGTAGCGCTGATTTGCCTTTCCAGGTTGCTTGGTTGGCCAAAAAGGGCGTATGCGTTTTTTCTTGAATATATTCAGGAAAAAACGCATACGCCCTTTTTGGCCAAGGGCATCATTGTCGACGTTTTGCCGCTTTTCATGTGTTTTAAACGCGATTTGAATCTACCTCCTGAAATCTGTTTCCTGCAATTCTGCCTTGCTTTCAAATCCTCTTCGTTGCCTTCCCTCAATATATCTGTGGATGAGAGTTATCATTTATAACTCTGCGGGTTTGTGAATTGCAGTGTCCCTGAGCTCCATTTTTCAACTCGCTTTTTTGGGAGCTGGCCGCAAAAGCGCGGGATTGCCTCAGGCCCTATTCTGCTTCTGGGCTGCAGGCTGAGCCTGTGGTTAATTCTTCTTCCTGATGGGAAAATAGAGTGACCTGTGCCTGTCCCAACACCTAGATCTAGTCTCTCATTGGTTGCCCCTCTTCCCGTTCATCCTCAGGACAAATTGCAACCTGTAGGGAACAGGAGCTTAAAGGTGCTGATCCTCCAAGTAGGGAGATTGCTAGTAAAGTAGCTGGAATGGCGAACCCGAGCACAAGGAGATGAGAAATGAGGTGCGTATTAGAAACCTTTCAAAATCACACGGTGTACCATCTTCTGGGTTTCTCATGCATGTTTTCGATGTAGGAAGATGCCCTTGAACCTGGAGATTTGGAACCCATGGGATGGGTACCAGGCAGTATTACTTTAAAGGGTCTGCGTTTGCTCATCCAACCTCACCCAACCTTTCAGCCCCGAGAGTGTACACCCTTATGTCTCATCCAGCTGTGGGTCTAGATATGGTCAATCCAGGTTGCATCACAGCCTCTGAACGAATTTTGTAAGAATTTCTCTCTCTTTCACTGTCTTTGTTTTACGGGTTTTTAAAAGTAATTTATTTTTATAATGGGGTTTAGCTGCTTTTCACGGCTGTGTTTATGCGGCTTTACACCCACTTGACTCACTTCCAGACAGATATCAATACATAGGTTTTAAGATTCTTACTAGTCACATATATTCTTGTGCGGTGAATAGGGGGTGTTGAGTCCAGTTCACTGAGCAAGGAGTAGGTCTTGTCTATTACATATTGGGTGTATGGATCGGTATCTGAGCGAATTTGAAACCCTTGTTTTATGCATCACCCCACCTCATCTTTCCCGTTAAGCAGGCATAGTGTGTTTTCTAAACGTGTGACTGTGTTCTGTTTTGTAATTCAGTTCAAGTGTAGCGGTTTTTACATTCCCTCTATAAGTGATAGCTTATGATAAGTGTCTTTTTCTGTGTGCCTTATTTCACTTAGGATCATCGTACCTAATTCCACTCATCTTGCTTCTACTAGCCTTATGACATTGATTTCATGTCTGAGTGATATTCCATTGTACATAAGGACCACAACTTCTTTATCCATTTTTCTCTTTCCTGGGATATTTAAGGTGTCATAAAGTGGAGGTTCTTGTCAACAGAGCAGCCCTAAACTTTGGGGTGCCTGTGTCTTGCTGATTTTTAGTTTTCCCAATTTATACGCCCATGAGTGGACGTGCCCTATACTCTTTAAGCTGTGTTTTTTCGATGTTTCAGGACACACCGTACACTTCTCCAGAGTGGCTGTTGGCAATTTACATCCCGCCCATCAGCGTAGCAAGGCTGCCATTTCTCCATGGCCTGTCCTGCATTTCTGGTTTTGACACTTTTTGCAGCATGGCCCTTTTGACCGATGGGAAGCGAGACTTCTTTGTAGCGCTGATTTGCCTTTCCAGGTTGCTTGGTTGGCCAAAAAGGGCGTATGCGTTTTTTCCTGAATATATTCAGGAAAAAACGCATACGCCCTTTTTGGCCAAGGGCATCATTGTCGACGTTTTGCCGCTTTTCATGTGTTTTAAACGCGATTTGAATCTACCTCCTGAAATCTGTTTCCTGCAATTCTGCCTTGCTTTCAAATCCTCTTCGTTGCCTTCCCTCAATATATCTGTGGATGAGAGTTATCATTTATAACTCTGCGGGTTTGTGAATTGCAGTGTCCCTGAGCTCCATTTTTCAACTCGCTTTTTTGGGAGCTGGCCGCAAAAGCGCGGGATTGCCTCAGGCCCTATTCTGCGTCTGGGCTGCAGGCTGAGCCTGTGGTTAATTCTTCTTCCTGATGGGAAAATAGAGTGACCTGTGCCTGTTCCAACACCTAGATCTAGTCTCTCATTGGTTGCCCCTCTTCCCGTTCATCCTCAGGACAAATTGCAAACTGTAGGGAACAGGAGTTTAAAGGTGCTGATCCTCCAAGTAGGGAGATTGCTAGTAAAGTAGCTGGAATGGCGAACCCGAGCACAAGGAGATGAGAAATGAGGTGCGTATTAGACACCTTTCAAAATCACACGGTGTACCATCTTCTGGGTTTCTCATGCATGTTTTCGATGTAGGAAGATGCCCTTGAACCTGGAGATTTGGAACCCATGGGATGGGTACCAGGCAGTATTACTTTAAAGGGTCTGCGTTTGCTCACCCAACCTCACCCAACCTTTCAGCCCCGAGAGTGTACACCCTTATGTCTCATCCAGCTGTGGGTCTAGATATGGTCAATCCAGGTTGCATCACAGCCTCTGAACGACTTTTGTAAGAATTTCTCTCTCTTTCACTGTCTTTGTTTTACGGGTTTTTAAAAGTAATTTATTTTTATAATGGGGTTTAGCTGCTTTTCACGGCTGTGTTTATGCGGCTTTACACCCACTTGACTCACTTCCAGACAGATATCAATACATAGGTTTTAAGATTCTTACTAGTCACATATATTCTTGTGCGGTGAATAGGGGGTGTTGAGTCCAGTTCACTGAGCAAGGAGTAGGTCTTGTCTATTACATATTGGGTGTATGGAACGGTATCTGAGCGAATTTGAAACCCTTGTTTTATGCATCACCCCACCTCATCTTTCCCGTTAAGCAGCCATAGTGTGTTTTCTAAACGTATGACTCTGTTCTGTTTTGTAATTCAGTTCAAGTGTAGCGGTTTTTACATTCCCTCTATAAGTGATTGCTTATGATAAGTGTCTTTTTCTGTGTGACTTATTTCACTTAGAATCGTCGTACCTAAATCCACTCATCTTGCTTCTACTAGCCTTATGACATTGATTTCATGTCTGAGTGATATTCCATTGTACATAAGGACCACAACTTCTTTATCCATTTTTCTCTTTCCTGGGATATTTAAGTTGTCATGAAGTGGAGGTTCTTGTCAACAGAGCAGCCCTAAACTTTGGGGTGCCTGTGTCTTGCTGAGTTTTAGTTTTCCGAATTTATACGCCCATGAGTGGACGTGCCCTATGCTCCCTAAGCTGTGTTTTTTCGATGTTTCAGGACACACCGTACACTTCTCCAGAGTGGCTGTTGGCAATTTACATCCCGCCCATCAGCGTAGCAAGGCTGCCATTTCTCCATGGCCTGTCCTGCATTTCTGGTTTTGACACTTTTTGCAGCATGGCCCTTTTGACCGATGGGAAGCGAGACTTCTTTGTAGCGCTGATTTGCCTTTCCAGGTTGCTTGGTTGGCCAAAAAGGGCGTATGCGTCTTTTCTTGAATATATTCAGGAAAAAACGCATACGCACTTTTTGGCCAAGGGCATCATTGTCGACGTTTTGCCGCTTTTCATGTGTTTTAAACGCGATTTGAATCTACCTCCTGAAATCTGTTTCCTGCAATTCTGCCTTGCTTTCAAATCCTCTTCGTTGCCTTCCCTCAATATATGTGTGGATGAGAGTTATCATTTATAACTCTGCGGGTTTGTGAATTGCAGTGTCCCTGAGCTCCATTTTTCAACTCGCTTTTTTGGGAGCTGGCCGCAAAAGCGCGGGATTGCCTCAGGCCCTATTCTGCTTCTGGGCTGCAGGCTGAGCCTGTGGTTAATTCTTCTTCCTGATGGGAAAATAGAGTGACCTGTGCCTGTCCCAACACCTAGATCTAGTCTCTCATTGGTTGCCCCTCTTCCCGTTCATCCTCAGGACAAATTGCAACCTGTAGGGAACAGGAGCTTAAAGGTGCTGATCCTCAAAGTAGGGAGATTGCTAGTAAAGTAGCTGGAATGGCGAACCCGAGCACAAGGAGATGAGAAATGAGGTGCGTATTAGAAACCTTTCAAAATCACACGGTGTACCATCTTCTGGGTTTCTCATGCATGTTTTCGATGTAGGAAGATGCCCTTGAACCTGGAGATTTGGAACCCATGGGATGGGTACCAGGCAGTATTACTTTAAAGGGTCTGCGTTTGCTCATCCAACCTCACCCAACCTTTCAGCCCCGAGAGTGTACACCCTTATGTCTCATCCAGCTGTGGGTCTAGATATGGTCAATCCAGGTTGCATCACAGCCTCTGAACGAATTTTGTAAGAATTTCTCTCTCTTTCACTGTCTTTGTTTTACGGGTTTTTAAAAGTAATTTATTTTTATAATGGGGTTTAGCTGCTTTTCACGGCTGTGTTTATGCGGCTTTACACCCACTTGACTCACTTCCAGACAGATATCAATACATAGGTTTTAAGATTCTTACTAGTCACATATATTCTTGTGCGGTGAATATGGGGTGTTGAGTCCAGTTCACTGAGCAAGGAGTAGGTCTTGTCTATTACATATTGGGTGTATGGATCGGTATCTGAGCGAATTTGAAACCCTTGTTTTATGCATCACCCCACCTCATCTTTCCCGTTAAGCAGGCATAGTGTGTTTTCTAAACGTGTGACTGTGTTCTGTTTTGTAATTCAGTTCAAGTGTAGCGGTTTTTACATTCCCTCTATAAGTGATAGCTTATGATAAGTGTCTATTTCTGTGTGACTTATTTCACTTAGGATCATCGTACCTAATTCCACTCATCTTGCTTCTACTAGCCTTATGACATTGATTTCATGTCTGAGTGATATTCCATTGTACATAAGGACCACAACTTCTTTATCCATTTTTCTCTTTCCTGGGATATTTAAGGTGTCATAAAGTGGAGGTTCTTGTCAACAGAGCAGCCCTAAACTTTGGGGTGCCTGTGTCTTGCTGATTTTTAGTTTTCCCAATTTATACGCCCATGAGTGGACGTGCCCTATACTCTTTAAGCTGTGTTTTTTCGATGTTTCAGGACACACCGTACACTTCTCCAGAGTGGCTGTTGGCAATTTACATCCCGCCCATCAGCGTAGCAAGGCTGCCATTTCTCCATGGCCTGTCCTGCATTTCTGGTTTTGACACTTTTTGCAGCATGGCCCTTTTGACCGATGGGAAGCGAGACTTCTTTGTAGCGCTGATTTGCCTTTCCAGGTTGCTTGGTTGGCCAAAAAGGGCGTATGCGTTTTTTCCTGAATATATTCAGGAAAAAACGCATACGCCCTTTTTGGCCAAGGGCATCATTGTCGACGTTTTGCCGCTTTTCATGTGTTTTAAACGCGATTTGAATCTACCTCCTGAAATCTGTTTCCTGCAATTCTGCCTTGCTTTCAAATCCTCTTCGTTGCCTTCCCTCAATATATCTGTGGATGAGAGTTATCATTTATAACTCTGCGGGTTTGTGAATTGCAGTGTCCCTGAGCTCCATTTTTCAACTCGCTTTTTTGGGAGCTGGCCGCAAAAGCGCGGGATTGCCTCAGGCCCTATTCTGCGTCTGGTCTGCAGGCTGAGCCTGTGGTTAATTCTTCTTCCTGATGGGAAAATAGAGTGACCTGTGCCTGTTCCAACACCTAGATCTAGTCTCTCATTGGTTGCCCCTCTTCCCGTTCATCCTCAGGACAAATTGCAAACTGTAGGGAACAGGAGTTTAAAGGTGCTGATCCTCCAAGTAGGGAGATTGCTAGTAAAGTAGCTGGAATGGCGAACCCGAGCACAAGGAGATGAGAAATGAGGTGCGTATTAGACACCTTTCAAAATCACACGGTGTACCATCTTCTGGGTTTCTCATGCATGTTTTCGATGTAGGAAGATGCCCTTGAACCTGGAGATTTGGAACCCATGGGATGGGTACCAGGCAGTATTACTTTAAAGGGTCTGCGTTTGCTCACCCAACCTCACCCAACCTTTCAGCCCCGAGAGTGTACACCCTTATGTCTCATCCAGCTGTGGGTCTAGATATGGTCAATCCAGGTTGCATCACAGCCTCTGAACGACTTTTGTAAGAATTTCTCTCTCTTTCACTGTCTTTGTTTTACGGGTTTTTAAAAGTAATTTATTTTTATAATGGGGTTTAGCTGCTTTTCACGGCTGTGTTTATGCGGCTTTACACCCACTTGACTCACTTCCAGACAGATATCAATACATAGGTTTTAAGATTCTTACTAGTCACATATATTCTTGTGCGGTGAATAGGGGGTGTTGAGTCCAGTTCACTGAGCAAGGAGTAGGTCTTGTCTATTACATATTGGGTGTATGGAACGGTATCTGAGCGAATTTGAAACCCTTGTTTTATGCATCACCCCACCTCATCTTTCCCGTTAAGCAGCCATAGTGTGTTTTCTAAACGTATGACTCTGTTCTGTTTTGTAATTCAGTTCAAGTGTAGCGGTTTTTACATTCCCTCTATAAGTGATTGCTTATGATAAGTGTCTTTTTCTGTGTGACTTATTTCACTTAGAATCGTCGTACCTAAATCCACTCATCTTGCTTCTACTAGCCTTATGACATTGATTTCATGTCTGAGTGATATTCCATTGTACATAAGGACCACAACTTCTTTATCCATTTTTCTCTTTCCTGGGATATTTAAGTTGTCATGAAGTGGAGGTTCTTGTCAACAGAGCAGCCCTAAACGTTGGGGTGCCTGTGTCTTGCTGATTTTTAGTTTTCCCAATTTATACGCCCATGAGTGGACGTGCCCTATGCTCCCTAAGCTGTGTTTTTTCGATGTTTCAGGACACACCGTACACTTCTCCAGAGTGGCTGTTGGCAATTTACATCCCGCCCATCAGCGTAGCAAGGCTGCCATTTCTCCATGGCCTGTCCTGCATTTCTGGTTTTGACACTTTTTGCAGCATGACCCTTTTGACCGATGGGAAGCGAGACTTCTTTGTAGCGCTGATTTGCCTTTCCAGGTTGCTTGGTTGGCCAAAAAGGGCGTATGCGTTTTTTCCTGAATATATTCAGGAAAAAACGCATACGCCCTTTTTGGCCAAGGGCATCATTGTCGACGTTTTGCCGCTTTTCATGTGCTTTAAAGGCGATTCGAATCTACCTCCTGAAATCTGTTTCCTGCAATTCTGCCTTGCTTTCAAATCCTCTTCGCTGCCTTCCCTCAATATATCTGTGGATGAGAGTTATCATTTATAACTCTGCGGGTTTGTGAATTGCAGTGTCCCTGAGCTCCATTTTTCAACTCGCTTTTTTGGGAGCTGGCCGCAAAAACCCGGGATTGCCTCAGGCCCTATTCTGCTTCTGGGCGGTAGGCTGAGCCTGTGGTTAATTCTTCTTCCTGATGGGAAAATAGAGTGACCTGTGCCTGTCCCAACACCTAGATCTAGTCTCTCATTGGTTGCCCCTCTTCCCGTTCATCCTCAAGACAAATTGCAACCTGTAGGGAACAGGAGCTTAAAGGTGCTGATTCTCCAAGTAGGGAGATTGCTAGTAAAGTAGCTGGAATGGCGAACCCGAGCACAAGGAGATGAGAAATGAGGTGCATATTAGAAACCTTTCAAAATCACACGGTTTACCATCTTCTGGGTTTCTCATGCATGTTTTCGATGTAGGAAGATGCCCTTGAACCTGGAGATTTGGGACCCATGGGATGGGTACCAGGCAGTATTACTTTAAAGGGTCTGCGTTTGCTCACCCAACCTCACCCAACCTTTCAGCCCCAAGAGTGTCCAACCTTATGACTCATCCAGCTGTGGGTCTAGATATGGTCAATCCAGGTTGCATCACAGCCTCTGAACGAATTTTGTAAGAATTTCTCTCTCTTTCACTGTCTTTGTTTTACGGGTTTTTAAAAGTAATTTATTTTTATAATGGGGTTTAGCTGCTTTTCACGGCTGTGTTTATGCGGCTTTACACCCACTTGACTCACTTCCAGACAGATATCAATACATAGGTTTAAGATTCTTACTAGTCACATATATTCTTGTGCGGTGAATAAGGGGTGTTCAGTCCAGTTCACTGAGCAAGGAGTAGGTCTTGTCTATTACATATTGGGTGTATGGAACGGTATCTGAGCGAATTTGAAACCCTTGTTTTATGCATCACCCCACCTCACCTTTCCCGTTAAGCAGCCATAGTGTGATTTCTAAACGTGTGACTCTGTTCTGTTTTGTAAATCAGTTCAAGTGTAGCGGTTTTTACATTCCCTCTATAAGTGATAGCTTATGATAAGTGTCTTTTTCTGTGTGACTTATTTCACTTAGGATCATCGTACCTAAATCCACTCATCTTGCTTCTACTAGCCTTATGACATTGATTTCATGTCTGAGTGATATTCCATTGTACATAAGGACCACCACTTCTTTATCCATTTTTCTCTTTCCTGGGATATTTAAGGTGTCATAAAGTGGAGGTTCTTGTCAACAGAGCAGCCCTAAACTTTGGGGTGCCTGTGTCTTGCTGATTTTTAGTTTTCCCAATTTATACGCCCATGAGTGGACGTGCTCTATGCTCCCTAAGCTGTGTTTTTTCGATGTTTCAGGACACACCGTACACTTCTCCAGAGTGGCTGTTGGCAATTTACATCCCGCCCATCAGCGTAGCAAGGCTGCCATTTCTCCATGGCCTGTCCTGCATTTCTGGTTTTGACACTTTTTGCAGCATGACCCTTTTGACCGATGGGAAGCGAGACTTTTTGTAGCGCTGATTTGCCTTTCCAGGTTGCTTGGTTGGCCAAAAGGGGCGTATGCGTTTTTTCCTGAATATATTCAGGAAAAAACGCATACGCCCTTTTTGGCCAAGGGCATCATTGTCGACGTTTTGCCGCTTTTCATGTGCTTTAAAGGCGATTCGAATCTACCTCCTGAAATCTGTTTCCTGCAATTCTGCCTTGCTTTCAAATCCTCTTCTTTGCCTTCCCTCAATATATCTGTGGATGAGAGTTATCATTTATAACTCTGCGGGTTTGTGAATTGCAGTGTCCCTGAGCTCCATTTTTCAACTCGCTTTTTTGGGAGCTGGCCGCAAAAGCCCGGGATTGCCTCAGGCCCTATTCTGCTTCTGGGCGGCAGGCTGAGCCTGTGGTTAATTCTTCTTCCTGATGGGAAAATAGAGTGACCTGTGCCTGTCCCAACACCTAGATCTAGTCTCTCATTGGTTGCCCCTCTTCCCGTTCATCCTCAAGACAAATTGCAACCTGTAGGGAACAGGAGCTTAAAGGTGCTGATTCTCCAAGTAGGGAGATTGCTAGTAAAGTAGCTGGAATGGTGAACCCGAGCACAAGGAGATGAGAAATGAGGTGCATATTAGAAACCTTTCAAAATCACACGGTTTACCATCTTCTGGGTTTCTCATGCATGTTTTCGATGTAGGAAGATGCCCTTGAACCTGGAGATTTGGGACCCATGGGATGGGTACCAGGCAGTATTACTTTAAAGGGTCTGCGTTTGCTCACCCAACCTCACCCAACCTTTCAGCCCCAAGAGTGTCCAACCTTATGACTCATCCAGCTGTGGGTCTAGATATGGTCAATCCAGGTTGCATCACAGCCTCTGAACGACTTTTGTAAGAATTTCTCTCTCTTTCACTGTCTTTGTTTTACGGGTTTTTAAAAGTAATTTATTTTTATAATGGGGTTTAGCTGCTTTTCACAGCTGTGTTTATGCGGCTTTACACCCACTTGACTCACTTCCAGACAGATATCAATACATAGGTTTTAAGATTCTTACTAGTCACATATATTCTTGTGCGGTGAATAGGGGGTGTTGAGTCCAGTTCACTGAGCAAGGAGTAGGTCTTGTCTATTACATATTGGGTGTATGGAACGGTATCTGAGCGAATTTGAAACCCTTGTTTTATGCATCACCCCACCTCACCTTTCCCGTTAAGCAGCCATAGTGTGTTTTCTAAACGTGTGACTCTGTTCTGTTTTGTAATTCAGTTCAAGTGTAGCGGTTTTTACATTCCCTCTATAAGTGATAGCTTATGATAAGTGTCTTTTTCTGTGTGACTTATTTCACTTAGAATCGTCGTACCTAAATCCACTCATCTTGCTTCTACTAGCCTTATGACATTGATTTCATGTCTGAGTGATATTCCATTGTACATAAGGACCACAACTTCTTTATCCATTTTTCTCTTTCCTGAGATATTTAAGGTGTCATGAAGTGGAGGTTCTTGTCAACAGAGCAGCCCTAAACTTTGGGGTGCCTGTGTCTTGCTGATTTTTAGTTTTCCCAATTTATACGCCCATGAGTGGGCGTGCCCTATGCTCCTTAAGCTGTGTTTTCTCGATGTTTCAGGACACACTGTACACTTCTCCAGAGTGGCTGTTGGCAATTTACATCCCGCCCATCAGCGTAGCAAGGCTGCCATATCTCCATGGCCTGTCCTGCATTTCTGGTTTTGACACTTTTTGCAGCATGACCCTTTTGACCGATTTGAAGCGAGACTTCTTTGTAGCGCTGATTTGCCTTTCCAGGTTGCTTGGTTGGCCAAAAAGGGCGTATGCGTTTTTTCCTGAATATATTCAGGAAAAAACGCATACGCCCTTTTTGGCCAAGGGCATCATTGTCGACGTTTTGCTGCTTTTCATGTGCTTTAAACGCGATTTGAATCTACCTCCTGAAATCTGTTTCCTGCAATTCTGCCTTGCTTTCAAATCCTCTTCGTTGCCTTCCCTCAATATATCTGTGGATGAGAGTTATCATTTATAACTCTGCGGGTTTGTGAATTGCAGTGTCCCTGAGCTCCATTTTTCAACTCGCTTTTTTGGGAGCTGGCCAAAAAAACGCGGGATTGCCTCAGGCCCTATTCTTCTTCTGGGCCGCAGGCTGAGCCTGTGGTTAATTCTTCTTCCTGATGGGAAAATAGAGTGACCTGTGCCTGTCCCAACACCTAGATCTTGTCTCTCATTGGTTGCCCCTCTTCCCGTTCATTCTTAGGACAAATTGCAACCTGTAGGAAACAGGAGCTTAAAGGTGCTGATTCTCCAAGTAGGGAGATTGCTAGTAAAGTAGCTGGAAAGGCGAAAGCGAGCACAAGGAGATGAGAAATGAGGTGCGTATTAGAAACCTTTCAAAATCACACGGTGTACCATCTTCTGAGTTTCTCATGCATGTTTTCGATGTAGGAAGATGCCCTTGAACCTGGAGATTTGGGACCCATGGGATGGGTACCTGGCAGTATTACTTTAAAGGGTCTGCGTTTACTCACCCAACCTCACCCAACCTTTCAGCCCCAAGAGTGTCCACCCTTATGTCTCATACAGCTGTGGGTATAGATTTGGTCAATCCACGTTGCATCACAGCTTCTGAACGAATTTTGTAAGAATTTCTCTCTCTTTCACTGTCTTTGTTTTACGGGTTTTTAAAAGTAATTTATTTTTATAATGGGGTTTAGCTGCTTTTCACGGCTGTGTTTATGCAGCTTTACACCCACTTGACTCACTTCCAGACAGATATCAATACATAGGTTTTAAGATTCTTACTAGTCACATATATTCTTGTGCGGTGAATAGGGGGTGTTGAGTCCAGTTCACTGAGCAAGGAGTAGGTCTTGTTTATTACATATTGGGTGTATGGAACGGTATCTGAGCGAATTTGAAACTCTTGTTTTATGCATCACCCCACCTCACCTTTCCCGTTAAGCAGCCATAGTGTGTTTTCTAAACGTGTGACTCTGTTCTGTTTTGTAATTCAGTTCAAGTGCAGCGGTTTTTACATTCCCTCTATAAGTGATAGCTTATGATAAGTGTCTTTTTCTGTGTGACTTATTTCACTTACAATCGTCGTACCTAAATCCACTCATCTTGCTTCTACTAGCCTTATGACATTGATTTCATGTCTGAGTGATATTCCATTGTACATAAGGACCACAACTTCTTTATCCATTTTTCTCTTTCCTGGGATATTTAAGGTGTCATGAAGTGGAGGTTCTTGTCAACAGAGCAGCCCTAAACTTTGGGGTGCCTGTGTCTTGCTGATTTTTAATTTTCCCAATTTATACGCCCATGAGTGGACGTGCCCTATGCTCCCTAAGCTGTGTTTTTTCGATGTTTCAGGACACACCGTACACTTCTCCAGAGTGGCTGTTGGCAATTTACATCCCGCCCATCAGCGTAGCAAGGCTGCCATTTCTCCATGGCCTGTCCTGCATTTCTGGTTTTGACACTTTTTGCAGCATGACCCATTTGACCGATGGGAAGCAAAACTTCTTTGTAGCGCTGATTTGCCTTTCCAGGTTGCTTGGTTGGCCAAAAAGGGCGTATGCGTTTTTTCCTGAATATATTCAGGAAAAAACGCATACGCCCTTTTTGGCCAAGGGCATCATTGTCGACGTTTTGCCGCTTTTCATGTGCTTTAAATGCGATTCGAATCTACCTCCTGAAATCTGTTTCCTGCAATTCTGCCTTGCTTTCAAATCCTCTTCGTTGCCTTCCCTCAATATATCTGTGGATGAGAGTTATCATTTATAACTCTGCGGGTTTGTGAATTGCAGTGTCCCTGAGCTCCATTTTTCAACTCGATTTTTGGGAGCTGGCCGCAAAAGCGCGGGATTGCCTCAGGCCCTATTATGCTTCTGGGCGGCAAGCTGAACTTGTGGGTAATTCTTCTTCCTGATGGGAAAATAGAGTGACCTGTGCCTGTCCCAACACCTAGATCTAGTCTCTCATTGGTTGCCCCTCTTCCCGTTCATCCTCAAGACAAATTGGAACCTGTAGGGAACAGGAGCTTAAAGGTGCTGATTCTCCAAGTAGGGAGATTGCTAGTAAAGTAGCTGGAAAGACGAACCCGAGCACAAGGAGATGAGAAATGAGGTGCGTATTAGAAACCTTTCAAAATCACACGGTGTGCCATCTTCTGGGTTTCTCATGCATGTTTTCGATGTAGGAAGATGCCCTTGAACCTGGAGATTTGGGACCCATGGGAAGGGTACCAGGCAGTATTACTTTAAATGGTCTGCGTTTGCTCACCCAACCTCACCCAACCTTTCAGCCCCAAGAGTGTCCACCCTTATATCTCATCCAGCTGTGGGTCTAGATATGGTCAATCCAGGTTGCATCACAGCCTCTGAACGACTTTTGTAAGAATTTCTCTCTCTTTCACTGTCTTTGTTTTACGGGTTTTTAAAAGTAATTTATTTTTATAATGGGGTTTAGCTGCTTTTCACGGCTGTGTTTATGCGGCTTTACACCCACTTGACTCACTTCCAGACAGATATCAATACATAGGTTTTAAGATTCTTACTAGTCACATATATTCTTGTGCGGTGAATAGGGGGTGTTGAGTCCAGTTCACTGAGCAAGGAGTAGGTCTTGTCTATTACATATTGGGTGTATGGAACGGTATCTGAGCGAATTTGAAACCCTTGTTTTATGCATCACCCCACCTCACCTTTCCCGTTAAGCAGCCATAGTGTGTTTTCTAAACGTGTGACTCTGTTCTGTTTTGTAATTCAGTTCAAGTGTAGCGGTTTTTACATTCCCTCTATAAGTGATAGCTTATGATAAGTGTCTTTTTCTGTGTGACTTATTTCACTTAGAATCGTCGTACCTAAATCCACTCATCTTGCTTCTACTAGCCTTATGACATTGATTTCATGTCTGAGTGATATTCCATTGTACATAAGGACCACAACTTCTTTAGCCATTTTTCTCTTTCCTGAGATATTTAAGGTGTCATGAAGTGGAGGTTCTTGTCAACAGAGCAGCCCTAAACTTTGGGGTGCCTGTGTCTTGCTGATTTTTAGTTTTCCCAATTTATACGCCCATGAGTGGGCGTGCCCTATGCTCCTTAAGCTGTGTTTTCTCGATGTTTCAGGACACACCGAACACTTCTCCAGAGTGGCTGTTGGCAATTTACATCCCGCCCATCAGCGTAGCAAGGCTGCCATTTCTCCATGGCCTGTCCTGCATTTCTGGTTTTGACACTTTTTGCAGCATGACCCTTTTGACCGATGGGAAGCGAGACTTTTTGTAGCGCTGATTTGCCTTTCCAGGTTGCTTGGTTGGCCAAAAGGGGCGTATGCGTTTTTTCCTGAATATATTCAGGAAAAAACGCATACGCCCTTTTTGGCCAAGGGCATCATTGTCGACATTTTGCCGCTTTTCATGTGCTTTAAAGGCGATTCGAATCTACCTCCTGAAATCTGTTTCCTGCAATTCTGCCTTGCTTTCAAATCCTCTTCGTTGCCTTCCCTCAATATATCTGTGGATGAGAGTTATCATTTATTACTCTGCGGGTTTGTGAATTGCAGTGTCCCTGAGCTCCATTTTTCAACTCGCTTTTTTGGGAGCTGGCCGCAAAAGCGCGGGATTGCCTCAGGCCCTATTCTGCTTCTGGGCGGCAGGCTGAGCCTGTGGTTAATTCTTCTTCCTGATGGGAAAATAGAGTGACCTGTGCCTGTCCCAACACCTAGATCTAGTCTCTCATTGGTTGCCCCTCTTCCCGTTCATCCTCAGGACAAATTGCAACCTGTAGGGAACAGGAGCTTAAAGGTGCTGATTCTCCAAGTAGGGGGATTGCTAGTAAAGTAGCTGGAATGGCGAACCCGAGACAAGGAGATGAGAAATGAGATGCGTTTTAGAAACCTTTCTAAATCACACGGTGTACCATCTTCTGGGTTTCTCATGCATGTTTTCGATGTAGGAAGATGCCCTTGAACCTGGAGATTTGGGACCCATGGGATGGGTACCAGGCAGTATTACTTTAAAGGGTATGTGTTTGCTCACCCAACCTCACCCAAACTTTCAGCCCCAAGAGTGTCCACCCTTATGTCTCATCCAGCTGTGGGTCTAGATATGGTCAATCCAGGTTGCATCACAGCCTCTGAACGAATTTTGTAAGAATTTCTCTCTCTTTCACTGTCTTTGTTTTACGGGTTTTTAAAAGTAATTTATTTTTATAATGGGGTTTATCTGCTTTTCACGGCTCTGTTTATACGGCTTTACACCCACTTCACTCACTTCCAGACAGATATCAATACATAGGTTTTAAGATTCTTACTATTCACATATATTCTTGTGCGGTGAATAGGGGGTGTTGAGTCCAGTTCACTGAGCAAGGAGTAGGTCTTGTCTATTACATATTGGGTGTATGGAACGGTATCTGAGCGAATTTGAAACCCTTGTTTTATGCATCACCCCACCTCACCTTTCCCGTTAAGCAGCCATAGTGTGTTTTCTAAACGTGTGACTCTGTTCTCTTTTGTAATTCAGTTCAAGTGTAGCGGTTTTTACATTCCCTCTATAAGTGATAGCTTATGATAAGTGTCTTTTCCTGTGTGACTTATTTCACTTAGAATTGTCGTACCTAAATCCACTCATCTTGCTTCTACTAGCCTTATGACATTGATTTCATGTCTGAGTGATATTCCATTGTACATAAGGACCACAACTTCTTTATCCATTTTTCTCTTTCCTGGGATATTTAAGGTGTCATGAAGTGGAGGTTCTTGTCAACAGAGCAGCCCTAAACTTTGGGGTGCCTGTGTCTTGCTGAGTTTTAGTTTTCCGAATTTATACGCCCATGAGTGGACGTGCCCTATGCTCCCTAAGCTGTGTTTTTTCGATGTTTCAGGACACACCGTACACTTCTCCAGAGTGGCTGTTGGCAATTTACATCCCGCCCATCAGCGTAGCAAGGCTGCCATTTCTCCATGGCCTGTCCTGCATTTCTGGTTTTGACACTTTTTGCAGCATGGCCCTTTTGACCGATGGGAAGCGAGACTTCTTTGTAGCGCTGATTTGCCTTTCCAGGTTGCTTGGTTGGCCAAAAAGTGCGTATGCGTTTTTTCCTGAATATATTCAGGAAAAAACGCATACGCCCTTCTTGGCCAAGGGCATCATTGTCGACGTTTTGCCGCTTTTCATGTGTTTTAAACGCGATTTGAATCTACCTCCTGAAATCTGTTTCCTGCAATTCTGCCTTGCTTTCAAATCCTCTTCGTTGCCTTCCCTCAATATATCTGTGGATGAGAGTTATCATTTATAACTCTGCGGGTTTGTGAATTGCAGTGTCCCTGAGCTCCATTTTTCAACTCGCTTTTTTGGGAGCTGGCCGCAAAAGCGCGGGATTGCCTCAGGCCCTATTCTGCTTCTGGGCGGCAGGCTGAGCCTGTGGTTAATTCTTCTTCCTGATGGGAAAATAGAGTGACCTGTGCCTGTCCCAACACCTAGATCTAGTCTCTCATTGGTTGCCCCTCTTCCCGTTCATCCTCAGGACAAATTGCAACCTGTAGGGAACAGGAGCTTAAAGGTGCTGATCCTCCAAGTAGGGAGATTGCTAGTAAAGTAGCTGGAATGGCGAACCCGAGCACAAGGAGATGAGAAATGAGGTGCGTATTAGAAACCTTTCAAAATCACACGGTGTACCATCTTCTGGGTTTCTCATGCATGTTTTCGATGTAGGAAGATGCCCTTGAACCTGGAGATTTGGAACCCATGGGATGGGTACCAGGCAGTATTACTTTAAAGGGTCTGCGTTTGCTCATCCACCCTCACCCAACCTTTCAGCCCCGAGAGTGTACACCCTTATGTCTCATCCAGCTGTGGGTCTAGATATGGTCAATCCAGGTTGCATCACAGCCTGTGAACGAATTTTGTAAGAATTTCTCTCTCTTTCACTGTCTTTGTTTTACGGGTTTTTAAAAGTAATTTATTTTTATAATGGGGTTTAGCTGCTTTTCACGGCTGTGTTTATGCGGCTTTACACCCACTTGACTCACTTCCAGACAGATATCAATACATAGGTTTTAAGATTCTTACTAGTCACATATATTCTTGTGCGGTGAATAGGGGGTGTTGAGTCCAGTTCACTGAGCAAGGAGTAGGTCTTGTCTATTACATATTGGGTGTATGGATCGGTATCTGAGCGAATTTGAAACCCTTGTTTTATGCATCACCCCACCTCATCTTTCCCGTTAAGCAGGCATAGTGTGTTTTCTAAACGTGTGACTGTGTTCTGTTTTGTAATTCAGTTCAAGTGTAGCGGTTTTTACATTCCCTCTATAAGTGATAGCTTATGATAAGTGTCTTTTTCTGTGTGACTTATTTCACTTAGGATCATCGTACCTAATTCCACTCATCTTGCTTCTACTAGCCTTATGACATTGATTTCATGTCTGAGTGATATTCCATTGTACATAAGGACCACAACTTCTTTATCCATTTTTCTCTTTCCTGGGATATTTAAGGTGTCATAAAGTGGAGGTTCTTGTCAACAGAGCAGCCCTAAACTTTGGGGTGCCTGTGTCTTGCTGATTTTTAGTTTTCCCAATTTATACGCCCATGAGTGGACGTGCCCTATACTCTTTAAGCTGTGTTTTTTCGATGTTTCAGGACACACCGTACACTTCTCCAGAGTGGCTGTTGGCAATTTACATCCCGCCCATCAGCGTAGCAAGGCTGCCATTTCTCCATGGCCTGTCCTGCATTTCTGGTTTTGACACTTTTTGCAGCATGGCCCTTTTGACCGATGGGAAGCGAGACTTCTTTGTAGCGCTGATTTGCCTTTCCAGGTTGCTTGGTTGGCCAAAAAGGGCGTATGCGTTTTTTCCTGAATATATTCAGGAAAAAACGCATACGCCCTTTTTGGCCAAGGGCATCATTGTCGACGTTTTGCCGCTTTTCATGTGTTTTAAACGCGATTTGAATCTACCTCCTGAAATCTGTTTCCTGCAATTCTGCCTTGCTTTCAAATCCTCTTCGTTGCCTTCCCTCAATATATCTGTGGATGAGAGTTATCATTTATAACTCTGCGGGTTTGTGAATTGCAGTGTCCCTGAGCTCCATTTTTCAACTCGCTTTTTTGGGAGCTGGCCGCAAAAGCGCGGGATTGCCTCAGGCCCTATTCTGCTTCTGGGCTGCAGGCTGAGCCTGTGGTTAATTCTTCTTCCTGATGGGAAAATAGAGTGACCTGTGCCTGTTCCAACACCTAGATCTAGTCTCTCATTGGTTGCCCCTCTTCCCGTTCATCCTCAGGACAAATTGCAAACTGTAGGGAACAGGAGTTTAAAGGTGCTGATCCTCCAAGTAGGGAGATTGCTAGTAAAGTAGCTGGAATGGCGAACCCGAGCACAAGGAGATGAGAAATGAGGTGCGTATTAGACACCTTTCAAAATCACAAGGTGTACCATCTTCTGGGTTTCTCATGCATGTTTTCGATGTAGGAAGATGCCCTTGAACCTGGAGATTTGGAACCCATGGGATGGGTACCAGGCAGTATTTCTTTAAAGGGTCTGCGTTTGCTCACCCAACCTCACCCAACCTTTCAGCCCCGAGAGTGTACACCCTTATGTCTCATCCAGCTGTGGGTCTAGATATGGTCAATCCAGGTTGCATCACAGCCTCTGAACGACTTTTGTAAGAATTTCTCTCTCTTTCACTGTCTTTGTTTTACGGGTTTTTAAAAGTAATTTATTTTTATAATGGGGTTTAGCTGCTTTTCACGGCTGTGTTTATGCGGCTTTACACCCACTTGACTCACTTCCAGACAGATATCAATACATAGGTTTTAAGATTCTTACTAGTCACATATATTCTTGTGCGGTGAATAGGGGGTGTTGAGTCCAGTTCACTGAGCAAGGAGTAGGTCTTGTCTATTACATATTGGGTGTATGGAACGGTATCTGAGCGAATTTGAAACCCTTGTTTTATGCATCACCCCACCTCATCTTTCCCGTTAAGCAGCCATAGTGTGTTTTCTAAACGTATGACTCTGTTCTGTTTTGTAATTCAGTTCAAGTGTAGCGGTTTTTACATTCCCTCTATAAGTGATTGCTTATGATAAGTGTCTTTTTCTGTGTGACTTATTTCACTTAGAATCGTCGTACCTAAATCCACTCATCTTGCTTCTACTAGCCTTATGACATTGATTTCATGTCTGAGTGATATTCCATTGTACATAAGGACCACAACTTCTTTATCCATTTTTCTCTTTCCTGGGATATTTAAGTTGTCATGAAGTGGAGGTTCTTGTCAACAGAGTAGCCCTAAACTTTGGGGTGCCTGTGTCTTGCTGAGTTTTAGTTTTCCGAATTTATACGCCCATGAGTGGACGTGCCCTATGCTCCCTAAGCTGTGTTTTTTCGATGTTTCAGGACACACCGTACACTTCTCCAGAGTGGCTGTTGGCAATTTACATCCCGCCCATCAGCGTAGCAAGGCTGCCATTTCTCCATGGCCTGTCCTGCATTTCTGGTTTTGACACTTTTTGCAGCATGGCCCTTTTGACCGATGGGAAGCGAGACTTCTTTGTAGCGCTGATTTGCCTTTCCAGGTTGCTTGGTTGGCCAAAAAGGGCGTATGCGTTTTTTCTTGAATATATTCAGGAAAAAACGCATACGCCCTTTTTGGCCAAGGGCATCATTGTCGACGTTTTGCCGCTTTTCATGTGTTTTAAACGCGATTTGAATCTACCTCCTGAAATCTGTTTCCTGCAATTCTGCCTTGCTTTCAAATCCTCTTCGTTGCCTTCCCTCAATATATCTGTGGATGAGAGTTATCATTTATAACTCTGCGGGTTTGTGAATTGCAGTGTCCCTGAGCTCCATTTTTCAACTCGCTTTTTTGGGAGCTGGCCGCAAAAGCGCGGGATTGCCTCAGGCCCTATTCTGCTTCTGGGCTGCAGGCTGAGCCTGTGGTTAATTCTTCTTCCTGATGGGAAAATAGAGTGACCTGTGCCTGTCCCAACACCTAGATCTAGTCTCTCATTGGTTGCCCCTCTTCCCGTTCATCCTCAGGACAAATTGCAACCTGTAGGGAACAGGAGCTTAAAGGTGCTGATCCTCCAAGTAGGGAGATTGCTAGTAAAGTAGCTGGAATGGCGAACCCGAGCACAAGGAGATGAGAAATGAGGTGCGTATTAGAAACCTTTCAAAATCACACGGTGTACCATCTTCTGGGTTTCTCATGCATGTTTTCGATGTAGGAAGATGCCCTTGAACCTGGAGATTTGGAACCCATGGGATGGGTACCAGGCAGTATTACTTTAAAGGGTCTGCGTTTGCTCATCCAACCTCACCCAACCTTTCAGCCCCGAGAGTGTACACCCTTATGTCTCATCCAGCTGTGGGTCTAGATATGGTCAATCCAGGTTGCATCACAGCCTCTGAACGAATTTTGTAAGAATTTCTCTCTCTTTCACTGTCTTTGTTTTACGGGTTTTTAAAAGTAATTTATTTTTATAATGGGGTTTAGCTGCTTTTCACGGCTGTGTTTATGCGGCTTTACACCCACTTGACTCACTTCCAGACAGATATCAATACATAGGTTTTAAGATTCTTACTAGTCACATATATTCTTGTGCGGTGAATAGGGGGTGTTGAGTCCAGTTCACTGAGCAAGGAGTAGGTCTTGTCTATTACATATTGGGTGTATGGATCGGTATCTGAGCGAATTTGAAACCCTTGTTTTATGCATCACCCCACCTCATCTTTCCCGTTAAGCAGGCATAGTGTGTTTTCTAAACGTGTGACTGTGTTCTGTTTTGTAATTCAGTTCAAGTGTAGCGGTTTTTACATTCCCTCTATAAGTGATAGCTTATGATAAGTGTCTTTTTCTGTGTGACTTATTTCACTTAGGATCATCGTACCTAAATCCACTCATCTTGCTTCTACTAGCCTTATGACATTGATTTCATGTCTGAGTGATATTCCATTGTACATAAGGACCACAACTTCTTTATCCATTTTTCTCTTTCCTGGGATATTTAAGTTGTCATGAAGTGGAGGTTCTTGTCAACAGAGCAGCCCTAAACTTTGGGGTGCCTGTGTCTTGCTGATTTTTAGTTTTCCCAATTTATACGCCCATGAGTGGACGTGCCCTATGCTCCCTAAGCTGTGTTTTTTCGATGTTTCAGGACACACCGTACACTTCTCCAGAGTGGCTGTTGGCAATTTACATCCCGCCCATCAGCGTAGCAAGGCTGCCATTTCTCCATGGCCTGTCCTGCCTTTCTGGTTTTGACACTTTTTGCAGCATGACCCTTTTGACCGATGGGAAGCGAGACTTCTTTGTAGCGCTGATTTGCCTTTCCAGTTTGCTTGGTTGGCCAAAAAGGGCGTATGCGTTTTTTCCTGAATATATTCAGGAAAAAACGCATACGCCCTTTTTGGCCAAGGGCATCATTGTCGACGTTTTGCCGCTTTTCATGTGCTTTAAAGGCGATTCGAATCTACCTCCTGAAATCTGTTTCCTGCAATTCTGCCTTGCTTTCAAATCCTCTTCGCTGCCTTCCCTCAATATATCTGTGGATGAGAGTTATCATTTATAACTCTGCGGGTTTGTGAATTGCAGTGTCCCTGAGCTCCATTTTTCAACTCGCTTTTTTGGGAGCTGGCCGCAAAAGCCCGGGATTGCCTCAGGCCCTATTCTGCTTCTGGGCGGCAGGCTGAGCCTGTGGTTAATTCTTCTTCCTGATGGGAAAATAGAGTGACCTGTGCCTGTCCCAACACCTAGATCTAGTCTCTCATTGGTTGCCCCTCTTCCCGTTCATCCTCAAGACAAATTGCAACCTGTAGGGAACAGGAGCTTAAAGGTGCTGATTCTCCAAGTAGGGAGATTGCTAGTAAAGTAGCTGGAATGGCGAACCCGAGCACAAGGAGATGAGAAATGAGGTGCATATTAGAAACCTTTCAAAATCACACGGTTTACCATCTTCTGGGTTTCTCATGCATGTTTTCGATGTAGGAAGATGCCCTTGAACCTGGAGATTTGGGACCCATGGGATGGGTACCAGGCAGTATTACTTTAAAGGGTCTGCGTTTGCTCACCCAACCTCACCCAACCTTTCAGCCCCAAGAGTGTCCAACCTTATGACTCATCCAGCTGTGGGTCTAGATATGGTCAATCCAGGTTGCATCACAGCCTCTGAACGAATTTTGTAAGAATTTCTCTCTCTTTCACTGTCTTTGTTTTACGGGTTTTTAAAAGTAATTTATTTTTATAATGGGGTTTAGCTGCTTTTCACGGCTGTGTTTATGCGGCTTTACACCCACTTGACTCACTTCCAGACAGCTATAAATACATAGGTTTAAGATTCTTACTAGTCACATATATTCTTGTGCGGTGAATAAGGGGTGTTCAGTCCAGTTCACTGAGCAAGGAGTAGGTCTTGTCTATTACATATTGGGTGTACGGAACGGTATCTGAGCGAATTTGAAACCCTTGTTTTATGCATCACCCCACCTCACCTTTCCCGTTAAGCAGGCATAGTGTGATTTCTAAACGTGTGACTCTGTTCTGTTTTGTAAATCAGTTCAAGTGTAGCGGTTTTTACATTCCCTCTATAAGTGATAGCTTATGATAAGTGTCTTTTTCTGTGTGACTTATTTCACTTAGGATCATCGTACCTAAATCCACTCATCTTGCTTCTACTAGCCTTATGACATTGATTTCATGTCTGAGTGATATTCCATTGTACATAAGGACCACCACTTCTTTATCCATTTTTCTCTTTCCTGGGATATTTAAGGTGTCATAAAGTGGAGGTTCTTGTCAACAGAGCAGCCCTAAACTTTGGGGTGCCTGTGTCTTGCTGATTTTTAGTTTTCCCAATTTATACGCCCATGAGTGGACGTACCCTATGCTCCCTAAGCTGTGTTTTTTCGATGTTTCAGGACACACCGTACACTTCTCCAGAGTGGCTGTTGGCAATTTACATCCCGCCCATCAGCGTAGCAAGGCTGCCATTTCTCCATGGCCTGTCCTGCATTTCTGGTTTTGACACTTTTTGCAGCATGACCCTTTTGACCGATGGGAAGCGAGACTTCTTTGTAGCGCTGATTTGCCTTTCCAGGTTGCTTGGTTGGCCAAAAAGGGCGTATGCGTTTTTTCCTGAATATATTCAGGAAAAAACGCATACGCCCTTTTTGGCCAAGGGCATCATTGTCGACGTTTTGCCGCTTTTCATGTGCTTTAAAGGCGATTCGAATCTACCTCCTGAAATCTGTTTCCTGCAATTCTGCCTTGCTTTCAAATCCTCTTCGCTGCCTTCCCTCAATATATCTGTGGATGAGAGTTATCATTTATAACTCTGCGGGTTTGTGAATTGCAGTGTCCCTGAGCTCCATTTTTCAACTCGCTTTTTTGGGAGCTGGCCGCAAAAGCCCGGGATTGCCTCAGGCCCTATTCTGCTTCTGGGCGGCAGGCTGAGCCTGTGGTTAATTCTTCTTCCTGATGGGAAAATAGAGTGACCTGTGCCTGTCCCAACACCTAGATCTAGTCTCTCATTGGTTGCCCCTCTTCCCGTTCATCCTCAGGACAAATTGGAACCTGTAGGGAACAGGAGCTTAAAGGTGCTGATTCTCCAAGTAGGGAGATTGCTAGTAAAGTAGCTGGAAAGGCGAACCCGAGCACAAGGAGATGAGAAATGAGGTGCATATTAGAAACCTTTCAAAATCACACGGTGTACCATCTTCTGGGTTTCTCATGCATGTTTTCGATGAAGGAAGATGCCCTTGAACCTGGAGATTTGGGACCCATGGGAAGGGTACCAGGCAGTATTACTTTAAATGGTCTGCGTTTGCTCACCCAACCTCACCCAACCTTTCAGCCCCAAGAGTGTCCACCCTTATATCTCATCCAGCTGTAGGTCTAGATATGGTCAATCCAGGTTGCATCACAGCCTCTGAACGACTTTTGTAAGAATTTCTCTCTCTTTCACTGTCTTTGTTTTACGGGTTTTTAAAAGTAATTTATTTTTATAATGGGGTTTAGCTGCTTTTCACGGCTGTGTTTATGCGGCTTTACACCCACTTGACTCACTTCCAGACAGATATAAATACATAGGTTTAAGATTCTTACTAGTCACATATATTCTTGTGCGGTGAATAAGGGGTGTTCAGTCCAGTTCACTGAGCAAGGAGTAGGTCTTGTCTATTACATATTGGGTGTACGGAACGGTATCTGAGCGAATTTGAAACCCTTGTTTTATGCATCACCGCACCTCACCTTTCCCGTTAAGCAGGCATAGTGTGATTTCTAAACGTGTGACTCTGTTCTGTTTTGTAAATCAGTTCAAGTGTAGCGGTTTTTACATTCCCTCTATAAGTGATAGCTTATGATAAGTGTCTTTTTCTGTGTGACTTATTTCACTTAGGATCATCGTACCTAAATCCACTCATCTTGCTTCTACTAGCCTTATGACATTGATTTCATGTCTGAGTGATATTCCATTGTACATAAGGACCACCACTTCTTTATCCATTTTTCTCTTTCCTGGGATATTTAAGGTGTCATAAAGTGGAGGTTCTTGTCAACAGAGCAGCCCTAAACTTTGGGGTGCCTGTGTCTTGCTGAGTTTTAGTTTTCCGAATTTATACGCCCATGAGTGGACGTGCCCTATGCTCCCTAAGCTGTGTTTTTTCGATGTTTCAGGACACACCGTACACTTCTCCAGAGTGGCTGTTGGCAATTTACATCCCGCCCATCAGCGTAGCAAGGCTGCCATTTCTCCATGGCCTGTCCTGCATTTCTGGTTTTGACACTTTTTGCAGCATGACCCTTTTGACCGATGGGAAGCGAGACTTCTTTGTAGCGCTGATTTGCCTTTCCAGGTTGCTTGGTTGGCCAAAAAGGGCGTATGCGTTTTTTCCTGAATATATTCAGGAAAAAACGCATACGCCCTTTTTGGCCAAGGGCATCATTGTCGACGTTTTGCCGCTTTTCATGTGCTTTAAAGGCGATTCGAATCTACCTCCTGAAATCTGTTTCCTGCAATTCTGCCTTGCTTTCAAATCCTCTTCGCTGCCTTCCCTCAATATATCTGTGGATGAGAGTTATCATTTATAACTCTGCGGGTTTGTGAATTGCAGTGTCCCTGAGCTCCATTTTTCAACTCGCTTTTTTGGGAGCTGGCCGCAAAAGCCCGGGATTGCCTCAGGCCCTATTCTGCTTCTGGGCGGCAGGCTGAGCCTGTGGTTAATTCTTCTTCCTGATGGGAAAATAGAGTGACCTATGCCTGTCCCAACACCTAGATCTAGTCTCTCATTGGTTGCCCCTCTTCCCGTTCATCCTCAAGACAAATTGCAACCTGTAGGGAACAGGAGCTTAAAGGTGCTGATTCTCCAAGTAGGGAGATTGCTAGTAAAGTAGCTGGAATGGCGAACCCGAGCACAAGGAGATGAGAAATGAGGTGCATATTAGAAACCTTTCAAAATCACACGGTTTACCATCTTCTGGGTTTCTCATGCATGTTTTCGATGTAGGAAGATGCCCTTGAACCTGGAGATTTGGGACCCATGGGATGGGTACCAGGCAGTATTACTTTAAAGGGTCTGCGTTTGCTCACCCAACCTCACCCAACCTTTCAGCCCCAAGAGTGTCCAACCTTATGACTCATCCAGCTGTGGGTGTAGATATGGTCAATCCAGGTTGCATCACAGCCTCTGAACGAATTTTGTAAGAATTTCTCTCTCTTTCACTGTCTTTGTTTTACGGGTTTTTAAAAGTAATTTATTTTTATAATGGGGTTTAGCTGCTTTTCACGGCTGTGTTTATGCGGCTTTACACCCACTTGACTCACTTCCAGACAGATATAAATACATAGGTTTAAGATTCTTACTAGTCACATATATTCTTGTGCGGTGAATAAGGGGTGTTCAGTCCAGTTCACTGAGCAAGGAGTAGGTCTTGTCTATTACATATTGGGTGTACGGAACGGTATCTGAGCGAATTTGAAACCCTTGTTTTATGCATCACCCCACCTCACCTTTCCCGTTAAGCAGGCATAGTGTGATTTCTAAACGTGTGACTCTGTTCTGTTTTGTAAATCAGTTCAAGTGTAGCGGTTTTTACATTCCCTCTATAAGTGATAGCTTATGATAAGTGTCTTTTTCTGTGTGACTTATTTCACTTAGGATCATCGTACCTAAATCCACTCATCTTGCTTCTACTAGCCTTATGACATTGATTTCATGTCTGAGTGATATTCCATTGTACATAAGGACCACCACTTCTTTATCCATTTTTCTCTTTCCTGGGATATTTAAGGTGTCATAAAGTGGAGGTTCTTGTCAACAGAGCAGCCCTAAACTTTGGGGTGCCTGTGTCTTGCTGATTTTTAGTTTTCCCAATTTATACGCCCATGAGTGGACGTGCCCTATGCTCCCTAAGCTGTGTTTTTTCGATGTTTCAGGACACACCGTACACTTCTCCAGAGTGGCTGTTGGCAATTTACATCCCGCCCATCAGCGTAGCAAGGCTGCCATTTCTCCATGGCCTGTCCTGCATTTCTGGTTTTGACACTTTTTGCAGCATGACCCTTTTGACCGATGGGAAGCGAGACTTTTTGTAGCGCTGATTTGCCTTTCCAGGTTGCTTGGTTGGCCAAAAGGGGCGTATGCGTTTTTTCCTGAATATATTCAGGAAAAAACGCATACGCCCTTTTTGGCCAAGGGCATCATTGTCGACGTTTTGCCGCTTTTCATGTGCTTTAAAGGCGATTCGAATCTACCTCCTGAAATCTGTTTCCTGCATTTCTGCCTTGCTTTCAAATCCTCTTCTTTGCCTTCCCTCAATATATCTGTGGATGAGAGTTATCATTTATAACTCTGCGGGTTTGTGAATTGCAGTGTCCCTGAGCTCCATTTTTCAACTCGCTTTTTTGGGAGCTGGCCGCAAAAGCCCGGGATTGCCTCAGGCCCTATTCTGCTTCTGGGCGGCAGGCTGAGCCTGTGGTTAATTCTTCTTCCTGATGGGAAAATAGAGTGACCTGTGCCTGTCCCAACACCTAGATCTAGTCTCTCATTGGTTGCCCCTCTTCCCGTTCATCCTCAAGACAAATTGCAACCTGTAGGGAACAGGAGCTTAAAGGTGCTGATTCTCCAAGTAGGGAGATTGCTAGTAAAGTAGCTGGAATGGCGAACCCGAGCACAAGGAGATGAGAAATGAGGTGCATATTAGAAACCTTTCAAAATCACACGGTTTACCATCTTCTGGGTTTCTCATGCATGTTTTCGATGTAGGAAGATGCCCTTGAACCTGGAGATTTGGGACCCATGGGATGGGTACCAGGCAGTATTACTTTAAAGGGTCTGCGTTTGCTCACCCAACCTCACCCAACCTTTCAGCCCCAAGAGTGTCCAACCTTATGACTCATCCAGCTGTGGGTCTAGATATGGTCAATCCAGGTTGCATCACAGCCTCTGAACGAATTTTGTAAGAATTTCTCTCTCTTTCACTGTCTTTGTTTTACGGGTTTTTAAAAGTAATTTATTTTTATAATGGGGTTTAGCTGCTTTTCACAGCTGTGTTTATGCGGCTTTACACCCACTTGACTCACTTCCAGACAGATATCAATACATAGGTTTAAGATTCTTACTAGTCACATATATTCTTGTGCGGTGAATAAGGGGTGTTCAGTCCAGTTCACTGAGCAAGGAGTAGGTCTTGTCTATTACATATTGGGTGTACGGAACGGTATCTGAGCGAATTTGAAACCCTTGTTTTATGCATCACCCCACCTCACCTTTCCCGTTAAGCAGGCATAGTGTGATTTCTAAACGTGTGACTCTGTTCTGTTTTGTAAATCAGTTCAAGTGTAGCGGTTTTTACATTCCCTCTATAAGTGATAGCTTATGATAAGTGTCTTTTTCTGTGTGACTTATTTCACTTAGGATCATCGTACCTAAATCCACTCATCTTGCTTCTACTAGCCTTATGACATTGATTTCATGTCTGAGTGATATTCCATTGTACATAAGGACCACCACTTCTTTATCCATTTTTCTCTTTCCTGGGATATTTAAGGTGTCATAAAGTGGAGGTTCTTGTCAACAGAGCAGCCCTAAACTTTGGGGTGCCTGTGTCTTGCTGATTTTTAGTTTTCCCAATTTATACGCCCATGAGTGGACGTGCCCTATGCTCCCTAAGCTGTGTTTTTTCGATGTTTCAGGACACACCGTACACTTCTCCAGAGTGGCTGTTGGCAATTTACATCCCGCCCATCAGCGTAGCAAGGCTGCCATTTCTCCATGGCCTGTCCTGCATTTCTGGTTTTGACACTTTTTGCAGCATGACCCTTTTGACCGATGGGAAGCGAGACTTTTTGTAGCGCTGATTTGCCTTTCCAGGTTGCTTGGTTGGCCAAAAGGGGCGTATGCGTTTTTTCCTGAATATATTCAGGAAAAAACGCATACGCCCTTTTTGGCCAAGGGCATCATTGTCGACGTTTTGCCGCTTTTCATGTGCTTTAAAGGCGATTCGAATCTACCTCCTGAAATCTGTTTCCTGCATTTCTGCCTTGCTTTCAAATCCTCTTCTTTGCCTTCCCTCAATATATCTGTGGATGAGAGTTATCATTTATAACTCTGCGGGTTTGTGAATTGCAGTGTCCCTGAGCTCCATTTTTCAACTCGCTTTTTTGGGAGCTGGCCGCAAAAGCCCGGGATTGCCTCAGGCCCTATTCTGCTTCTGGGCGGCAGGCTGAGCCTGTGGTTAATTCTTCTTCCTGATGGGAAAATAGAGTGACCTGTGCCTGTCCCAACACCTAGATCTAGTCTCTCATTGGTTGCCCCTCTTCCCGTTCATCCTCAAGACAAATTGCAACCTGTAGGGAACAGGAGCTTAAAGGTGCTGATTCTCCAAGTAGGGAGATTGCTAGTAAAGTAGCTGGAATGGCGAACCCGAGCACAAGGAGATGAGAAATGAGGTGCATATTAGAAACCTTTCAAAATCACACGGTTTACCATCTTCTGGGTTTCTCATGCATGTTTTCGATGTAGGAAGATGCCCTTGAACCTGGAGATTTGGGACCCATGGGATGGGTACCAGGCAGTATTACTTTAAAGGGTCTGCGTTTGCTCACCCAACCTCACCCAACCTTTCAGCCCCAAGAGTGTCCAACCTTATGACTCATCCAGCTGTGGGTCTAGATATGGTCAATCCAGGTTGCATCACAGCCTCTGAACGAATTTTGTAAGAATTTCTCTCTCTTTCACTGTCTTTGTTTTACGGGTTTTTAAAAGTAATTTATTTTTATAATGGGGTTTAGCTGCTTTTCACAGCTGTGTTTATGCGGCTTTACACCCACTTGACTCACTTCCAGACAGATATCAATACATAGGTTTAAGATTCTTACTAGTCACATATATTCTTGTGCGGTGAATAAGGGGTGTTCAGTCCAGTTCACTGAGCAAGGAGTAGGTCTTGTCTATTACATATTGGGTGTACGGAACGGTATCTGAGCGAATTTGAAACCCTTGTTTTATGCATCACCCCACCTCACCTTTCCCGTTAAGCAGGCATAGTGTGATTTCTAAACGTGTGACTCTGTTCTGTTTTGTAAATCAGTTCAAGTGTAGCGGTTTTTACATTCCCTCTATAAGTGATAGCTTATGATAAGTGTCTTTTTCAGTGTGACTTATTTCACTTAGGATCATCGTACCTAAATCCACTCATCTTGCTTCTACTAGCCTTATGACATTGATTTCATGTCTGAGTGATATTCCATTGTACATAAGGACCACAACTTCTTTATCCATTTTTCTCTTTCCTGGGATATTTAAGGTGTCATAAAGTGGAGGTTCTTGTCAACAGAGCAGCCCTAAACTTTGGGGTGCCTGTGTCTTACTGATTTTTAGTTTTCCCAATTTATACGCCCATGAGTGGACGTGCCCTATACTCCCTAAGCTGTGTTTTTTCGATGTTTCAGGACACACCGTACACTTCTCCAGAGTGGCTGTTGGCAATTTACATCCCGCCCATCAGCGTAGCAAGGCTGCCATTTCTCCATGGCCTGTCCTGCATTTCTGGTTTTGAGACTTTTTGCAGCATGACGCTTTTGACCGATGGGAAGCGAGACTTCTTTGTAGCGCTGATTTGCCTTTCCAGGTGGCTTGGTTGGCCAAAAAGGGCGTATGCGTTTTTTCCTGAATATATTCAGGAAAAAACGCATAAGCACTTTTTGTCCAATGGCATCATTGTCGACGTTTTGCCGCTTTTCATGTGCTTTAAACGCGATTTGAATATACCTCCTGAAATCTGTTTCCTGCAATTCTGCCTTGCTTTCAAATCCTCTTCGTTGCCTTCCCTCAATATATCTGTGGATGAGAGTTATCATTTATAACTCTGCGGGTTTGTGAATTGCAGTGTCCCTGAGTTCCATTTTTCAACTCGCTTTTTTGGGAGCTGGCCAAAAAAGCGCGGGATTGCCTCAGGCCCAATTCTGCTTCTGGGCTGAAGGCTGAGCCTGTGGTTAATTCTTCTTCCTGATGGGAAAATAGAGTGACCTGTGCCTGTCCCAACACCTAGATCTAGTCTCTCATTGGTTGCCCCTCTTCCCGTTCATCCTCAGGACAAATTGGAACCTGTAGGGAAAAGGAGCTTAAAGGTGCTGATTCTCCAAGTAGGGAGATTGCTAGTAAAGTAGCTGGAAAGGCGAACCCGAGCACAAGGAGATGAGAAATGAGGTGCATATTAGAAACCTTTCAAAATCACACGGTGTACCATCTTCTGGGTTTCTCATGCATGTTTTCGATGAAGGAAGATGCCCTTGAACCTGGAGATTTGGGACCCATGGGAAGGGTACCAGGCAGTATTACTTTAAATGGTCTGCGTTTGCTCACCCAACCTCACCCAACCTTTCAGCCCCAAGAGTGTCCACCCTTATATCTCATCCAGCTGTAGGTCTAGATATGGTCAATCCAGGTTGCATCACAGCCTCTGAACGACTTTTGTAAGAATTTCTCTCTCTTTCACTGTCTTTGTTTTACGGGTTTTTAAAAGTAATTTATTTTTATAATGGGGTTTAGCTGCTTTTCACGGCTGTGTTTATGCGGCTTTACACCCACTTGACTCACTTCCAGACAGATATAAATACATAGGTTTAAGATTCTTACTAGTCACATATATTCTTGTGCGGTGAATAAGGGGTGTTCAGTCCAGTTCACTGAGCAAGGAGTAGGTCTTGTCTATTACATATTGGGTGTACGGAACGGTATCTGAGCGAATTTGAAACCCTTGTTTTATGCATCACCGCACCTCACCTTTCCCGTTAAGCAGGCATAGTGTGATTTCTAAACGTGTGACTCTGTTCTGTTTTGTAAATCAGTTCAAGTGTAGCGGTTTTTACATTCCCTCTATAAGTGATAGCTTATGATAAGTGTCTTTTTCTGTGTGACTTATTTCACTTAGGATCATCGTACCTAAATCCACTCATCTTGCTTCTACTAGCCTTATGACATTGATTTCATGTCTGAGTGATATTCCATTGTACATAAGGACCACAACTTCTTTATCCATTTTTCTCTTTCCTGGGATATTTAAGGTGTCATAAAGTGGAGGTTCTTGTCAACAGAGCAGCCCTAAACTTTGGGGTGCCTGTGTCTTACTGATTTTTAGTTTTCCCAATTTATACGCCCATGAGTGGACGTGCCCTATACTCCCTAAGCTGTGTTTTTTCGATGTTTCAGGACACACCGTACACTTCTCCAGAGTGGCTGTTGGCAATTTACATCCCGCCCATCAGCGTAGCAAGGCTGCCATTTCTCCATGGCCTGTCCTGCATTTCTGGTTTTGAGACTTTTTGCAGCATGACGCTTTTGACCGATGGGAAGCGAGACTTCTTTGTAGCGCTGATTTGCCTTTCCAGGTGGCTTGGTTGGCCAAAAAGGGCGTATGCGTTTTTTCCTGAATATATTCAGGAAAAAACGCATAAGCACTTTTTGTCCAATGGCATCATTGTCGACGTTTTGCCGCTTTTCATGTGCTTTAAACGCGATTTGAATATACCTCCTGAAATCTGTTTCCTGCAATTCTGCCTTGCTTTCAAATCCTCTTCGTTGCCTTCCCTCAATATATCTGTGGATGAGAGTTATCATTTATAACTCTGCGGGTTTGTGAATTGCAGTGTCCCTGAGTTCCATTTTTCAACTCGCTTTTTTGGGAGCTGGCCAAAAAAGCGCGGGATTGCCTCAGGCCCAATTCTGCTTCTGGGCTGAAGGCTGAGCCTGTGGTTAATTCTTCTTCCTGATGGGAAAATAGAGTGACCTGTGCCTGTCCCAACACCTAGATCTAGTCTCTCATTGGTTGCCCCTCTTCCCGTTCATCCTCAGGACAAATTGGAACCTGTAGGGAAAAGGAGCTTAAAGGTGCTGATTCTCCAAGTAGGGAGATTGCTAGTAAAGTAGCTGGAAAGGCGAACCCGAGCACAAGGAGATGAGAAATGAGGTGCATATTAGAAACCTTTCAAAATCACACGGTGTACCATCTTCTGGGTTTCTCATGCATGTTTTCGATGAAGGAAGATGCCCTTGAACCTGGAGATTTGGGACCCATGGGAAGGGTACCAGGCAGTATTACTTTAAATGGTCTGCGTTTGCTCACCCAACCTCACCCAACCTTTCAGCCCCAAGAGTGTCCACCCTTATATCTCATCCAGCTGTAGGTCTAGATATGGTCAATCCAGGTTGCATCACAGCCTCTGAACGACTTTTGTAAGAATTTCTCTCTCTTTCACTGTCTTTGTTTTACGGGTTTTTAAAAGTAATTTATTTTTATAATGGGGTTTAGCTGCTTTTCACGGCTGTGTTTATGCGGCTTTACACCCACTTGACTCACTTCCAGACAGATATAAATACATAGGTTTAAGATTCTTACTAGTCACATATATTCTTGTGCGGTGAATAAGGGGTGTTCAGTCCAGTTCACTGAGCAAGGAGTAGGTCTTGTCTATTACATATTGGGTGTACGGAACGGTATCTGAGCGAATTTGAAACCCTTGTTTTATGCATCACCGCACCTCACCTTTCCCGTTAAGCAGGCATAGTGTGATTTCTAAACGTGTGACTCTGTTCTGTTTTGTAAATCAGTTCAAGTGTAGCGGTTTTTACATTCCCTCTATAAGTGATAGCTTATGATAAGTGTCTTTTTCTGTGTGACTTATTTCACTTAGGATCATCGTACCTAAATCCACTCATCTTGCTTCTACTAGCCTTATGACATTGATTTCATGTCTGAGTGATATTCCATTGTACATAAGGACCACCACTTCTTTATCCATTTTTCTCTTTCCTGGGATATTTAAGGTGTCATAAAGTGGAGGTTCTTGTCAACAGAGCAGCCCTAAACTTTGGGGTGCCTGTGTCTTGCTGATTTTTAGTTTTCCCAATTTATACGCCCATGAGTGGACGTGCCCTATGCTCCCTAAGCTGTGTTTTTTCGATGTTTCAGGACACACCGTACACTTCTCCAGAGTGGCTGTTGGCAATTTACATCCCGCCCATCAGCGTAGCAAGGCTGCCATTTCTCCATGGCCTGTCCTGCATTTCTGGTTTTGACACTTTTTGCAGCATGACCCTTTTGACCGATGGGAAGCGAGACTTTTTGTAGCGCTGATTTGCCTTTCCAGGTTGCTTGGTTGGCCAAAAAGGGCGTATGCGTTTTTTCCTGAATATATTCAGGAAAAAACGCATACGCCCTTTTTGGCCAAGGGCATCTTTGTCGACGTTTTGCCGCTTTTCATGTGCTTTAAAGGCGATTCGAATCTACCTCCTGAAATCTGTTTCCTGCATTTCTGCCTTGCTTTCAAATCCTCTTCTTTGCCTTCCCTCAATATATCTGTGGATGAGAGTTATCATTTATAACTCTGCGGGTTTGTGAATTGCAGTGTCCCTGAGCTCCATTTTTCAACTCGCTTTTTTGGGAGCTGGCCGCAAAAGCGCGGGATTGCCTCAGGCCCTATTCTGCTTCTGGGCGGCAGGCTGAGCCTGTGGTTAATTCTTCTTCCTGATGGGAAAATAGAGTGACCTGTGCCTGTCCCAACACCTAGATCTAGTCTCTCATTGGTTGCCCCTCTTCCCGTTCATCCTCAAGACAAATTGCAACCTGTAGGGAACAGGAGCTTAAAGGTGCTGATTCTCCAAGTAGGGAGATTGCTAGTAAAGTAGCTGGAATGGCGAACCCGAGCACAAGGAGATGAGAAATGAGGTGCATATTAGAAACCTTTCAAAATCACACGGTTTACCATCTTCTGGGTTTCTCATGCATGTTTTCGATGTAGGAAGATGCCCTTGAACCTGGAGATTTGGGACCCATGGGATGGGTACCAGGCAGTATTACTTTAAAGGGTCTGCGTTTGCTCACCCAACCTCACCCAACCTTTCAGCCCCAAGAGTGTCCAACCTTATGACTCATCCAGCTGTGGGTCTAGATATGGTCAATCCAGGTTGCATCACAGCCTCTGAACGAATTTTGTAAGAATTTCTCTCTCTTTCACTGTCTTTGTTTTACGGGTTTTTAAAAGTAATTTATTTTTATAATGGGGTTTAGCTGCTTTTCACAGCTGTGTTTATGCGGCTTTACACCCACTTGACTCACTTCCAGACAGATATCAATACATAGGTTTAAGATTCTTACTAGTCACATATATTCTTGTGCGGTGAATAAGGGGTGTTCAGTCCAGTTCACTGAGCAAGGAGTAGGTCTTGTCTATTACATATTGGGTGTACGGAACGGTATCTGAGCGAATTTGAAACCCTTGTTTTATGCATCACCCCACCTCACCTTTCCCGTTAAGCAGGCATAGTGTGATTTCTAAACGTGTGACTCTGTTCTGTTTTGTAAATCAGTTCAAGTGTAGCGGTTTTTACATTCCCTCTATAAGTGATAGCTTATGATAAGTGTCTTTTTCAGTGTGACTTATTTCACTTAGGATCATCGTACCTAAATCCACTCATCTTGCTTCTACTAGCCTTATGACATTGATTTCATGTCTGAGTGATATTCCATTGTACATAAGGACCACAACTTCTTTATCCATTTTTCTCTTTCCTGGGATATTTAAGGTGTCATAAAGTGGAGGTTCTTGTCAACAGAGCAGCCCTAAACTTTGTGGTGCCTGTGTCTTACTGATTTTTAGTTTTCCCAATTTATACGCCCATGAGTGGACGTGCCCTATACTCCCTAAGCTGTGTTTTTTCGATGTTTCAGGACACACCGTACACTTCTCCAGAGTGGCTGTTGGCAATTTACATCCCGCCCATCAGCGTAGCAAGGCTGCCATTTCTCCATGGCCTGTCCTGCATTTCTGGTTTTGAGACTTTTTGCAGCATGACGCTTTTGACCGATGGGAAGCGAGACTTCTTTGTAGCGCTGATTTGCCTTTCCAGGTGGCTTGGTTGGCCAAAAAGGGCGTATGCGTTTTTTCCTGAATATATTCAGGAAAAAACGCATACGCACTTTTTGTCCAATGGCATCATTGTCGACGTTTTGCCGCTTTTCATGTGCTTTAAATGCGATTCGAATCTACCTCCTGAAATCTGTTTCCTGCAATTCTGCCTTGCTTTCAAATCCTCTTCGTTGCCTTCCCTCAATATATCTGTGGATGAGAGTTATCATTTATAACTCTGCGGGTTTGTGAATTGCAGTGTCCCTGAGTTCCATTTTTCAACTCGCTTTTTTGGGAGCTGGCCAAAAAAGCGCGGGATTGCCTCAGGCCCAATTCTGCTTCTGGGCGGAAGGCTGAGCCTGTGGTTAATTCTTTTTCCTGATGGGAAAATAGAGTGACCTGTGCCTGTCCCAACACCTAGATCTAGTCTCTCATTGGTTGCCCCTCTTCCCGTTCATCCTCAGGACAAATTGGAACCTGTAGGGAACAGGAGCTTAAAGGTGCTGATTCTCCAAGTAGGGAGATTGCTAGTAAAGTAGCTGGAAAGGCGAACCCGAGCACAAGGAGATGAGAAATGAGGTGCATATTAGAAACCTTTCAAAATCACACGGTGTACCATCTTCTGGGTTTCTCATGCATGTTTTCGATGAAGGAAGATGCCCTTGAACCTGGAGATTTGGGACCCATGGGAAGGGTACCAGGCAGTATTACTTTAAATGGTCTGCGTTTGCTCACCCAACCTCACCCAACCTTTCAGCCCCAAGAGTGTCCACCCTTATATCTCATCCAGCTGTAGGTCTAGATATGGTCAATCCAGGTTGCATCACAGCCTCTGAACGAATTTTGTAAGAATTTCTCTCTCTTTCACTGTCTTGTTTTACGGGTTTTTAAAAGTAATTTATTTTTATAATGGGGTTTAGCTGCTTTTCATGGCTGTGTTTATGCGGCTTTACACCCACTTGACTCACTTCCAGACAGATATCAATACATAGGTTTTAAGATTCTTACTAGTCACATATATTCTTGTGCGGTGAATAGGGGGTGTTGAGTCCAGTTCACTGAGCAAGGAGTAGGTCTTTTCTATTACATATTGGGTGTATGGAACGGTATCTGAGCGAATTTGAAACCCTTGTTTTATGCATCACCCCACCTCACCTTTCCCGTTAAGCAGCCATAGTGTGTTTTCTAAACGTGTGACTCTGTTCTGTTTTGTAATTCAGTTCAAGTGTAGCGGTTTTTACATTCCCTCTATAAGTGATAGCTTATGATAAGTGTCTTTTTCTGTGTGACTTATTTCACTTAGAATCGTCGTACCTAAATCCACTCATCTTGCTTCTACTAGCCTTATGACATTGATTTCATGTCTGAGTGATATTCCATTGTACATAAGGACCACAACTTCTTTATCCATTTTTCTCTTTCCTGAGATATTTAAGGTGTCATGAAGTGGAGGTTCTTGTCAACAGAGCAGCCCTAAACTTTGGGGTGCCTGTGTCTTGCTGATTTTTAGTTTTCCCAATTTATACGCCCATGAGTGGGCGTGCCCTATGCTCCTTAAGCTGTGTTTTCTCGATGTTTCAGGACACACTGTACACTTCTCCAGAGTGGCTGTTGGCAATTTACATCCCGCCCATCAGCGTAGCAAGGCTGCCATATCTCCATGGCCTGTCCTGCATTTCTGGTTTTGACACTTTTTGCAGCATGACCCTTTTGACCGATTTGAAGCGAGACTTCTTTGTAGCGCTGATTTGCCTTTCCAGGTTGCTTGGTTGGCCAAAAAGGGCGTATGCGTTTTTTCCTGAATATATTCAGGAAAAAACGCATACGCCCTTTTTGGCCAAGGGCATCATTGTCGGCGTTTTGCTGCTTTTCATGTGCTTTAAACGCGATTTGAATCTACCTCCTGAAATCTGTTTCCTGCAATTCTGCCTTGCTTTCAAATCCTCTTCGTTGCCTTCCCTCAATATATCTGTGGATGAGAGTTATCATTTATAACTCTGCGGGTTTGTGAATTGCAGTGTCCCTGAGCTCCATTTTTCAACTCGCTTTTTTGGGAGCTGGCCAAAAAAACGCGGGATTGCCTCAGGCCCTATTCTTCTTCTGGGCCGCAGGCTGAGCCTGTGGTTAATTCTTCTTCCTGATGGGAAAATAGAGTGACCTGTGCCTGTCCCAACACCTAGATCTTGTCTCTCATTGGTTGCCCCTCTTCCCGTTCATTCTTAGGACAAATTGCAACCTGTAGGAAACAGGAGCTTAAAGGTGCTGATTCTCCAAGTAGGGAGATTGCTAGTAAAGTAGCTGGAAAGGCGAAAGCGAGCACAAGGAGATGAGAAATGAGGTGCGTATTAGAAACCTTTCAAAATCACACGGTGTACCATCTTCTGAGTTTCTCATGCATGTTTTCGATGTAGGAAGATGCCCTTGAACCTGGAGATTTGGGACCCATGGGATGGGTACCTGGCAGTATTACTTTAAAGGGTCTGCGTTTACTCACCCAACCTCACCCAACCTTTCAGCCCCAAGAGTGTCCACCCTTATGTCTCATACAGCTGTGGGTATAGATTTGGTCAATCCACGTTGCATCACAGATTCTGAACGAATTTTGTAAGAATTTCTCTCTCTTTCACTGTCTTTGTTTTACGGGTTTTTAAAAGTAATTTATTTTTATAATGGGGTTTAGTTGCTTTTCACGGCCGTGTTTATGCGGCTTTACACCCACTTGACTCACTTCCAGACAGATATCAATACATAGGTTTTAAGATTCTTACTAGTCACATATATTCTTGTGCGGTGAATAGGGGGTGTTGAGTCCAGTTCACTGAGCAAGGAGTAGGTCTTGTGTATTACATATTGGGTGTATGGAACGGTATCTGAGCGAATTTGAAACCCTTATTTTATGCATCACCCCACCTCACCTTTCCCGTTAAGCAGCCATAGTGTGTTTTCTAAACGTGTGACTCTGTTCTGTTTTGTAATTCAGTTCAACTGTAGCGGTTTTTACATTCCCTCTATAAGTGATAGCTTATGATAAGTGTCTATTTCTGTGTGACTTATTTCACTTAGAATCGTCGTACCTAAACCCACTCATCTTGCTTCTACTAGCCTTATGACATTGATTTCATGTCTGAGTGATATTCCATTGTACATAAGGACCACAACTTTCTTTATCCATTTTTCTCTTTCCTGGGATATTTAAGGTGTCATGAAGTGGAGGTTCTTGTCAACAGAGCAGCCCTAAACTTTGGGGTGCCTGTGTCTTGCTGATTTTTAGTTTTCCCAATTTATACGCCCATGAGTGGACGTGCCCTATGCTCCATAAGCTGTGTTTTTTCGATGTTTCAGGACACACCGTACACTTCTCCAGAGTGGCTGTTGGCAATTTACATCCCGCCCATCAGCGTAGCAAGGCTGCCATTTCTCCATGGCCTGTCCTGCATTTCTGGTTTTGACACTTTTTGCAGCATGACCCTTTTGACCGATGGGAAGGAAGACTTCTTTGTAGCGCTGATTTGCCTTTCCAGGTTGCTTGGTTGGCCAAAAAGTGCGTATGCGTTTTTTCCTGAATATATTCAGGAAAAAACGCATACACCCTTTTTGGCCAAGGGCATCATTGTCGACGTTTTGCCACTTTTCATGTGCTTTAAAGGCGATTCGAATCTACCTCCTGAAATCTGTTTCCTGCAATTCTGCCTTGCTTTCAAATCCTCTTCGCTGCCTTCCCTCAATATATCTGTGGATGAGAGTTATCATTTATAACTCTGTGGGTTTGTGAATTGCAGTGTCCCTGAGCTCCATTTTTCAACTCGCTTTTTTGGGAGCTGGCCGCAAAAGCGCGGGATTGCCTCAGGCCCTATTCTGCTTCTTGGCGGCAGGCTGAGCCTGTGGTTAATTCTTCTTCCTGATGGGAAAATAGAGTGACCTGTGCCTGTCCCAACACCTAGATTTAGTCTCTCATTGGTTGCCCCTCTTCCCGTTCATCCTCAGTATAAATTGCAACCTGTAGGGAACAGGAGCTTAAAGGTGCTGATTCTCCAAGTAGGGAGATTGCTAGTAAAGTATCTGGAAAGGCGAACCCGAGCACAAGGAGATGAGAAATTAGGTGCGTTTTAGAAACCTTTCAAAATCACACGGTGTACCATCTTCTGGGTTTCTCATTCATGTTTTCGATGTAGGAAGATGCCCTTGAACCTGGAGATTTGGGACCCATGGGATGGGTACCACGCAGTATTACTTTAAAGGGTCTGCGTTTGCTCACCCAACCTCACCCAACCTTTCAGCCCCAAGAGTGTCCACCCTTCTATCTCATCCAGCTGTGGGTCTAGATATGGTCAATCCAGGTTGCATCACAGCCTCTGAACGAATTTTGTAAGAATTTCTCTCTCTTTCACTGTCTTTGTTTTACGGGTTTTTAAAAGTAATTTATTTTTATAATGGGGTTTAGCTGCTTTTCACGGCTGTGTTTATGCAGCTTTACACCCACTTGACTCACTTCCAGACAGATATCAATACATAGGTTTTAAGATTCTTACTAGTCACATATATTCTTGTGCGGTGAATAGGGGGTGTTGAGTCCAGTTCACTGAGCAAGGAGTAGGTCTTGTTTATTACATATTGGGTGTATGGAACGGTATCTGAGCGAATTTGAAACTCTTGTTTTATGCATCACCCCACCTCACCTTTCCCGTTAAGCAGCCATAGTGTGTTTTCTAAACGTGTGACTCTGTTCTGTTTTGTAATTCAGTTCAAGTGCAGCGGTTTTTACATTCCCTCTATAAGTGATAGCTTATGATAAGTGTCTTTTTCTGTGTGACTTATTTCACTTACAATCGTAGTACCTAAATCCACTCATCTTGCTTCTACTAGCCTTATGACATTGATTTCATGTCTGAGTGATATTCCATTGTACATAAGGACCACAACTTCTTTATCCATTTTTCTCTTTCCTGGGATATTTAAGGTGTCATGAAGTGGAGGTTCTTGTCAACAGAGCAGCCCTAAACTTTGGGGTGCCCGTGTCTTGCTGATTTTTAATTTTCCCAATTTATACGCCCATGAGTGGACGTGCCCTATGCTCCCTAAGCTGTGTTTTTTCGATGTTTCAGGACACACCGTACACTTCTCCAGAGTGGCTGTTGGCAATTTACATCCCGCCCATCAGCATAGCAAGGCTGCCATTTCTCCGTGGCCTGTCCTGCATTTCTGGTTTTGACACTTTTTGCAGCATGACCCATTTGACCGATGGGAAGCAAAACTTCTTTGTAGCGCTGATTTGCCTTTCCAGGTTGCTTGGTTGGCCAAAAAGGGCGTATGCGTTTTTTCCTGAATATATTCAGGAAAAAACGCATACGCCCTTTTTGGCCAAGGGCATCATTGTCGACGTTTTGCCGCTTTTCATGTGCTTTAAATGCGATTCGAATCTACCTCCTGAAATCTGTTTCCTGCAATTCTGCCTTGCTTTCAAATCCTCTTCGTTGCCTTCCCTCAATATATCTGTGGATGAGAGTTATCATTTATAACTCTGCGGGTTTGTGAATTGCAGTGTCCCTGAGCTCCATTTTTCAACTCGATTTTTGGGAGCTGGCCGCAAAAGCGCGGGATTGCCTCAGGCCCTATTATGCTTCTGGGCGGCAAGCTGAACTTGTGGGTAATTCTTCTTCCTGATGGGAAAATAGAGTGACCTGTGCCTGTCCCAACACCTAGATCTAGTCTCTCATTGGTTGCCCCTCTTCCCGTTCATCCTCAAGACAAATTGGAACCTGTAGGGAACAGGAGCTTAAAGGTGCTGATTCTCCAAGTAGGGAGATTGCTAGTAAAGTAGCTGGAAAGACGAACCCGAGCACAAGGAGATGAGAAATGAGGTGCGTATTAGAAACCTTTCAAAATCACACGGTGTACCATCTTCTGGGTTTCTCATGCATGTTTTCGATGTAGGAAGATGCCCTTGAACCTGGAGATTTGGGACCCATGGGAAGGGTACCAGGCAGTATTACTTTAAATGGTCTGCGTTTGCTCACCCAACCTCACCCAACCTTTCAGCCCCAAGAGTGTCCACCCTTATATCTCATCCAGCTGTGGGTCTAGATATGGTCAATCCAGGTTGCATCACAGCCTCTGAACGACTTTTGTAAGAATTTCTCTCTCTTTCACTGTCTTTGTTTTACGGGTTTTTAAAAGTAATTTATTTTTATAATGGGGTTTAGCTGCTTTTCACGGCTGTGTTTATGCGGCTTTACACCCACTTGACTCACTTCCAGACAGATATCAATACATAGGTTTTAAGATTCTTACTAGTCACATATATTATTGTGCGGTGAATAGGGGGTGTTGAGTCCAGTTCACTGAGCAAGGAGTAGGTCTTGTCTATTACATATTGGGTGTATGGAACGGTATCTGAGCGAATTTGAAACCCTTGTTTTATGCATCACCCCACCTCACCTTTCCCGTTAAGCAGCCATAGTGTGTTTTCTAAACGTGTGACTCTGTTCTGTTTTGTAATTCAGTTCAAGTGTAGCGGTTTTTACATTCCCTCTATAAGTGATAGCTTATGATAAGTGTCTTTTTCTGTGTGACTTATTTCACTTAGAATCGTCGTACCTAAATCCACTCATCTTGCTTCTACTAGCCTTATGACATTGATTTCATGTCTGAGTGATATTCCATTGTACATAAGGACCACAACTTCTTTATCCATTTTTCTCTTTCCTGGGATATTTAAGGTGTCGTGAAGTGGAGGTTCTTGTCAACAGAGCAGCCCTAAACTTTGGGGTGCCTGTGTCTTGCTGATTTTTAGTTTTCCCAATTTATACGCCCATGAGTGGGCGTGCCCTATGCTCCTTAAGCTGTGTTTTCTCGATGTTTCAGGACACACCGAACACTTCTCCAGAGTGGCTGTTGGCAATTTACATCCCGCCCATCAGCGTAGCAAGGCTGCCATTTCTCCATGGCCTGTCCTGCATTTCTGGTTTTGACACTTTTTGCAGCATGACCCTTTTGACCGATGGGAAGCGAGACTTTTTGTAGCGCTGATTTGCCTTTCCAGGTTGCTTGGTTGGCCAAAAGGGGCGTATGCGTTTTTTCCTGAATATATTCAGGAAAAAACGCATACGCCCTTTTTGGCCAAGGGCATCATTGTCGACATTTTGCCGCTTTTCATGTGCTTTAAAGGCGATTCGAATCTACCTCCTGAAATCTGTTTCCTGCAATTCTGCCTTGCTTTCAAATCCTCTTCGTTGCCTTCCCTCAATATATCTGTGGATGAGAGTTATCATTTATAACTCTGCGGGTTTGTGAATTGCAGTGTCCCTGAGCTCCATTTTTCAACTCGCTTTTTTGGGAGCTGGCCGCAAAAGCGCGGGATTGCCTCAGGCCCTATTCTGCGTCTGGGCTTCAGGCTGAGCCTGTGGTTAATTCTTCTTCCTGATGGGAAAATAGAGTGACCTGTGCCTGTTCCAACACCTAGATCTAGTCTCTCATTGGTTGCCCCTCTTCCCGTTCATCCTCAGGACAAATTGCAAACTGTAGGGAACAGGAGGTTAAAGGTGCTGATCCTCCAAGTAGGGAGATTGCTAGTAAAGTAGCTGGAATGGCGAACCCGAGCACAAGGAGATGAGAAATGAGGTGCGTATTAGACACCTTTCAAAATCACACGGTGTACCATCTTCTGGGTTTCTCATGCATGTTTTCGATGTAGGAAGATGCCCTTGAACCTGGAGATTTGGAACCCATGGGATGGGTACCAGGCAGTATTACTTTAAAGGGTCTGCGTTTGCTCACCCAACCTCACCCAACCTTTCAGCCCCGAGAGTATACACCCTTATGTCTCATCCAGCTGTGGGTCTAGATATGGTCAATCCAGGTTGCATCACAGCCTCTGAACGAATTTTGTAAGAATTTCTCTCTCTTTCACTGTCTTTGTTTTACGGGTTTTTAAAAGTAATTTATTTTTATAATGGGGTTTAGCTGCTTTTCACGGCTGTGTTTATGCGGCTTTACACCCACTTGACTCACTTCCAGACAGATATCAATACATAGGTTTTAAGATTCTTACTAGTCACATATATTCTTGTGCGGTGAATAGGGGGTGTTGAGTCCAGTTCACTGAGCAAGGAGTAGGTCTTGTCTATTACATATTGGGTGTATGGAACGGTATCTGAGCGAATTTGAAACCCTTGTTTTATGCATCACCCCACCTCATCTTTCCCGTTAAGCAGCCATAGTGTGTTTTCTAAACGTATGACTCTGTTCTGTTTTGTAATTCAGTTCAAGTGTAGCGGTTTTTACATTCCCTCTATAAGTGATTGCTTATGATAAGTGTCTTTTTCTGTGTGACTTATTTCACTTAGAATCGTCGTACCTAAATCCACTCATCTTGCTTCTACTAGCCTTATGACATTGATTTCATGTCTGAGTGATATTCCTTTGTACATAAGGACCACAACTTCTTTATCCATTTTTCTCTTTCCTGGGATATTTAAGTTGTCATGAAGTGGAGGTTCTTGTCAACAGAGCAGCCCTAAACTTTGGGGTGCCTGTGTCTTGCTGATTTTTAGTTTTCCCAATTTATACGCCCATGAGTGGACGTGCCCTATACTCTCTAAGCTGTGTTTTTTCGATGTTTCAGGACACACCGTACACTTCTCCAGAGTGGCTGTTGGCAATTTACATCCCGCCCATCAGCGTAGCAAGGCTGCCATTTCTCCATGGCCTGTCCTGCATTTCTGGTTTTGACACTTTTTGCAGCATGGCCCTTTTGACCGATGGGAAGCGAGACTTCTTTGTAGCGCTGATTTGCCTTTCCAGGTTGCTTGGTTGGCTAAAAAGGGCGTATGCGTTTTTTCCTGAATATATTCAGGAAAAAACGCATACGCCCTTTTTGGCCAAGGGCATCATTGTCGACGTTTTGCCGCTTTTCATGTGCTTTAAAGGCGATTCGAATCTACCTCCTGAAATCTGTTTCCTGCAATTCTGCCTTGCTTTCAAATCCTCTTCGTTGCCTTCCCTCAATATATCTGTGGATGAGAATTATCATTTATAACTCTGCGGGTCTGTGAATTGCAGTGTCCCTGAGCTCCATTTTTCAACTCGCTTTTTTGGGAGCTGGCCGCAAAAGCGCGGGATTGCCTCAGGCCCTATTCTACTTCTGGGCTGCAGGCTGAGCCTGTGGTTAATTCTTCTTCCTGATGGGAAAATAGAGTGACCTGTGCCTGTTCCAACACCTAGATATAGTCTCTCATTGGTTGCCCCTCTTCCCGTTCATCCTCAGGACAAATTGCAAACTGTAGGGAACAGGAGCTTAAAGGTGCTGATCCTCCAAGTAGGGAGATTGCGAGTAAAGTAGCTGGAATGGCGAACCCGAGCACAAGGAGATGAGAAATGAGGTGCGTATTAGACACCTTTCAAAATCACACGGTGTACCATCTTCTGGGTTTCTCATGCATGTTTTCGATGTAGGAAGATGCCCTTGAACCTGGAGATTTGGAACCCATGGGATGGGTACCAGGCAGTATTACTTTAAAGGGTCTGCGTTTGCTCACCCAACCTCACCCAAACTTTCAGCCCCGAGAGTGTCCACCCTTATGTCTCATCCAGCTGTGGGTCTAGATATGGTCAATCCAGGTTGCATCACAGCCTCTGAACGAATTTTGTAAGAATTTCTCTCTCTTTCACTGTCTTTGTTTTACGGGTTTTTAAAAGTAATTTATTTTTATAATGGGGTTTAGCTGCTTTTCACGGCTGTGTTTATGCGGCTTTACACCCACTTGACTCACTTCCAGACAGATATCAATACATAGGTTTTAAGATTCTTACTAGTCACATATATTCTTGTGCGGTGAATAGGGGGTGTTGAGTCCAGTTCACTGAGCAAGGAGTAGGTCTTGTCTATTACATATTGGGTGTACGGAACGGTATCTGAGCGAATTTGAAACCCTTGTTTTATGCATCACCCCACCTCATCTTTCCCGTTAAGCAGCCATAGTGTGTTTTCTAAACGTATGACTCTGTTCTGTTTTGTAATTCAGTTCAAGTGTAGCGGTTTTTACATTCCCTATATAAGTGATTGCTTATGATAAGTGTCTTTTTCTGTGTGACTTATTTCACTTAGAATCGTCGTATCTAAATCCACTCATCTTGCTTCTACTAGCCTTATGACATTGATTTCATGTCTGAGTGATATTCCATTGTACATAAGGACCACAACTTCTTTATCCATTTTTCTCTTTCCTGGGATATTTAAGGTGTCATGAAGTGGAGGTTCTTGTCAACAGAGCAGCCCTAAACTTTGGGGTGCCTGTGTCTTGCTGATTTTTAGTTTTCCCAATTTATACGCCCATGAGTGGACGTGCCCTATGCTCCCTAAGCTGTGTTTTTTCGATGTTTCAGGACACACCGTACACTTCTCCAGAGTGGCTGTTGGCAATTTACATCCCGCCCATCAGCGTAGCAAGGCTGCCATTTCTCCATGGCCTGTCCTGCATTTCTGGTTTTGACACTTTTTGCAGCATGACCCTTTTGACCGATGGGAAGCGAGACTTCTTTGTAGCGCTGATTTGCCTTTCCAGGTTGCTTGGTTGGCCAAAAAGGGCGTATGCGTTTTTTCCTGAATATATTCAGGAAAAAACGCATACGCCCTTTTTGGCCAAGGGCATCATTGTCGACGTTTTGCCGCTTTTCATGTGCTTTAAAGGCGATTCGAATCTACCTCCTGAAATCTGTTTCCTGCAATTCTGCCTTGCTTTCAAATCCTCTTCGCTGCCTTCCCTCAATATATCTGTGGATGAGAGTTATCATTTATAACTCTGCAGGTTTGTGAATTGCAGTGTCCCTGAGCTCCATTTTTCAACTCGCTTTTTTGGGAGCTGGCCGCAAAAGCGCGGGATTGCCTCAGGCCCTATTCTTCTTCTTGGCGGCAGGCTGAGCCTGTGGTTAATTCTTCTTCCTGATGGGAAAATAGAGTGACCTGTGCCTGTCCCAACACCTAGATCTAGTCTCTCATTGGTTGCCCCTCTTCCCGTTCATCCTCAGGATAAATTGCAACCTGTAGGGAACAGGAGCTTAAAGGTGCTGATTCTCCAAGTAGGGAGATTGCTAGTAAAGTAGCTGGAAAGGCGAACCCGAGCACAAGGAGATGAGAAATTAGGTGCGTTTTAGAAACCTTTCAAAATCACACGGTGTACCATCTTCTGGGTTTCTCATGCATGTTTTCGATGTAGGATGATGCCCTTGAACCTGGAGATTTGGGACCCATGGGATGGGTACCACGCAGTATTACTTTAAAGGGTCTGCGTTTGCTCACCCAACCTCACCCAACCTTTCAGCCCCAAGAGTGTCCACCCTTCTATCTCATCCAGCTGTGGGTCTAGATATGGTCAATCCAGGTTGCATCACAGCCTCTGAACGACTTTTGTAAGAATTTCTCTCTCTTTCACTGTCTTTGTTTTACGGGTTTTTAAAAGTAATTTATTTTTATAATGGGGTTTAGCTGCTTTTCACGGCTGTGTTTATGCGGCTTTACACCCACTTGACTCACTTCCAGACAGATATCAATACATAGGTTTTAAGATTCTTACTAGTCACATATATTATTGTGCGGTGAATAGGGGGTGTTGAGTCCAGTTCACTGAGCAAGGAGTAGGTCTTGTCTATTACATATTGGGTGTATGGAACGGTATCTGAGCGAATTTGAAACCCTTGTTTTATGCATCACCCCACCTCACCTTTCCCGTTAAGCAGCCATAGTGTGTTTTCTAAACGTGTGACTCTGTTCTGTTTTGTAATTCAGTTCAAGTGTAGCGGTTTTTACATTCCCTCTATAAGTGATAGCTTATGATAAGTGTCTTTTTCTGTGTGACTTATTTCACTTAGAATCGTCGTACCTAAATCCACTCATCTTGCTTCTACTAGCCTTATGACATTGATTTCATGTCTGAGTGATATTCCATTGTACATAAGGACCACAACTTCTTTATCCATTTTTCTCTTTCCTGAGATATTTAAGGTGTCATGAAGTGGAGGTTCTTGTCAACAGAGCAGCCCTAAACTTTGGGGTGCCTGTGTCTTGCTGATTTTTAGTTTTCCCAATTTATACGCCCATGAGTGGGCGTGCCCTATGCTCCTTAAGCTGTGTTTTCTCGATGTTTCAGGACACACCGTACACTTCTCCAGAGTGGCTGTTGGCAATTTACATCCCGCCCATCAGCGTAGCAAGGCTGCCATTTCTCCATGGCCTGTCCTGCATTTCTGGTTTTGACACTTTTTGCAGCATGACCCTTTTGACCGATGGGAAGCGAGACTTTTTGTAGCGCTGATTTGCCTTTCCAGGTTGCTTGGTTGGCCACAAGGGGCGTATGCGTTTTTTCCTGAATATATTCAGGAAAAAACGCATACGCCCTTTTTGGCCAAGGGCATTATTGTCGACATTTTGCCGCTTTTCATGTGCTTTAAAGGCGATTCGTATCTACCTCCTGAAATCTGTTTCCTGCAATTCTGCCTTGCTTTCAAATCCTCTTCGTTGCCTTCCCTCAATATATCTGTGGATGAGAGTTATCATTTATAACTCTGCGGGTTTGTGAATTGCAGTGTCCCTGAGCTCCATTTTTCAACTCGCTTTTTTGGGAGCTGGCCGCAAAAGCGCGGGATTGCCTCAGGCCCTATTCTGCTTCTGGGCGGCAGGCTGAGCCTGTGGTTAATTCTTCTTCCGGATGGGAAAATAGAGTGACCTGTGCCTGTTCCAACACCTAGATCTAGTCTCTCATTGGTTGCCCCTCTTCCCGTTCATCCTCAGGACAAATTGCAAACTGTAGGGAACAGGAGCTTAAAGGTGCTGATCCTCCAAGTAGGGAGATTGCTAGTAAAGTAGCTGGAATGGCGAACCCGGGCACAAGGAGATGAGAAATGAGGTGCGTATTAGAAACCTTTCAAAATCACACGGTGTACCATCTTCTGGGTTTCTCATGCATGTTTTCGATGTAGGAAGATGCCCTTGAACCTGGAGATTTGGGACCCATGGGATGGGTACCACGCAGTATTACTTTAAAGGGTCGGCCTTTGCTCACCCAACCTCACCCAACCTTTCAGCCCCAAGAGTGTACACCCTTATGTCTCATCCAGCTGTGGGTCTAGATATGGTCAATCCAGGTTGCATCACAGCCTCTGAACGAATTTTGTAAGAATTTCTCTCTCTTTCACTGTCTTTGTTTTACGGGTTTTTAAAAGTAATTTATTTTTATAATGGGGTTTAGCTGCTTTTCACGGCTGTGTTTATGCGGCTTTACACCCCCTTGACTCACTTCCAGACAGATATCAATACATAGGTTTTAAGATTCTTACTAGTCACATATATTCTTTTGCGGTGAATAGGGGGTGTTGAGTCCAGTTCACTGAGCAAGGAGTAGGTCTTGTCTATTACATATTGGGTGTATGGAACGGTATCTGAGCGAATTTGAAACCCTTGTTTTATGCATCACCCCACCTCACCTTTCCCGTTAAGCAGTCATAGTGTGTTTTCTAAACGTGTGACTCTGTTCTGTTTTGTAATTCAGTTCAAGTGTAGCGGTTTTTACATTCCCTCTATAAGTGATAGCTTATGATAAGTGTCTTTTTCTGTGTGACTTATTTCACTTAGAATCGTCGTACCTAAATCCACTCATCTTGCTTCTACTAGCCTTATGACATTGATTTCATGTCTGAGTGATATTCCATTGTACATAAGGACCACAACTTCTTTATCCATTTTTCTCTTTCCTGGGATATTTAAGGTGTCATAAAGTGGAGGTTCTTGTCAACAGAGCAGCCCTAAACTTTGGGGTGCCTGTGTCATGCTGATTTTTAGTTTTCCCAATTTATACGCCCATGAGTGGACGTGCCCTATACTCCCTAAGCTGTGTTTTTTCGATGTTTCAGGACACACCGTACACTTCTCCAGAGTGGCTGTTGGCAATTTACATCCCGCCCATCAGCGTAGCAAGGCTGCCATTTCTCAATGGCCTGTCCTGCATTTCTGGTTTTGACACTTTTTGCAGCATGACCCTTTTGACCGATGGGAAGCGAGACTTCTTTGTAGCGCTCATTTGCCTTTCCAGGTGGCTTGGTTGGCCAAAAAGGGCGTATGCGTTTTTTCCTGAATATATTCAGGAAAAAACGCATACGCACTTTTTGTCCAATGGCATCATTGTCGACGTTTTGCCGCTTTTCATGTGCTTTAAACGCGATTTGAATATACCTCCTGAAATCTGTTTCCTGCAATTCTGCCTTGCTTTCAAATCCTCTTCGTTGCCTTCCCTCAATATATCTGTGGATGAGAGTTATCATTTATAACTCTGTGGGTTTGTGAATTGCAGTGTCCCTGAGCTCCATTTTTCAACTCGCTTTTTTGGGAGCTGGCCGCAAAAGCGCGGGATTGCCTCAGGCCCTATTCTGCTTCTTGGCGGCAGGCTGAGCCTGTGGTTAATTCTTCTTCCTGATGGGAAAATAGAGTGACCTGTGCCTGTCCCAACACCTAGATCTAGTCTCTCATTGGTTGCCCCTCTTCCCGTTCATCCTCAGGATAAATTGCAACCTGTAGGGAACAGGAGCTTAAAGGTGCTGATTCTCCAAGTAGGGAGATTGCTAGTAAAGTAGCTGGAAAGGCGAACCCGAGCACAAGGAGATGAGAAATTAGGTGCGTTTTAGAAACCTTTCAAAATCACACGGTGTACCATCTTCTGGGTTTCTCATGCATGTTTTCGATGTAGGATGATGCCCTTGAACCTGGAGATTTGGGACCCATGGGATGGGTACCACGCAGTATTACTTTAAAGGGTCTGCGTTTGCTCACCCAACCTCACCCAACCTTTCAGCCCCAAGAGTGTCCACCCTTCTATCTCATCCAGCTGTGGGTCTAGATATGGTCAATCCAGGTTGCATCACAGCCTCTGAACGACTTTTGTAAGAATTTCTCTCTCTTTCACTGTCTTTGTTTTACGGGTTTTTAAAAGTAATTTATTTTTATAATGGGGTTTAGCTGCTTTTCACGGCTGTGTTTATGCGGCTTTACACCCACTTGACTCACTTCCAGACAGATATCAATACATAGGTTTTAAGATTCTTACTAGTCACATATATTATTGTGCGGTGAATAGGGGGTGTTGAGTCCAGTTCACTGAGCAAGGAGTAGGTCTTGTCTATTACATATTGGGTGTATGGAACGGTATCTGAGCGAATTTGAAACCCTTGTTTTATGCATCACCCCACCTCACCTTTCCCGTTAAGCAGCCATAGTGTGTTTTCTAAACGTGTGACTCTGTTCTGTTTTGTAATTCAGTTCAAGTGTAGCGGTTTTTACATTCCCTCTATAAGTGATAGCTTATGATAAGTGTCTTTTTCTGTGTGACTTATTTCACTTAGAATCGTCGTACCTAAATCCACTCATCTTGCTTCTACTAGCCTTATGACATTGATTTCATGTCTGAGTGATATTCCATTGTACATAAGGACCACAACTTCTTTATCCATTTTTCTCTTTCCTGGGATATTTAAGGTGTCATAAAGTGGAGGTTCTTGTCAACAGAGCAGCCCTAAACTTTGGGGTGCCTGTGTCTTGCTGATTTTTAGTTTTCCCAATTTATACGCCCATGAGTGGACGTGCCCTATACTCCCTAAGCTGTGTTTTTTCGATGTTTCAGGACACACCGTACACTTCTCCAGAGTGGCTGTTGGCAATTTACATCCCGCCCATCAGCGTAGCAAGGCTGCCATTTCTCCATGGCCTGTCCTGCATTTCTGGTTTTGACACTTTTTGCAGCATGACCCTTTTGACCGATGGGAAGCGAGACTTCTTTGTAGCGCTCATTTGCCTTTCCAGGTGGCTTGGTTGGCCAAAAAGGGCGTATGCGTTTTTTCCTGAATATATTCAGGAAAAAACGCATACGCACTTTTTGTCCAATGGCATCATTGTCGACGTTTTGCCGCTTTTCATGTGCTTTAAACGCGATTTGAATATACCTCCTGAAATCTGTTTCCTGCAATTCTGCCTTGCTTTCAAATCCTCTTCGTTGCCTTCCCTCAATATATCTGTGGATGAGAGTTATCATTTATAACTCTGTGGGTTTGTGAATTGCAGTGTCCCTGAGCTCCATTTTTCAACTCGCTTTTTTGGGAGCTGGCCGCAAAAGCGCGGGATTGCCTCAGGCCCTATTCTGCTTCTTGGCGGCAGGCTGAGCCTGTGGTTAATTCTTCTTCCTGATGGGAAAATAGAGTGACCTGTGCCTGTCCCAACACCTAGATCTAGTCTCTCATTGGTTGCCCCTCTTCCCGTTCATCCTCAGGATAAATTGCAACCTGTAGGGAACAGGAGCTTAAAGGTGCTGATTCTCCAAGTAGGGAGATTGCTAGTAAAGTAGCTGGAAAGGCGAACCCGAGCACAAGGAGATGAGAAATTAGGTGCGTTTTAGAAACCTTTCAAAATCACACGGTGTACCATCTTCTGGGTTTCTCATGCATGTTTTCGATGTAGGATGATGCCCTTGAACCTGGAGATTTGGGACCCATGGGATGGGTACCACGCAGTATTACTTTAAAGGGTCTGCGTTTGCTCACCCAACCTCACCCAACCTTTCAGCCCCAAGAGTGTCCACCCTTCTATCTCATCCAGCTGTGGGTCTAGATATGGTCAATCCAGGTTGCATCACAGCCTCTGAACGACTTTTGTAAGAATTTCTCTCTCTTTCACTGTCTTTGTTTTACGGGTTTTTAAAAGTAATTTATTTTTATAATGGGGTTTAGCTGCTTTTCACGGCTGTGTTTATGCGGCTTTACACCCACTTGACTCACTTCCAGACAGATATCAATACATAGGTTTTAAGATTCTTACTAGTCACATATATTATTGTGCGGTGAATAGGGGGTGTTGAGTCCAGTTCACTGAGCAAGGAGTAGGTCTTGTCTATTACATATTGGGTGTATGGAACGGTATCTGAGCGAATTTGAAACCCTTGTTTTATGCATCACCCCACCTCACCTTTCCCGTTAAGCAGCCATAGTGTGTTTTCTAAACGTGTGACTCTGTTCTGTTTTGTAATTCAGTTCAAGTGTAGCGGTTTTTACATTCCCTCTATAAGTGATAGCTTATGATAAGTGTCTATTTCTGTGTGACTTATTTCACTTAGAATCGTCGTACCTAAATCCACTCATCTTGCTTCTACTAGCCTTATGACATTGATTTCATGTCTGAGTGATATTCCATTGTACATAAGGACCACAACTTCTTTATCCATTTTTCTCTTTCCTGAGATATTTAAGGTGTCATGAAGTGGAGGTTCTTGTCAACAGAGCAGCCCTAAACTTTGGGGTGCCTGTGTCTTGCTGATTTTTAGTTTTCCCAATTTATACGCCCATGAGTGGGCGTGCCCTATGCTCCTTAAGCTGTGTTTTCTCGATGTTTCAGGACACACCGTACACTTCTCCAGAGTGGCTGTTGGCAATTTACATCCCGCCCATCAGCGTAGCAAGGCTGCCATTTCTCCATGGCCTGTCCTGCATTTCTGGTTTTGACACTTTTTGCAGCATGACCCTTTTGACCGATGGGAAGCGAGACTTTTTGTAGCGCTGATTTGCCTTTCCAGGTTGCTTGGTTGGCCACAAGGGGCGTATGCGTTTTTTCCTGAATATATTCAGGAAAAAACGCATACGCCCTTTTTGGCCAAGGGCATTATTGTCGACATTTTGCCGCTTTTCATGTGCTTTAAAGGCGATTCGTATCTACCTCCTGAAATCTGTTTCCTGCAATTCTGCCTTGCTTTCAAATCCTCTTCGTTGCCTTCCCTCAATATATCTGTGGATGAGAGTTATCATTTATAACTCTGCGGGTTTGTGAATTGCAGTGTCCCTGAGCTCCATTTTTCAACTCGCTTTTTTGGGAGCTGGCCGCAAAAGCGCGGGATTGCCTCAGGCCCTATTCTGCTTCTGGGCGGCAGGCTGAGCCTGTGGTTAATTCTTCTTCCGGATGGGAAAATAGAGTGACCTGTGCCTGTTCCAACACCTAGATCTAGTCTCTCATTGGTTGCCCCTCTTCCCGTTCATCCTCAGGACAAATTGCAAACTGTAGGGAACAGGAGCTTAAAGGTGCTGATCCTCCAAGTAGGGAGATTGCTAGTAAAGTAGCTGGAATGGCGAACCCGGGCACAAGGAGATGAGAAATGAGGGGCGTATTAGAAACCTTTCAAAATCACACGGTGTACCATCTTCTGGGTTTCTCATGCATGTTTTCGATGTAGGAAGATGCCCTTGAACCTGGAGATTTGGGACCCATGGGATGGGTACCACGCAGTATTACTTTAAAGGGTCGGCCTTTGCTCACCCAACCTCACCCAACCTTTCAGCCCCAAGAGTGTACACCCTTATGTCTCATCCAGCTGTGGGTCTAGATATGGTCAATCCAGGTTGCATCACAGCCTCTGAACGAATTTTGTAAGAATTTCTCTCTCTTTCACTGTCTTTGTTTTACGGGTTTTTAAAAGTAATTTATTTTTATAATGGGGTTTAGCTGCTTTTCACGGCTGTGTTTATGCGGCTTTACACCCCCTTGACTCACTTCCAGACAGATATCAATACATAGGTTTTAAGTTTCTTACTAGTCACATATATTCTTTTGCGGTGAATAGGGGGTGTTGAGTCCAGTTCACTGAGCAAGGAGTAGGTCTTGTCTATTACATATTGGGTGTATGGAACGGTATCTGAGCGAATTTGAAACCCTTGTTTTATGCATCACCCCACCTCACCTTTCCCGTTAAGCAGTCATAGTGTGTTTTCTAAACGTGTGACTCTGTTCTGTTTTGTAATTCAGTTCAAGTGTAGCGGTTTTTACATTCCCTCTATAAGTGATAGCTTATGATAAGTGTCTTTTTCTGTGTGACTTATTTCACTTAGAATCGTCGTACCTAAATCCACTCATCTTGCTTCTACTAGCCTTATGATATTGATTTCATGTCTGAGGGATATTCCATTGTACATAAGGACCACAACTTCTTTATCCATTTTTCTCTTTCCTGGGATATTTAAGGTGTCATGAAGTGGAGGTTCTTGTCAACAGAGCAGCCCTAAACTTTGGGGTGCCTGTGTCTTGCTGATTTTTAGTTTTCCCAATTTATACGCCCATGAGTGGACGTGCCCTATGCTCCCTAAGCTGTGTTTTTTCGATGTTTCAGGACACACCGTACACTTCTCCAGAGTGGCTGTTGGCAATTTACATCCCGCCCATCAGCGTAGCAAGGCTGCCATTTCTCCATGGCCTGTCCTGCATTTCTGGTTTTGACACTTTTTGCAGCATGACCCTTTTGACCGATGGGAAGCGAGACTTCTTTGTAGCGCTGATTTGCCTTTCCAGGTTGCTTGGTTGGCCAAAAAGGGCGTATGCGTTTTTTCCTGAATATATTCAGGAAAAAACGCATACGCCCTTTTTGGCCAAGGGCATCATTGTCGACGTTTTGCCGCTTTTCATGTGCTTTAAACGCGATTTGAATATACCTCCTGAAATCTGTTTCCTGCAATTCTGCCTTGCTTTCAAATCCTCTTCGTTGCCTTCCCTCAATATATCTGTGGATGAGAGTTATCATTTATAACTCTGCGGGTTAGTGAATTGCAGTGTCCCTGAGCTCCATTTTTCAACTCGCTTTTTTGGGAGCTGGCCAAAAAAGCGCGGGATTGCCTCAGGCCCTATTCTTCTTCTGGGCCGCAGGCTGAGCCTGTGGTTAATTCTTCTTCCTGATGGGAAAATAGAGTGACCTGTGCCTGTCCCAACACCTAGATCTAGTCTCTCATTGGTTGCCCCTCTTCCCGTTCATTCTTAGGACAAATTGCAACCTGTAGGAAACAGGAGCTTAAAGGTGCTGATTCTCCAAGTAGGGAGATTGCTAGTAAAGTAGCTGGAAAGGCGAAACCGAGCACAAGGAGATGAGAAATGAGGTGCGTATTAGAAACCTTTCAAAATCACACGGTGTACCATCTTCTGGGTTTCTCATGCATGTTTTCGATGTAGGAAGATGCCCTTGAACCTGGAGATTTGGGACCCATGGGATGGGTACCAGGCAGTATTACTTTAAAGGGTCTGCGTTTACTCACCCAACCTCACCCAACCTTTCAGCCCCAAGAGTGTCCACCCTTATGTCTCATCCAGCTGTGGGTATAGATTTGGTCAATCCACGTTGCATCACAGCTTCTGAACGAATTTTGTAAGAATTTCTCTCTCTTTCACTGTCTTTGTTTTACAGGTTTTTAAAAGTAATTTATTTTTATAATGGGGTTTAGCTGCTTTTCACTGCTGTGTTTATGCGGCTTTACACCCACTTGACTCACTTCCAGACAGATATCAATACATAGGTTTTAAGATTCTTACTAGTCACATATATTCTTGTGCGGTGAATAGGGGGTGTTGAGTCCAGTTCACTGAGCTAGGAGTAGGTCTTGTCTATTACATATTGGGTGTATGGAACGGTATCTGAGCGAATTTGAAACCCTTGTTTTATGCATCACCCCACCTCACCTTTCCCGTTAAGCAGCCATAGTGTGTTTTCTAAACGTGTGACTCTGTTCTGTTTTGTAATTCAGTTCAAGTGTAGCGGTTTTTACATTCCCTCTATAAGTGATAGCTTATGATAAGTGTCTATTTCTGTGTGACTTATTTCACTTAGAATCGTCGTACCTAAATCCACTCATCTTGCTTCTACTAGCCTTATGACATTGATTTCATGTCTGAGTGATATTCCATTGTACATAAGGACCACGACTTCTTTATCCATTTTTCTCTTTCCTGGGATATTTAAGTTGTCATGAAGTGGAGGTTCTTGTAAACAGAGCAGCCCTAAACTTTGGGGTGCCTGTGTCTTGCTGATTTTTAGTTTTCCCAATTTATACGCCCATGAGTGGACGTGCCCTATGCTCCCTAAGCTGTGTTTTTTCGATGTTTCAGGACACACCGTACACTTCTCCAGAGTGGCTGTTGGCAATTTACATCCCGCCCATCAGCGTAGCAAGGCTGCCATTTCTCCATGGCCTGTCCTGCATTTCTGGTTTTGACACTTTTTGCAGCATGGCCCTTTTGACCGATGGGAAGCGAGACTTCTTTGTAGCACTGATTTGCCTTTCCAGGTTGCTTGGTTGGCCAAAAAGGGCGTATGCGTTTTTTCCTGAATATATTCAGGAAAAAACGCATACGCCCTTTTTGGCCAAGGGCATCATTGTCGACGTTTTGCCGCTTTTCATGTGCTTTAAAGGCGATTCGAATCTACCTCCTGAAATCTGTTTCCTGCAATTCTGCCTTGCTTTCAAATCCTCTTCGTTGCCTTCCCTCAATATATCTGTGGATGAGAGTTATCATTTATAACTCTGCGGGTTTGTGAATTGCAGTGTCCCTGAGCTCCATTTTTCAACTCGCTTTTTTGGGAGCTGGCCGCAAAAGCGCGGGATTGCCTCAGGCCCTATTCTGCTTCTGGGCGGCAGGCTGAGCCTGTGGTTAATTCTTTTTCCTGATGGGAAAATAGAGTGACCTGTGCCTCTCCCAACACCTAGATCTAGTCTCTCATTGGTTGCCCCTCTTCCCGTTCATCCTCAGGACAAATTGCAACCTGTAGGGAACAGGAGCTTAAAGGTGCTGATTCTCCAAGTAGGGAGATTGCTAGTAAAGTAGCTGGAATGGCCAACCCGAGAACAAGGAGATGAGAAATGAGATGCGTATTAGAAACCTTTCAAAATCACACGGTGTACCATCTTCTGGGTTTCTCATGCATGTTTTCGATGTAGGAAGATGCCCTTGAACCTGGAGATTTGGGACCCATGGGATGGGTACAAGGCAGTATTACTTTAAAGGGTCTGCGTTTGCTCACTCAACCTCACCCAACCTTTCAGCCCCAAGAGTGTCCACCCTTATGTCTCATCCAGTTGTGGGTCTAGATATGGTCAATCCAGGTTGCATCACAGCCTCTGAACGAATTTTGTAAGAATTTCTCTCTCTTTCTCTGTCTTTGTTTTACGGGTTTTTAAAAGTAATTTATATTTATAATGGGGTTTAGCTGCTTTTCACGGCTGTGTTTAAGCGGCTTTACACCCACTTGACTCACTTACAGACAGATATCAATACATAGGTTTTAAGATTCTTACTAGTCACATATATTCTTGTGCGGTGAATAGGGGGTGTTGAGTCCAGTTCACTGAGCAAGGAGTAGGTCTTGTCTATTACATATTGGGTGTATGGAACGGTATCTGAGCGAATTTGAAACCCTTGTTTTATGCATCACCCCACCTCATCTTTCCCGTTAAGCAGGCATAGTGTGTTTTCTAAACGTGTGACTCTGTTCTGTTTTGTAATTCAGTTCAAGTGTAGCGGTTTTTACATTCCCTCTATAAGTGATAGCTTATGATAAGTGTCTTTTTCTGTGTGACTTATTTCACTTAGGATCGTCGTACCTAAATCCACTCATCTTGCTTCTACTAGCCTTATGGCATTGATTTCATGTCTGAGTGATATTCCATTGTACATAAGGACCACAACTTCTTTATCCATTTTTCTCTTTCCTGGGATATTTAAGGTGTCATGAAGTGGAGGTTCTTGTCAACAGAGCAGCCCTAAACTTTGGGGTGCCTGTGTCTTGCTGATTTTTAGTTTTCCCAATTTATACGCCCATGAGTGGACGTGCCCTATGCTCCCTAAACTGTGTTTTTTCGATGTTTCAGGACACACCGTACACTTCTCCAGAGTGGCTGTTGGCAATTTACATCCCGCCCATCAGCGTAGCAAGGCTGCCATTTCTCCATGGCCTGTCCTGCATTTCTGGTTTTGACACTTTTTGCAGCATGGAGCTTTTGACCGATGGGAAGCGAGACTTCTTTGTAGCGCTGATTTGCCTTTCAGGTTGCTTGGTTGGCCAAAAACGGCGTATGCGTTTTTCACCGAATATATTCAGGAAAAAACGCATACGCCCTTGTTGGCCAAGGGCATCATTGTCGACGTTTTGCCGCTTTTCATGTGCTTTAAAGGCGATTCTAATCTAACTCCTGAAATCTGTTTCCTGCAATTCTGCCTTGCTTTCAAATCCTCTTCGCTGCCTTCCCTCAATATATCTGTGGATGAGAGTTATCATTTATAACTCTGTGGGTTTGTGAATTGCAGTGTCCCTGAGCTCCATTTTTCAACTCGCTTTTTTGGGAGCTGGCCGCAAAAGCGCAGGATTGCCTCAGGCCCTATTCTGCTTCTGGGCGGCAGGCTGAGTCTGTGGTTAATTCTTCTTCCTGATGGGAAAATAGAGTGACCTGTGCCTGTCCCAACACCTAGATCTAGTCTCTCATTGGTTGCCCCTCTTCCCGTTCATCCTCAGGACAAATTGCAACCTGTACGGAACAGGAGCTTAAAGGTGCTGATTCTCCAAGTAGGGAGATTGCTAGTAAAGTAGCTGGAATGGCGAACCCGAGCACAAGGAGATGAGAAATGAGGTGCGTATTAGAAACCTTTCAAAATCACACGGTGTACCATCTTCTGGGTTTCTCATGCATGTTTTCGATGTAGGAAGATGCCCTTGAACCTGGAGATTTGGAACCCATGGGATGGGTACCAGGCAGTATTACTTTAAATGGTCTGCATTTGCTCACCAAACCTCACCCAACCTTTCAGCCCCAAGAGTGTCCACACTTATGTCTCATCCAGCTGTGGGTCTAGATATGGTCAATCTAGGTTGCATCACAGCCTCTGAACGAATTTTGTAAGAATTTCTCTCTCTTTCACTGTCTTTGTTTTATGGGTTTTTAAAAGTAATTTATTTTTATAATGGGGTTTAGCTGCTTTTCACGGCTGTGTTTATGCGGCTTTACACCCACTTGACTCACTTCCAGACAGATATCAATACATAGGTTTTAAGATTCTTACTAGTCACATATATTCTTGTGCGGTGAATAGGGGGTGTTGAGTCCAGTTCACTGAGCAAGGAGTAGGTCTTGTCTATTACATATTGGGTGTATGGAACGGTATCTGAGCGAATTTGAAACCCTTGTTTTATGCATCACCCCACCTCACCTTTCCCGTTAAGCAGCCATAGTGTGTTTTCTAAACGTGTGATTCTGTTCTGTTCTGTAATTCAGTTCAAGTGTAGCGGTTTTTACATTCCCTCTATAAGTGATAGCTTATGATAAGTGTCTTTTTCTGTGTGACTTATTTCACTTAGAATCGTCGTACCTAAATCCACTCATCTTGCTTCTACTAGCCTTATGACATTGATTTCATGTCTGAGTGATATTCCATTGTACATAAGGACCACAACTTCTTTATCCATTTTTCTCTTTCCTGGGATATTTAAGGTGTCGTGAAGTGGAGGTTCTTGTCAACAGAGCAGCCCTAAACTTTGGGGTGCCTGTGTCTTGCTGATTTTTAGTTTTCCCAATTTATACGCCCATGAGTGGACGTGCCCTATGCTCCCTAAGCTGTGTTTTTTCAATGTTTCAGGACACACCGTACACTTCTCCAGAGTGGCTGTTGGCAATTTACATCCCGCCCATCAGCGTAGCAAGGCTGCCATTTCTCCATGGCCTGTCCTGCATTTCTGGTTTTGACACTTTTTGCAGCATGACCCTTTTGACCGATGGGAAGCGAGACTTCTTTGTAGCGCTGATTTGCCTTTCCAGGTTGCTTGGTTGGCCAAAAAGGGCGTATGCGTTTTTTCCTGAATATATTCAGGAAAAAACGCATACGCCCTTTTTGGCCAAGGGCATCATTGTCGACGTTTTGCCGCTTTTCATGTGCTTTAAAGGCGATTCGAATCTACCTCCTGAAATCTGTTTCCTGCAATTCTGCGATGCTTATAAATCCTCTTCCTTGCCTTCCCTCAATATATTTGTGGACGAGAGTTATCATTTATATCTCAGCAGGTTTGTGAATTGCAGTGCCCCTGAGCTCCATTTTTCAACTGTCTTTCTAGGGAGCTGGCCGCAAAAGCGCGGGATTGCCTCAGGCCCTATTCAGGTTCCGGGGGGCAGGCTGAGCCTGTGGTTAATTCTTCTTCCTGATGGGAAAATAGAGTGACCTGTGCCTGTCCCAACACCTAGATCTAGTCTCTCATTGGTTGCCCCTCTTCCCGTTCATCCTCAGGACAAATTGCAACCTGTAGGGAACAGGAGCTTAAAGGTGCTGATTCTCCAAGTAGGGAGATTGCTAGTAAAGTACCTGGAATGGCGAACCCGAGCACAAGGAGATGAGAAATGAGGTGCGTATTAGAAACCATTCAAAATCACACGGTGTACCATCTTCTGGGTTTCTCATGCATGTTTTTGATGTAGGAAGATGCCCTTGAACCTGGAGATTTGGGACCCATGGGATGGGTACCAGGCAGTATTACTTTAAAGGGTCTGTGTTTGCTCACCCAACCTCACCCAACCTTTCAGCCCCAAGAGTGTACACCCTTATGTCTCATCCAGCTGTGGGTCTAGATATGGTCAATCCAGGTTGCATCACAGCCTCTGAACGAATTTTGTATGAATTTCTCTCTCTTTCACTGTCGTTGTTTTACGGGTTTTAAAAGTAATTTATTTTTATAATGGGGTTTAGCTGCTTTTCACGGCTGTGTTTATGCGGCTTTACACCCACTTGACTCACTTCCAGACAGATATCAATACATAGGTTTTAAGATTCTTACTAGTCACATATATTCTTGTGCGGTGAATAGGGGGTGTTGAGTCCAGTTCACTGAGCAAGGAGTAGGTCTTGTCTATTACATAGTGGGTGTATGGAACGGTATCTGAGCGAATTTGAAACCCTTGTTTTATGCATCACCCCACCTCACCTTTCCCGTTAAGCAGCCATAGTGTGTTTTCTAAACGTGTGACTCTGTTCTGTTTTGTAATTCAGTTCAAGTGTAGCGGTTTTTACATTCCCTCTATAAGTGATAGCTTATGATAAGTGTCTTTTTCTGTGTGACTTATTTCACTTAGGATCGTCGTACCTAAATCCACTCATCTTTCTTCTACTAGCCTTATGGCATTGATTTCATGTCTGAGTGATATTCCATTGTACATAAGGACCACAACTTCTTTATCCATTTTTCTCTTTCCTGGGATATTTAAGGTGTCATGAAGTGGAGGTTCTTGTCAACAGAGCAGCCCTAAACTTTGGGGTGCCTGTGTCTTGCTGATTTTTAGTTTTCCCAATTTATACGCCCATGAGTGGACGTGCCCTATGCTCCCTAAGCTGTGTTTTTTCGATGTTTCAGGACACCGTACACTTCTCCAGAGTGGCTGTTGGCAATTTACATCCCGCCCATCAGCGTAGCAAGGCTGCCATTTCTCCATGGCCTGTCCTGCATTTCTGGTTTTGACACTTTTTCCAGCATGGAGCTTTTGACCGATGGGAAGCGAGACTTCTTTGTAGCGCTGATTTGCCTTTCAGGTTGCTTGGTTGGCCAAAAAGGGCGTATGCGTTTTTTACCGAATATATTCAGGAAAAAACGCATACGCCCTTTTTGTCCAAGGGCATCATTGTCGACGTTTTGCCGCTTTTCATGTGCTTTAAAGGCGATTCGAATCTACCTCCTGAAATCTGTTTCCTGCAATTCTGTGTTGCTTATAAATCCTCTTTCTTGCCTTCCCTCAATATATTTGTGGACGAGAGTTATCATTTATATCTCAGCAGGTTTGTGAATTGCAGTGCCCCTGAGCTCCATTTTTCAACTGTCTTTCTTGGGAACTGGCCGCAAAAGCACGGGATTGCCTCAGGCCCTATTCAGGTTCCGGGGGGCAGGCTGAGCCTGTGGTTAATTCTTCTTCCTGATGGGAAAATAGAGTGACCTGTGCCTGTCCCAAAACCTAGATCTAGTCTCTCATTGGTTGCCCCTCTTCCCGTTCATCCTCAGGACAAATTGCAACATGTAGGGAACAGGAGCTTAAAGGTGCTGATTCTCCAAGTAGGGGGATTGCTAGTACAGTAGCTGGAATGGCGAACCCGAGAACAAGGAGATGAGAAATGAGATGCGTTTTAGAAACCTTTCAAAATCACACGGTGTACAATCTTCTGGGTTTCTCATGCATGTTTTCGATGTAGGAAGATGCCCTTGAACCTGGAGATTTGGGACCCATGGGAAGGGTAACACGCAGTATTACTTTAAAGGGTCTGCTATTGCTCACCCAACCTCACCCAACCTTTCAGCCCCAAGAGTGTCCACCCTTATGTCTCATCCAGCTGTGGGTCTAGATATGGTCAATCCAGGTTGCATCACAGCCTCTGAACGAATTTTGTAAGAATTTCTCTCTCTTTCACTGTCTTTGTTTTACGGGTTTTTAAAAGTAATTTATTTTTATAATGGGGTTTAGCTGCTTTTCACGGCTGTGTTTATGCGGCTTTACACCCACTTGACTCACTTCCAGACAGATATCAATACATAGGTTTTGAGATTCTTACTAGTCACATATATTCTTGTGCGGTGAATAGGGGGTGTTGAGTCCAGTTCACTGAGCAAGGAGTAGGTCTTGTCTATTACATATTGGGTGTATGGAACGGTATCTGAGCGAATTTGAAACCCTTGTTTTATGCATCACCCCACCTCACCTTTCCCGTTATGCAGCCATAGTGTGTTTTCTAAACGTGTGACTCTGTTCTGTTTTGTAATTCAGTTCAAGTGTAGCGGTTTTTACATTCCCTCTATAAGTGATAGCTTATGATAAGTGCCTATTTCTGTGTGACTTATTTCACTTAGAATCGTCGTACCTAAATCCACTCATCTTGCTTCTACTAGCCTTATGACATTGATTTCATGTCTGAGTGATATTCCATTGTACATAAGGACCACAACTTCTTTATCCATTTTTCTCTTTCCTGGGATATTTAAGGTGTCATGAAGTGGAGGTTCTTGTCAACAGAGCAGCCCTAAACTTTGGGGTGCCTGTGTCTTGCTGATTTTTAGTTTTCCCAATGTATACGCCCATGAGTGGACGTGCCCTATGCTCCCTAAGCTGTGTTTTTTCGATGTTTCAGGACACACCGTACACTTCTCCAGAGTGGCTGTTGGCAATTTACATCCCGCCCATCAGCGTAGCAAGGCTGCCATTTCTCCATGGCCTGTCCTGCATTTCTGGTTTTGACACTTTTTGCAGCATGGAGCTTTTGACCGATGGGAAGCGAGACTTCTTTGTAGAGCTGATTTGCCTTTCAGGTTGCGTGGTTGGCCAAAAAGGGCGTATGCGTTTTTTACCGAATATATTCAGGAAAAAACGCATACGCCCTTTTTGTCCAAGGGCATCATTGTCGACGTTTTGCCGCTTTTCATGTGCTTTAAAGGCGATTCGAATCTACCTCCTGAAATCTGTTTCCTGCAATTCTGCGTTGCTTATAAATCCTCTTCCTTGCCTTCCCTCAATATATTTGTGGACGAGAGTTATCATTTATATCTCAGCAGGTTTGTGAATTGCAGTGCCCCTGAGCTCCATTTTTCAACTGTCTTTCTTGGGAGCTGGCCGCAAAAGCACAGGATTGCCTCAGGCCCTATTCAGGTTCTGGGGGGCAGGCTGAGCCTGTGGTTAATTCTTCTTCCTGATGGGAAAATAGAGTGACCTGTGCCTGTCCCAACACCTAGATCTAGTCTCTCATTGGATGCCCATCTTCCCGTTCATCCTCAGGACAAATTGGAACCTGTAGGGAACAGGAGCTTAAAGGTGCTGATTCTCCAAGTAGGGAGATTGCTAGTAAAGCAGCTGGAAAGGCGAACCCGATCACAAGGAGATGAGAAATGAGGTGCGATATAGAAACCTTTCAAAATCACACGGTGTACCTTCTTCTGGGTTTCTCATGCATGTTTTCGATGTAGGAAGATGCCCTTGAACCCGGAGATTTGGGACCCATGGGAAGGGTACCAGGCAGTATTACTTTAAAGGGTCTGCGTTTGCTCACCCAACCTCACCCAACCTTTCAGCCCCAAGAGTGTCCACCCTTATGTCTCATCCAGCTGTGGGTATAGATTTGGTCAATCCACGTTGCATCACAGCTTCTGAACGAATTTTGTAAGAATTTCTCTCTCTTTCACTGTCTTTGTTTTACAGGTTTTTATAAGTAATTTATTTTTATAATGGGGTTTAGCTGCTTTTCACGGCTGTGTTTATGCGGCTTTACACCCACTTGACTCACTTCCAGACAGATATCAATACATAGGTTTTAAGATTCTTACTAGTCACATATATTCTTGTGCGGTGAATAGGGGGTGTTGAGTCCAGTTCACTGAGCTAGGAGTAGGTCTTGTCTATTACATATTGGGTGTATGGAACGGTATCTGAGCGAATTTGAAACCCTTGTTTTATGCATCACCCCACCTCACCTTTCCCGTTAAGCAGCCATAGTGTGTTTTCTAAACGTGTGACTCTGTTCTGTTTTGTAATTCAGTTCAAGTGTAGCGGTTTTTACATTCCCTCTATAAGTGATAGCTTATGATAAGTGTCTATTTCTGTGTGACTTATTTCACTTAGAATCGTCGTACCTAAATCCACTCATCTTGCTTCTACTAGCCTTATGACATTGATTTCATGTCTGAGTGATATTCCATTGTACATAAGGACCACGACTTCTTTATCCATTTTTCTCTTTCCTGGGATATTTAAGTTGTCATGAAGTGGAGGTTCTTGTAAACAGAGCAGCCCTAAACTTTGGGGTGCCTGTGTCTTGCTGATTTTTAGTTTTCCCAATTTATACGCCCATGAGTGGATGTGCCCTATGCTCCCTAAGCTGTGTTTTTTCGATGTTTCAGGACACACCGTACACTTCTCCAGAGTGGCTGTTGGCAATTTACATCCCGCCCATCAGCGTAGCAAGGCTGCCATTTCTCCATGGCCTGTCCTGCATTTCTGGTTTTGACACTTTTTGCAGCATGGCCCTTTTGACCGATGGGAAGCGAGACTTCTTTGTAGCGCTGATTTGCCTTTCCAGGTTGCTTGGTTGGCCAAAAAGGGCGTATGCGTTTTTTCCTGAATATATTCAGGAAAAAACGCATACGCCCTTTTTGGCCAAGGGCATCATTGTCGACGTTTTGCCGCTTTTCATGTGCTTTAAAGGCGATTCGAATCTACCTCCTGAAATCTGTTTCCTGCAATTCTGCCTTGCTTTCAAATCCTCTTCGTTGCCTTCCCTCAATATATCTGTGGATGAGAGTTATCATTTATAACTCTGCGGGTTTGTGAATTGCAGTGTCCCTGAGCTCCATTTTTCAACTCGCTTTTTTGGGAGCTGGCCGCAAAAGCGCGGGATTGCCTCAGGCCCTATTCTGCTTCTGGGCGGCAGCCTGAGCCTGTGGTTAATTCTTTTTCCTGATGGGAAAATAGAGTGACCTGTGCCTCTCCCAACACCTAGATCTAGTCTCTCATTGGTTGCCCCTCTTCCCGTTCATCCTCAGGATAAATTGCAACCTGTAGGGAACAGGAGCTTAAAGGTGCTGATTCTCCAAGTAGGGAGATTGCTAGTAAAGTAGCTGGAAAGGCGAACCCGAGCACAAGGAGATGAGAAATTAGGTGCGTTTTAGAAACCTTTCAAAATCACACGGTGTACCATCTTCTGGGTTTCTCATGCATGTTTTCGATGTAGGATGATGCCCTTGAACCTGGAGATTTGGGACCCATGGGATGGGTACCACGCAGTATTACTTTAAAGGGTCTGCGTTTGCTCACCCAACCTCACCCAACCTTTCAGCCCCAAGAGTGTCCACCCTTCTATCTCATCCAGCTGTGGGTCTAGATATGGTCAATCCAGGTTGCATCACAGCCTCTGAACGACTTTTGTAAGAATTTCTCTCTCTTTCACTGTCTTTGTTTTACGGGTTTTTAAAAGTAATTTATTTTTATAATGGGGTTTAGCTGCTTTTCACGGCTGTGTTTATGCGGCTTTACACCCACTTGACTCACTTCCAGACAGATATCAATACATAGGTTTTAAGATTCTTACTAGTCACATATATTATTGTGCGGTGAATAGGGGGTGTTGAGTCCAGTTCACTGAGCAAGGAGTAGGTCTTGTCTATTACATATTGGGTGTATGGAACGGTATCTGAGCGAATTTGAAACCCTTGTTTTATGCATCACCCCACCTCACCTTTCCCGTTAAGCAGCCATAGTGTGTTTTCTAAACGTGTGACTCTGTTCTGTTTTGTAATTCAGTTCAAGTGTAGCGGTTTTTACATTCCCTCTATAAGTGATAGCTTATGATAAGTGTCTTTTTCTGTGTGACTTATTTCACTTAGAATCGTCGTACCTAAATCCACTCATCTTGCTTCTACTAGCCTTATGACATTGATTTCATGTCTGAGTGATATTCCATTGTACATAAGGACCACAACTTCTTTATCCATTTTTCTCTTTCCTGGGATATTTAAGGTGTCATAAAGTGGAGGTTCTTGTCAACAGAGCAGCCCTAAACTTTGGGGTGCCTGTGTCTTGCTGATTTTTAGTTTTCCCAATTTATACGCCCATGAGTGGACGTGCCCTATACTCCCTAAGCTGTGTTTTTTCGATGTTTCAGGACACACCGTACACTTCTCCAGAGTGGCTGTTGGCAATTTACATCCCGCCCATCAGCGTAGCAAGGCTGCCATTTCTCCATGGCCTGTCCTGCATTTCTGGTTTTGACACTTTTTGCAGCATGACCCTTTTGACCGATGGGAAGCGAGACTTCTTTGTAGCGCTCAATTGCCTTTCCAGGTGGCTTGGTTGGCCAAAAAGGGCGTATGCGTTTTTTCCTGAATATATTCAGGAAAAAACGCATACGCACTTTTTGTCCAATGGCATCATTGTCGACGTTTTGCCGCTTTTCATGTGCTTTAAACGCGATTTGAATATACCTCCTGAAATCTGTTTCCTGCAATTCTGCCTTGCTTTCAAATCCTCTTCGTTGCCTTCCCTCAATATATCTGTGGATGAGAGTTATCATTTATAACTCTGTGGGTTTGTGAATTGCAGTGTCCCTGAGCTCCATTTTTCAACTCGCTTTTTTGGGAGCTGGCCGCAAAAGCGCGGGATTGCCTCAGGCCCTATTCTGCTTCTTGGCGGCAGGCTGAGCCTGTGGTTAATTCTTCTTCCTGATGGGAAAATAGAGTGACCTGTGCCTGTCCCAACACCTAGATCTAGTCTCTCATTGGTTGCCCCTCTTCCCGTTCATCCTCAGGATAAATTGCAACCTGTAGGGAACAGGAGCTTAAAGGTGCTGATTCTCCAAGTAGGGAGATTGCTAGTAAAGTAGCTGGAAAGGCGAACCCGAGCACAAGGAGATGAGAAATTAGGTGCGTTTTAGAAACCTTTCAAAATCACACGGTGTACCATCTTCTGGGTTTCTCATGCATGTTTTCGATGTAGGATGATGCCCTTGAACCTGGAGATTTGGGACCCATGGGATGGGTACCACGCAGTATTACTTTAAAGGGTCTGCGTTTGCTCACCCAACCTCACCCAACCTTTCAGCCCCAAGAGTGTCCACCCTTCTATCTCATCCAGCTGTGGGTCTAGATATGGTCAATCCAGGTTGCATCACAGCCTCTGAACGACTTTTGTAAGAATTTCTCTCTCTTTCACTGTCTTTGTTTTACGGTTTTTTAAAAGTAATTTATTTTTATAATGGGGTTTAGCTGCTTTTCACGGCTGTGTTTATGCGGCTTTACACCCACTTGACTCACTTCCAGACAGATATCAATACATAGGTTTTAAGATTCTTACTAGTCACATATATTATTGTGCGGTGAATAGGGGGTGTTGAGTCCAGTTCACTGAGCAAGGAGTAGGTCTTGTCTATTACATATTGGGTGTATGGAACGGTATCTGAGCGAATTTGAAACCCTTGTTTTATGCATCACCCCACCTCACCTTTCCCGTTAAGCAGCCATAGTGTGTTTTCTAAACGTGTGACTCTGTTCTGTTTTGTAATTCAGTTCAAGTGTAGCGGTTTTTACATTCCCTCTATAAGTGATAGCTTATGATAAGTGTCTTTTTCTGTGTGACTTATTTCACTTAGAATCGTCGTACCTAAATCCACTCATCTTGCTTCTACTAGCCTTATGACATTGATTTCATGTCTGAGTGATATTCCATTGTACATAAGGACCACAACTTCTTTATCCATTTTTCTCTTTCCTGAGATATTTAAGGTGTCATGAAGTGGAGGTTCTTGTCAACAGAGCAGCCCTAAACTTTGGGGTGCCTGTGTCTTGCTGATTTTTAGTTTTCCCAATTTATACGCCCATGAGTGGGCGTGCCCTATGCTCCTTAAGCTGTGTTTTCTCGATGTTTCAGGACACACCGTACACTTCTCCAGAGTGGCTGTTGGCAATTTACATCCCGCCCATCAGCGTAGCAAGGCTGCCATTTCTCCATGGCCTGTCCTGCATTTCTGGTTTTGACACTTTTTGCAGCATGACCCTTTTGACCGATGGGAAGCGAGACTTTTTGTAGCGCTGATTTGCCTTTCCAGGTTGCTTGGTTGGCCACAAGGGGCGTATGCGTTTTTTCCTGAATATATTCAGGAAAAAACGCATACGCCCTTTTTGGCCAAGGGCATTATTGTCGACATTTTGCCGCTTTTCATGTGCTTTAAAGGCGATTCGTATCTACCTCCTGAAATCTGTTTCCTGCAATTCTGCCTTGCTTTCAAATCCTCTTCGTTGCCTTCCCTCAATATATCTGTGGATGAGAGTTATCATTTATAACTCTGCGGGTTTGTGAATTGCAGTGTCCCTGAGCTCCATTTTTCAACTCGCTTTTTTGGGAGCTGGCCGCAAAAGCGCGGGATTGCCTCAGGCCCTATTCTGCTTCTGGGCGGCAGGCTGAGCCTGTGGTTAATTCTTCTTCCGGATGGGAAAATAGAGTGACCTGTGCCTGTTCCAACACCTAGATCTAGTCTCTCATTGGTTGCCCCTCTTCCCGTTCATCCTCAGGACAAATTGCAAACTGTAGGGAACAGGAGCTTAAAGGTGCTGATCCTCCAAGTAGGGAGATTGCTAGTAAAGTAGCTGGAATGGCGAACCCGGGCACAAGGAGATGAGAAATGAGGGGCGTATTAGAAACCTTTCAAAATCACACGGTGTACCATCTTCTGGGTTTCTCATGCATGTTTTCGATGTAGGAAGATGCCCTTGAACCTGGAGATTTGGGACCCATGGGATGGGTACCACGCAGTATTACTTTAAAGGGTCGGCCTTTGCTCACCCAACCTCACCCAACCTTTCAGCCCCAAGAGTGTACACCCTTATGTCTCATCCAGCTGTGGGTCTAGATATGGTCAATCCAGGTTGCATCACAGCCTCTGAACGAATTTTGTAAGAATTTCTCTCTCTTTCACTGTCTTTGTTTTACGGGTTTTTAAAAGTAATTTATTTTTATAATGGGGTTTAGCTGCTTTTCACGGCTGTGTTTATGCGGCTTTACACCCCCTTGACTCACTTCCAGACAGATATCAATACATAGGTTTTAAGATTCTTACTAGTCACATATATTCTTTTGCGGTGAATAGGGGGTGTTGAGTCCAGTTCACTGAGCAAGGAGTAGGTCTTGTCTATTACATATTGGGTGTATGGAACGGTATCTGAGCGAATTTGAAACCCTTGTTTTATGCATCACCCCACCTCACCTTTCCCGTTAAGCAGTCATAGTGTGTTTTCTAAAAGTGTGACTCTGTTCTGTTTTGTAATTCAGTTCAAGTGTAGCGGTTTTTACATTCCCTCTATAAGTGATAGCTTATGATAAGTGTCTTTTTCTGTGTGACTTATTTCACTTAGAATCGTCGTACCTAAATCCACTCATCTTGCTTCTACTAGCCTTATGATATTGATTTCATGTCTGAGGGATATTCCATTGTACATAAGGACCACAACTTCTTTATCCATTTTTCTCTTTCCTGGGATATTTAAGGTGTCATGAAGTGGAGGTTCTTGTCAACAGAGCAGCCCTAAACTTTGGGGTGCCTGTGTCTTGCTGATTTTTAGTTTTCCCAATTTATACGCCCATGAGTGGACGTGCCCTATGCTCCCTAAGCTGTGTTTTTTCGATGTTTCAGGACACACCGTACACTTCTCCAGAGTGGCTGTTGGCAATTTACATCCCGCCCATCAGCGTAGCAAGGCTGCCATTTCTCCATGGCCTGTCCTGCATTTCTGGTTTTGACACTTTTTGCAGCATGACCCTTTTGACCGATGGGAAGCGAGACTTCTTTGTAGCGCTGATTTGCCTTTCCAGGTTGCTTGGTTGGCCAAAAAGGGCGTATGCGTTTTTTCCTGAATATATTCAGGAAAAAACGCATACGCCCTTTTTGGCCAAGGGCATCATTGTCGACGTTTTGCCGCTTTTCATGTGCTTTAAACGCGATTTGAATATACCTCCTGAAATCTGTTTCCTGCAATTCTGCCTTGCTTTCAAATCCTCTTCGTTGCCTTCCCTCAATATATCTGTGGATGAGAGTTATCATTTATAACTCTGCGGGTTAGTGAATTGCAGTGTCCCTGAGCTCCATTTTTCAACTCGCTTTTTTGGGAGCTGGCCAAAAAAGCGCGGGATTGCCTCAGGCCCTATTCTTCTTCTGGGCCGCAGGCTGAGCCTGTGGTTAATTCTTCTTCCTGATGGGAAAATAGAGTGACCTGTGCCTGTCCCAACACCTAGATCTAGTCTCTCATTGGTTGCCCCTCTTCCCGTTCATTCTTAGGACAAATTGCAACCTGTAGGAAACAGGAGCTTAAAGGTGCTGATTCTCCAAGTAGGGAGATTGCTAGTAAAGTAGCTGGAAAGGCGAAACCGAGCACAAGGAGATGAGAAATGAGGTGCGTATTAGAAACCTTTCAAAATCACACGGTGTACCATCTTCTGGGTTTCTCATGCATGTTTTCGATGTAGGAAGATGCCCTTGAACCTGGAGATTTGGGACCCATGGGATGGGTATCAGGCAGTATTACTTTAAAGGGTCTGCGTTTACTCACCCAACCTCACCCAACCTTTCAGCCCCAAGAGTGTCCACCCTTATGTCTCATCCAGCTGTGGGTATAGATTTGGTCAATCCACGTTGCATCACAGCTTCTGAACGAATTTTGTAAGAATTTCTCTCTCTTTCACTGTCTTTGTTTTACAGGTTTTTAAAAGTAATTTATTTTTATAATGGGGTTTAGCTGCTTTTCACTGCTGTGTTTATGCGGCTTTACACCCACTTGACTCACTTCCAGACAGATATCAATACATAGGTTTTAAGATTCTTACTAGTCACATATATTCTTGTGCGGTGAATAGGGGGTGTTGAGTCCAGTTCACTGAGCTAGGAGTAGGTCTTGTCTATTACATATTGGGTGTATGGAACGGTATCTGAGCGAATTTGAAACCCTTGTTTTATGCATCACCCCACCTCACCTTTCCCGTTAAGCAGCCATAGTGTGTTTTCTAAACGTGTGACTCTGTTCTGTTTTGTAATTCAGTTCAAGTGTAGCGGTTTTTACATTCCCTCTATAAGTGATAGCTTATGATAAGTGTCTATTTCTGTGTGACTTATTTCACTTAGAATCGTCGTACCTAAATCCACTCATCTTGCTTCTACTAGCCTTATGACATTGATTTCATGTCTGAGTGATATTCCATTGTACATAAGGACCACGACTTCTTTATCCATTTTTCTCTTTCCTGGGATATTTAAGTTGTCATGAAGTGGAGGTTCTTGTAAACAGAGCAGCCCTAAACTTTGGGGTGCCTGTGTCTTGCTGATTTTTAGTTTTCCCAATTTATACGCCCATGAGTGGACGTGCCCTATGCTCCCTAAGCTGTGTTTTTTCGATGTTTCAGGACACACCGTACACTTCTCCAGAGTGGCTGTTGGCAATTTACATCCCGCCCATCAGCGTAGCAAGGCTGCCATTTCTCCATGGCCTGTCCTGCATTTCTGGTTTTGACACTTTTTGCAGCATGGCCCTTTTGACCGATGGGAAGCGAGACTTCTTTGTAGCGCTGATTTGCCTTTCCAGGTTGCTTGGTTGGCCAAAAAGGGCGTATGCGTTTTTTCCTGAATATATTCAGGAAAAAACGCATACGCCCTTTTTGGCCAAGGGCATCATTGTCGACGTTTTGCCGCTTTTCATGTGCTTTAAAGGCGATTCGAATCTACCTCCTGAAATCTGTTTCCTGCAATTCTGCCTTGCTTTCAAATCCTCTTCGTTGCCTTCCCTCAATATATCTGTGGATGAGAGTTATCATTTATAACTCTGCGGGTTTGTGAATTGCAGTGTCCCTGAGCTCCATTTTTCAACTCGCTTTTTTGGGAGCTGGCCGCAAAAGCGCGGGATTGCCTCAGGCCCTATTCTGCTTCTGGGCGGCAGGCTGAGCCTGTGGTTAATTCTTTTTCCTGATGGGAAAATAGAGTGACCTGTGCCTCTCCCAACACCTAGATCTAGTCTCTCATTGGTTGCCCCTCTTCCCGTTCATCCTCAGGACAAATTGCAACCTGTAGGGAACAGGAGCTTAAAGGTGCTGATTCTCCAAGTAGGGAGATTGCTAGTAAAGTAGCTGGAATGGCCAACCCGAGAACAAGGAGATGAGAAATGAGATGCGTATTAGAAACCTTTCAAAATCACACGGTGTACCATCTTCTGGGTTTCTCATGCATGTTTTCGATGTAGGAAGATGCCCTTGAACCTGGAGATTTGGGACCCATGGGATGGGTACAAGGCAGTATTACTTTAAAGGGTCTGCGTTTGCTCACCCAACCTCACCCAACCTTTCAGCCCCAAGAGTGTCCACCCTTATGTCTCATCCAGTTGTGGGTCTAGATATGGTCAATCCAGGTTGCATCACAGCCTCTGAACGAATTTTGTAAGAATTTCTCTCTCTTTCTCTGTCTTTGTTTTACGGGTTTTTAAAAGTAATTTATATTTATAATGGGGTTTAGCTGCTTTTCACGGCTGTGTTTAAGCGGCTTTACACCCACTTGACTCACTTACAGACAGATATCAATACATAGGTTTTAAGATTCTTACTAGTCACATATATTCTTGTGCGGTGAATAGGGGGTGTTGAGTCCAGTTCACTGAGCAAGGAGTAGGTCTTGTCTATTACATATTGGGTGTATGGAACGGTATCTGAGCGAATTTGAAACCCTTGTTTTATGCATCACCCCACCTCATCTTTCCCGTTAAGCAGGCATAGTGTGTTTTCTAAACGTGTGACTCTGTTCTGTTTTGTAATTCAGTTCAAGTGTAGCGGTTTTTACATTCCCTCTATAAGTGATAGCTTATGATAAGTGTCTTTTTCTGTGTGACTTATTTCACTTAGGATCGTCGTACCTAAATCCACTCATCTTGCTTCTACTAGCCTTATGGCATTGATTTCATGTCTGAGTGATATTCCATTGTACATAAGGACCACAACTTCTTTATCCATTTTTCTCTTTCCTGGGATATTTAAGGTGTCATGAAGTGGAGGTTCTTGTCAACAGAGCAGCCCTAAACTTTGGGGTGCCTGTGTCTTGCTGATTTTTAGTTTTCCCAATTTATACGCCCATGAGTGGACGTGCCCTATGCTCCCTAAACTGTGTTTTTTCGATGTTTCAGGACACACCGTACACTTCTCCAGAGTGGCTGTTGGCAATTTACATCCCGCCCATCAGCGTAGCAAGGCTGCCATTTCTCCATGGCCTGTCCTGCATTTCTGGTTTTGACACTTTTTGCAGCATGGAGCTTTTGACCGATGGGAAGCGAGACTTCTTTGTAGCGCTGATTTGCCTTTCAGGTTGCTTGGTTGGCCAAAAACGGCGTATGCGTTTTTCACCGAATATATTCAGGAAAAAACGCATACGCCCTTGTTGGCCAAGGGCATCATTGTCGACGTTTTGCCGCTTTTCATGTGCTTTAAAGGCGATTCTAATCTAACTCCTGAAATCTGTTTCCTGCAATTCTGCCTTGCTTTCAAATCCTCTTCGCTGCCTTCCCTCAATATATCTGTGGATGAGAGTTATCATTTATAACTCTGCGGGTTTGTGAATTGCAGTGTCCCTGAGCTCCATTTTTCAACTCGCTTTTTTGGGAGCTGGCCGCAAAAGCGCAGGATTGCCTCAGGCCCTATTCTGCTTCTGGGCGGCAGGCTGAGTCTGTGGTTAATTCTTCTTCCTGATGGGAAAATAGAGTGACCTGTGCCTGTCCCAACACCTAGATCTAGTCTCTCATTGGTTGCCCCTCTTCCCGTTCATCCTCAGGACAAATTGCAACCTGTACGGAACAGGAGCTTAAAGGTGCTGATTCTCCAAGTAGGGAGATTGCTAGTAAAGTAGCTGGAATGGCGAACCCGAGCACAAGGAGATGAGAAATGAGGTGCGTATTAGAAACCTTTCAAAATCACACGGTGTACCATCTTCTGGGTTTCTCATGCATGTTTTCGATGTAGGAAGATGCCCTTGAACCTGGAGATTTGGAACCCATGGGATGGGTACCAGGCAGTATTACTTTAAATGGTCTGCATTTGCTCACCAAACCTCACCCAACCTTTCAGCCCCAAGAGTGTCCACACTTATGTCTCATCCAGCTGTGGGTCTAGATATGGTCAATCTAGGTTGCATCACAGCCTCTGAACGAATTTTGTAAGAATTTCTCTCTCTTTCACTGTCTTTGTTTTATGGGTTTTTAAAAGTAATTTATTTTTATAATGGGGTTTAGCTGCTTTTCACGGCTGTGTTTATGCGGCTTTACACCCACTTGACTCACTTCCAGACAGATATCAATACATAGGTTTTAAGATTCTTACTAGTCACATATATTCTTGTGCGGTGAATAGGGGGTGTTGAGTCCAGTTCACTGAGCAAGGAGTAGGTCTTGTCTATTACATATTGGGTGTATGGAACGGTATCTGAGCGAATTTGAAACCCTTGTTTTATGCATCACCCCACCTCACCTTTCCCGTTAAGCAGCCATAGTGTGTTTTCTAAACGTGTGATTCTGTTCTGTTCTGTAATTCAGTTCAAGTGTAGCGGTTTTTACATTCCCTCTATAAGTGATAGCTTATGATAAGTGTCTTTTTCTGTGTGACTTATTTCACTTAGAATCGTCGTACCTAAATCCACTCATCTTGCTTCTACTAGCCTTATGACATTGATTTCATGTCTGAGTGATATTCCATTGTACATAAGGACCACAACTTCTTTATCCATTTTTCTCTTTCCTGGGATATTTAAGGTGTCGTGAAGTGGAGGTTCTTGTCAACAGAGCAGCCCTAAACTTTGGGGTGCCTGTGTCTTGCTGATTTTTAGTTTTCCCAATTTATACGCCCATGAGTGGACGTGCCCTATGCTCCCTAAGCTGTGTTTTTTCAATGTTTCAGGACACACCGTACACTTCTCCAGAGTGGCTGTTGGCAATTTACATCCCGCCCATCAGCGTAGCAAGGCTGCCATTTCTCCATGGCCTGTCCTGCATTTCTGGTTTTGACACTTTTTGCAGCATGACCCTTTTGACCGATGGGAAGCGAGACTTCTTTGTAGCGCTGATTTGCCTTTCCAGGTTGCTTGGTTGGCCAAAAAGGGCGTATGCGTTTTTTCCTGAATATATTCAGGAAAAAACGCATACGCCCTTTTTGGCCAAGGGCATCATTGTCGACGTTTTGCCGCTTTTCATGTGCTTTAAAGGCGATTCGAATCTACCTCCTGAAATCTGTTTCCTGCAATTCTGCGATGCTTATAAATCCTCTTCCTTGCCTTCCCTCAATATATTTGTGGACGAGAGTTATCATTTATATCTCAGCAGGTTTGTGAATTGCAGTGCCCCTGAGCTCCATTTTTCAACTGTCTTTCTAGGGAGCTGGCCGCAAAAGCGCGGGATTGCCTCAGGCCCTATTCAGGTTCCGGGGGGCAGGCTGAGCCTGTGGTTAATTCTTCTTCCTGATGGGAAAATAGAGTGACCTGTGCCTGTCCCAACACCTAGATCTAGTCTCTCATTGGTTGCCCCTCTTCCCGTTCATCCTCAGGACAAATTGCAACCTGTAGGGAACAGGAGCTTAAAGGTGCTGATTCTCCAAGTAGGGAGATTGCTAGTAAAGTACCTGGAATGGCGAACCCGAGCACAAGGAGATGAGAAATGAGGTGCGTATTAGAAACCATTCAAAATCACACGGTGTACCATCTTCTGGGTTTCTCATGCATGTTTTTGATGTAGGAAGATGCCCTTGAACCTGGAGATTTGGGACCCATGGGATGGGTACCAGGCAGTATTACTTTAAAGGGTCTGTGTTTGCTCACCCAACCTCACCCAACCTTTCAGCCCCAAGAGTGTACACCCTTATGTCTCATCCAGCTGTGGGTCTAGATATGGTCAATCCAGGTTGCATCACAGCCTCTGAACGAATTTTGTATGAATTTCTCTCTCTTTCACTGTCGTTGTTTTACGGGTTTTAAAAGTAATTTATTTTTATAATGGGGTTTAGCTGCTTTTCACGGCTGTGTTTATGCGGCTTTACACCCACTTGACTCACTTCCAGACAGATATCAATACATAGGTTTTAAGATTCTTACTAGTCACATATATTCTTGTGCGGTGAATAGGGGGTGTTGAGTCCAGTTCACTGAGCAAGGAGTAGGTCTTGTCTATTACATAGTGGGTGTATGGAACGGTATCTGAGCGAATTTGAAACCCTTGTTTTATGCATCACCCCACCTCACCTTTCCCGTTAAGCAGCCATAGTGTGTTTTCTAAACGTGTGACTCTGTTCTGTTTTGTAATTCAGTTCAAGTGTAGCGGTTTTTACATTCCCTCTATAAGTGATAGCTTATGATAAGTGTCTTTTTCTGTGTGACTTATTTCACTTAGAATCGTCGTACCTAAATCCACTCATCTTTCTTCTACTAGCCTTATGGCATTGATTTCATGTCTGAGTGATATTCCATTGTACATAAGGACCACAACTTCTTTATCCATTTTTCTCTTTCCTGGGATATTTAAGGTGTCATGAAGTGGAGGTTCTTGTCAACAGAGCAGCCCTAAACTTTGGGGTGCCTGTGTCTTGCTGATTTTTAGTTTTCCCAATTTATACGCCCATGAGTGGACGTGCCCTATGCTCCCTAAGCTGTGTTTTTTCGATGTTTCAGGACACCGTACACTTCTCCAGAGTGGCTGTTGGCAATTTACATCCCGCCCATCAGCGTAGCAAGGCTGCCATTTCTCCATGGCCTGTCCTGCATTTCTGGTTTTGACACTTTTTCCAGCATGGAGCTTTTGACCGATGGGAAGCGAGACTTCTTTGTAGCGCTGATTTGCCTTTCAGGTTGCTTGGTTGGCCAAAAAGGGCGTATGCGTTTTTTACCGAATATATTCAGGAAAAAACGCATACGCCCTTTTTGTCCAAGGGCATCATTGTCGACGTTTTGCCGCTTTTCATGTGCTTTAAAGGCGATTCGAATCTACCTCCTGAAATCTGTTTCCTGCAATTCTGTGTTGCTTATAAATCCTCTTTCTTGCCTTCCCTCAATATATTTGTGGACGAGAGTTATCATTTATATCTCAGCAGGTTTGTGAATTGCAGTGCCCCTGAGCTCCATTTTTCAACTGTCTTTCTTGGGAACTGGCCGCAAAAGCACGGGATTGCCTCAGGCCCTATTCAGGTTCCGGGGGGCAGGCTGAGCCTGTGGTTAATTCTTCTTCCTGATGGGAAAATAGAGTGACCTGTGCCTGTCCCAAAACCTAGATCTAGTCTCTCATTGGTTGCCCCTCTTCCCGTTCATCCTCAGGACAAATTGCAACCTGTAGGGAACAGGAGCTTAAAGGTGCTGATTCTCCAAGTAGGGGGATTGCTAGTACAGTAGCTGGAATGGCGAACCCGAGAACAAGGAGATGAGAAATGAGATGCGTTTTAGAAACCTTTCAAAATCACACGGTGTACAATCTTCTGGGTTTCTCATGCATGTTTTCGATGTAGGAAGATGCCCTTGAACCTGGAGATTTGGGACCCATGGGAAGGGTAACACGCAGTATTACTTTAAAGGGTCTGCGTTTGCTCACCCAACCTCACCCAACCTTTCAGCCCCAAGAGTGTCCACCCTTATGTCTCATCCAGCTGTGGGTATAGATTTGGTCAATCCACGTTGCATCACAGCTTCTGAACGAATTTTGTAAGAATTTCTCTCTCTTTCACTGTCTTTGTTTTACAGGTTTTTATAAGTAATTTATTTTTATAATGGGGTTTAGCTGCTTTTCACGGCTGTGTTTATGCGGCTTTACACCCACTTGACTCACTTCCAGACAGATATCAATACATAGGTTTTAAGATTCTTACTAGTCACATATATTCTTGTGCGGTGAATAGGGGGTGTTGAGTCCAGTTCACTGAGCTAGGAGTAGGTCTTGTCTATTACATATTGGGTGTATGGAACGGTATCTGAGCGAATTTGAAACCCTTGTTTTATGCATCACCCCACCTCACCTTTCCCGTTAAGCAGCCATAGTGTGTTTTCTAAACGTGTGACTCTGTTCTGTTTTGTAATTCAGTTCAAGTGTAGCGGTTTTTACATTCCCTCTATAAGTGATAGCTTATGATAAGTGTCTATTTCTGTGTGACTTATTTCACTTAGAATCGTCGTACCTAAATCCACTCATCTTGCTTCTACTAGCCTTATGACATTGATTTCATGTCTGAGTGATATTCCATTGTACATAAGGACCACGACTTCTTTATCCATTTTTCTCTTTCCTGGGATATTTAAGTTGTCATGAAGTGGAGGTTCTTGTAAACAGAGCAGCCCTAAACTTTGGGGTGCCTGTGTCTTGCTGATTTTTAGTTTTCCCAATTTATACGCCCATGAGTGGATGTGCCCTATGCTCCCTAAGCTGTGTTTTTTCGATGTTTCAGGACACACCGTACACTTCTCCAGAGTGGCTGTTGGCAATTTACATCCCGCCCATCAGCGTAGCAAGGCTGCCATTTCTCCATGGCCTGTCCTGCATTTCTGGTTTTGACACTTTTTGCAGCATGGCCCTTTTGACCGATGGGAAGCGAGACTTCTTTGTAGCGCTGATTTGCCTTTCCAGGTTGCTTGGTTGGCCAAAAAGGGCGTATGCGTTTTTTCCTGAATATATTCAGGAAAAAACGCATACGCCCTTTTTGGCCAAGGGCATCATTGTCGACGTTTTGCCGCTTTTCATGTGCTTTAAAGGCGATTCGAATCTACCTCCTGAAATCTGTTTCCTGCAATTCTGCCTTGCTTTCAAATCCTCTTCGTTGCCTTCCCTCAATATATCTGTGGATGAGAGTTATCATTTATAACTCTGCGGGTTTGTGAATTGCAGTGTCCCTGAGCTCCATTTTTCAACTCGCTTTTTTGGGAGCTGGCCGCAAAAGCGCGGGATTGCCTCAGGCCCTATTCTGCTTCTGGGCGGCAGCCTGAGCCTGTGGTTAATTCTTTTTCCTGATGGGAAAATAGAGTGACCTGTGCCTCTCCCAACACCTAGATCTAGTCTCTCATTGGTTGCCCCTCTTCCCGTTCATCCTCAGGACAAATTGCAACCTGTAGGGAACAGGAGCTTAAAGGTGCTGATTCTCCAAGTAGGGAGATTGCTAGTAAAGTAGCTGGAATGGCGAACCCGAGAACAAGGAGATGAGAAATGAGATGCGTATTAGAAACCTTTCAAAATCACACGGTGTACCATCTTCTGGGTTTCTCATGCATGTTTTCGATGTAGGAAGATGCCCTTGAACCTGGAGATTTGGGACCCATGGGATGGGTACAAGGCAGTATTACTTTAAAGGGTCTGCGTTTGCTCACCCAACCTCACCCAACCTTTCAGCCCCAAGAGTGTCCACCCTTATGTCTCATCCAGTTGTGGGTCTAGATATGGTCAATCCAGGTTGCATCACAGCCTCTGAACGAATTTTGTAAGAATTTCTCTCTCTTTCTCTGTCTTTGTTTTACGGGTTTTTAAAAGTAATTTATATTTATAATGGGGTTTAGCTGCTTTTCACGGCTGTGTTTAAGCGGCTTTACACCCACTTGACTCACTTACAGACAGATATCAATACATAGGTTTTCAGATTCTTACTAGTCACATATATTCTTGTGCGGTGAATAGGGGGTGTTGAGTCCAGTTCACTGAGCAAGGAGTAGGTCTTGTCTATTACATATTGGGTGTATGGAACGGTATCTGAGCGAATTTGAAACCCTTGTTTTATGCATCACCCCACCTCATCTTTCCCGTTAAGCAGGCATAGTGTGTTTTCTAAACGTGTGACTCTGTTCTGTTTTGTAATTCAGTTCAAGTGTAGCGGTTTTTACATTCCCTCTATAAGTGATAGCTTATGATAAGTGTCTTTTTCTGTGTGACTTATTTCACTTAGGATCGTCGTACCTAAATCCACTCATCTTGCTTCTACTAGCCTTATGGCATTGATTTCATGTCTGAGTGATATTCCATTGTACATAAGGACCACAACTTCTTTATCCATTTTTCTCTTTCCTGGGATATTTAAGGTGTCATGAAGTGGAGGTTCTTGTCAACAGAGCAGCCCTAAACTTTGGGGTGCCTGTGTCTTGCTGATTTTTAGTTTTCCCAATTTATACGCCCATGAGTGGACGTGCCCTATGCTCCCTAAGCTGTGTTTTTTCGATGTTTCAGGACACCGTACACTTCTCCAGAGTGGCTGTTGGCAATTTACATCCCGCCCATCAGCGTAGCAAGGCTGCCATTTCTCCATGGCCTGTCCTGCATTTCTGGTTTTGACACTTTTTCCAGCATGGAGCTTTTGACCGATGGGAAGCGAGACTTCTTTGTAGCGCTGATTTGCCTTTCAGGTTGCTTGGTTGGCCAAAAAGGGCGTATGCGTTTTTTACCGAATATATTCAGGAAAAAACGCATACGCCCTTTTTGTCCAAGGGCATCATTGTCGACGTTTTGCCGCTTTTCATGTGCTTTAAAGGCGATTCGAATCTACCTCCTGAAATCTGTTTCCTGCAATTCTGTGTTGCTTATAAATCCTCTTTCTTGCCTTCCCTCAATATATTTGTGGACGAGAGTTATCATTTATATCTCAGCAGGTTTGTGAATTGCAGTGCCCCTGAGCTCCATTTTTCAACTGTCTTTCTTGGGAACTGGCCGCAAAAGCACGGGATTGCCTCAGGCCCTATTCAGGTTCCGGGGGGCAGGCTGAGCCTGTGGTTAATTCTTCTTCCTGATGGGAAAATAGAGTGACCTGTGCCTGTCCCAAAACCTAGATCTAGTCTCTCATTGGTTGCCCCTCTTCCCGTTCATCCTCAGGACAAATTGCAACCTGTAGGGAACAGGAGCTTAAAGGTGCTGATTCTCCAAGTAGGGGGATTGCTAGTACAGTAGCTGGAATGGCGAACCCGAGAACAAGGAGATGAGAAATGAGATGCGTTTTAGAAACCTTTCAAAATCACACGGTGTACAATCTTCTGGGTTTCTCATGCATGTTTTCGATGTAGGAAGATGCCCTTGAACCTGGAGATTTGGGACCCATGGGAAGGGTAACACGCAGTATTACTTTAAAGGGTCTGCTATTGCTCACCCAACCTCACCCAACCTTTCAGCCCCAAGAGTGTCCACCCTTATGTCTCATCCAGCTGTGGGTCTAGATATGGTCAATCCAGGTTGCATCACAGCCTCTGAACGAATTTTGTAAGAATTTCTCTCTCTTTCACTGTCTTTGTTTTACGGGTTTTTAAAAGTAATTTATTTTTATAATGGGGTTTAGCTGCTTTTCACGGCTGTGTTTATGCGGCTTTACACCCACTTGACTCACTTCCAGACAGATATCAATACATAGGTTTTGAGATTCTTACTAGTCACATATATTCTTGTGCGGTGAATAGGGGGTGTTGAGTCCAGTTCACTGAGCAAGGAGTAGGTCTTGTCTATTACATATTGGGTGTATGGAACGGTATCTGAGCGAATTTGAAACCCTTGTTTTATGCATCACCCCACCTCACCTTTCCCGTTATGCAGCCATAGTGTGTTTTCTAAACGTGTGACTCTGTTCTGTTTTGTAATTCATTTCAAGTGTAGCGGTTTTTACATTCCCTCTATAAGTGATAGCTTATGATAAGTGCCTATTTCTGTGTGACTTATTTCACTTAGAATCGTCGTACCTAAATCCACTCATCTTGCTTCTACTAGCCTTATGACATTGATTTCATGTCTGAGTGATATTCCATTGTACATAAGGACCACAACTTCTTTATCCATTTTTCTCTTTCCTGGGATATTTAAGGTGTCATAAAGTGGAGGTTCTTGTCAACAGAGCAGCCCTAAACTTTGGGGTGCCTGTGTCTTGCTGATTTTTAGTTTTCCCAATGTATACGCCCATGAGTGGACGTGCCCTATGCTCCCTAAGCTGTGTTTTTTCGATGTTTCAGGACACACCGTACACTTCTCCAGAGTGGCTGTTGGCAATTTACATCCCGCCCATCAGCGTAGCAAGGCTGCCATTTCTCCATGGCCTGTCCTGCATTTCTGGTTTTGACACTTTTTGCAGCATGGAGCTTTTGACCGATGGGAAGCGAGACTTCTTTGTAGAGCTGATTTGCCTTTCAGGTTGCGTGGTTGGCCAAAAAGGGCGTATGCGTTTTTTACCGAATATATTCAGGAAAAAACGCATACGCCCTTTTTGTCCAAGGGCATCATTGTCGACGTTTTGCCGCTTTTCATGTGCTTTAAAGGCGATTCGAATCTACCTCCTGAAATCTGTTTCCTGCAATTCTGCGTTGCTTATAAATCCTCTTCCTTGCCTTCCCTCAATATATTTGTGGACGAGAGTTATCATTTATATCTCAGCAGGTTTGTGAATTGCAGTGCCCCTGAGCTCCATTTTTCAACTGTCTTTCTTGGGAGCTGGCCGCAAAAGCACAGGATTGCCTCAGGCCCTATTCAGGTTCTGGGGGGCAGGCTGAGCCTGTGGTTAATTCTTCTTCCTGATGGGAAAATAGAGTGACCTGTGCCTGTCCCAACACCTAGATCTAGTCTCTCATTGGATGCCCATCTTCCCGTTCATCCTCAGGACAAATTGGAACCTGTAGGGAACAGGAGCTTAAAGGTGCTGATTCTCCAAGTAGGGAGATTGCTAGTAAAGCAGCTGGAAAGGCGAACCCGATCACAAGGAGATGAGAAATGAGGTGCGATATAGAAACCTTTCAAAATCACACGGTGTACCTTCTTCTGGGTTTCTCATGCATGTTTTCGATGTAGGAAGATGCCCTTGAACCCGGAGATTTGGGACCCATGGGAAGGGTACCAGGCAGTATTACTTTAAAGGGTCTGCGTTTGCTCACCCAACCTCACCCAACCTTTCAGCCCCAAGAGTGTCCACCCTTGTGTCTCATCCAGCTGTGGGTATAGATTTGGTCAATCCACGTTGCATCACAGCTTCTGAACGAATTTTGTAAGAATTTCTCTCTCTTTCACTGTCTTTGTTTTACAGGTTTTTATAAGTAATTTATTTTTATAATGGGGTTTAGCTGCTTTTCACGGCTGTGTTTATGCGGCTTTACACCCACTTGACTCACTTCCAGACAGATATCAATACATAGGTTTTAAGATTCTTACTAGTCACATATATTCTTGTGCGGTGAATAGGGGGTGTTGAGTCCAGTTCACTGAGCTAGGAGTAGGTCTTGTCTATTACATATTGGGTGTATGGAACGGTATCTGAGCGAATTTGAAACCCTTGTTTTATGCATCACCCCACCTCACCTTTCCCGTTAAGCAGCCATAGTGTGTTTTCTAAACGTGTGACTCTGTTCTGTTTTGTAATTCAGTTCAAGTGTAGCGGTTTTTACATTCCCTCTATAAGTGATAGCTTATGATAAGTGTCTATTTCTGTGTGACTTATTTCACTTAGAATCGTCGTACCTAAATCCACTCATCTTGCTTCTACTAGCCTTATGACATTGATTTCATGTCTGAGTGATATTCCATTGTACATAAGGACCACGACTTCTTTATCCATTTTTCTCTTTCCTGGGATATTTAAGTTGTCATGAAGTGGAGGTTCTTGTAAACAGAGCAGCCCTAAACTTTGGGGTGCCTGTGTCTTGCTGATTTTTAGTTTTCCCAATTTATACGCCCATGAGTGGACGTGCCCTATGCTCCCTAAGCTGTGTTTTTTCGATGTTTCAGGACACACCGTACACTTCTCCAGAGTGGCTGTTGGCAATTTACATCCCGCCCATCAGCGTAGCAAGGCTGCCATTTCTCCATGGCCTGTCCTGCATTTCTGGTTTTGACACTTTTTGCAGCATGGCCCTTTTGACCGATGGGAAGCGAGACTTCTTTGTAGCGCTGATTTGCCTTTCCAGGTTGCTTGGTTGGCCAAAAAGGGCGTATGCGTTTTTTCCTGAATATATTCAGGAAAAAACGCATACGCCCTTTTTGGCCAAGGGCATCATTGTCGACGTTTTGCCGCTTTTCATGTGCTTTAAAGGCGATTCGAATCTACCTCCTGAAATCTGTTTCCTGCAATTCTGCCTTGCTTTCAAATCCTCTTCGTTGCCTTCCCTCAATATATCTGTGGATGAGAGTTATCATTTATAACTCTGCGGGTTTGTGAATTGCAGTGTCCCTGAGCTCCATTTTTCAACTCGCTTTTTTGGGAGCTGGCCGCAAAAGCGCGGGATTGCCTCAGGCCCTATTCTGCTTCTGGGCGGCAGCCTGAGCCTGTGGTTAATTCTTTTTCCTGATGGGAAAATAGAGTGACCTGTGCCTCTCCCAACACCTAGATCTAGTCTCTCATTGGTTGCCCCTCTTCCCGTTCATCCTCAGGACAAATTGCAACCTGTAGGGAACAGGAGCTTAAAGGTGCTGATTCTCCAAGTAGGGAGATTGCTAGTAAAGTAGCTGGAATGGCGAACCCGAGAACAAGGAGATGAGAAATGAGATGCGTATTAGAAACCTTTCAAAATCACACGGTGTACCATCTTCTGGGTTTCTCATGCATGTTTTCGATGTAGGAAGATGCCCTTGAACCTGGAGATTTGGGACCCATGGGATGGGTACAAGGCAGTATTACTTTAAAGGGTCTGCGTTTGCTCACCCAACCTCACCCAACCTTTCAGCCCCAAGAGTGTCCACCCTTATGTCTCATCCAGTTGTGGGTCTAGATATGGTCAATCCAGGTTGCATCACAGCCTCTGAACGAATTTTGTAAGAATTTCTCTCTCTTTCTCTGTCTTTGTTTTACGGGTTTTTAAAAGTAATTTATATTTATAATGGGGTTTAGCTGCTTTTCACGGCTGTGTTTAAGCGGCTTTACACCCACTTGACTCACTTACAGACAGATATCAATACATAGGTTTTAAGATTCTTACTAGTCACATATATTCTTGTGCGGTGAATAGGGGGTGTTGAGTCCAGTTCACTGAGCAAGGAGTAGGTCTTGTCTATTACATATTGGGTGTATGGAACGGTATCTGAGCGAATTTGAAACCCTTGTTTTATGCATCACCCCACCTCATCTTTCCCGTTAAGCAGGCATAGTGTGTTTTCTAAACGTGTGACTCTGTTCTGTTTTGTAATTCAGTTCAAGTGTAGCGGTTTTTACATTCCCTCTATAAGTGATAGCTTATGATAAGTGTCTTTTTCTGTGTGACTTATTTCACTTAGGATCGTCGTACCTAAATCCACTCATCTTGCTTCTACTAGCCTTATGGCATTGATTTCATGTCTGAGTGATATTCCATTGTACATAAGGACCACAACTTCTTTATCCATTTTTCTCTTTCCTGGGATATTTAAGGTGTCATGAAGTGGAGGTTCTTGTCAACAGAGCAGCCCTAAACTTTGGGGTGCCTGTGTCTTGCTGATTTTTAGTTTTCCCAATTTATACGCCCATGAGTGGAAGTGCCCTATGCTCCCTAAACTGTGTTTTTTCGATGTTTCAGGACACACCGTACACTTCTCCAGAGTGGCTGTTGGCAATTTACATCCCGCCCATCAGCGTAGCAAGGCTGCCATTTCTCCATGGCCTGTCCTGCATTTCTGGTTTTGACACTTTTTGCAGCATGGAGCTTTTGACCGATGGGAAGCGAGACTTCTTTGTAGCGCTGATTTGCCTTTCAGGTTGCTTGGTTGGCCAAAAACGGCATATGCGTTTTTCACCGAATATATTCAGGAAAAAACGCATACGCCCTTTTTGGCCAAGGGCATCATTGTCGACGTTTTGCCGCTTTTCATGTGCTTTAAAGGCGATTCGAATCTACCTCCTGAAATCTGTTTCCTGCAATTCTGTGTTGCTTATAAATCCTCTTTCTTGCCTTCCCTCAATATATTTGTGGACGAGAGTTATCATTTATATCTCAGCAGGTTTGTGAATTGCAGTGCCCCTGAGCTCCATTTTTCAACTGTCTTTCTTGGGAACTAGCCGCAAAAGCACGGGATTGCCTCAGGCCCTATTCAGGTTCCGGGGGGCAGGCTGAGTCTGTGGTTAATTCTTCTTCCTGATGGGAAAATAGAGTGACCTGTGCCTGTCCCAACACCTAGATCTAGTCTCTCATTGGTTGCCCCTCTTCCCGTTCATCCTCAGGACAAATTGCAACCTGTAGGGAACAGGAGCTTAAAGGTGCTGATTCTCCAAGTAGGGGGATTGCTAGTAAAGTAGCTGGAATGGCGAACCCGAGAACAAGGAGATGAGAAATGAGATGCGTTTTAGAAACCTTTCAAAATCACACGGTGTACAATCTTCTGGGTTTCTCATGCATGTTTTCGATGTAGGAAGATGCCCTTGAACCTGGAGATTTGGGACCCATGGGAAGGGTACCACGCAGTATTACTTTAAAGGGTCTGCGTTTGCTCACCCAACCTCACCCAAGCTTTCAGCCCCAAGAGTGTCCACCCTTATGTCTCATCCAGCTGTGGGTCTAGATATGGTCAATCCAGGTTGCATCACAGCCTCTGAACGAATTTTGTAAGAATTTCTCTCTCTTTCACTGTCTTTGTTTTACGGGTTTTTAAAAGTAATTTATTTTTATAATGGGGTTTAGCTGCTTTTCACGGCTGTGTTTATGCGGCTTTACACCCACTTGACTCACTTCCAGACAGATATCAATACATAGGTTTTAAGATTCTTACTAGTCACATATATTCTTGTGCGGTGAATAGGGGGTGTTGAGTACAGTTCACTGAGCAAGGAGTAGGTCTTGTCTATTACATATTGGGTGTATGGAACGGTATCTGAGCGAATTTGAAACCCTTGTTTTATGCATCACCCCACCTCACCTTTCCCGTTATGCAGCCATAGTGTGTTTTCTAAACGTGTGACTCTGTTCTGTTTTGTAATTCAGTTCAAGTGTAGCGGTTTTTACATTCCCTCTATAAGTGATAGCTTATGATAAGTGCCTATTTCTGTGTGACTTATTTCACTTAGAATCGTCGTACCTAAATCCACTCATCTTGCTTCTACTAGCCTTATGACATTGATTTCATGTCTGAGTGATATTCCATTGTACATAAGGACCACAACTTCTTTATCCATTTTTCTCTTTCCTGGGATATTTAAGGTGTCATGAAGTGGAGGTTCTTGTCAACAGAGCAGCCCTAAACTTTGGGGTGCCTGTGTCTTGCTGATTTTTAGTTTTCCCAATGTATACGCCCATGAGTGGACGTGCCTTATGCTCCCTAAGCTGTGTTTTTTCGATGTTTCAGGACACACCGTACACTTCTCCAGAGTGGCTGTTGGCAATTTACATCCCGCCCATCAGCGTAGCAAGGCTGCCATTTCTCCATGGCCTGTCCTGCATTTCTGGTTTTGACACTTTTTGCAGCATGGAGCTTTTGACCGATGGGAAGCGAGACTTCTTTGTAGAGCTGATTTGCCTTTCAGGTTGCTTGGTTGGCCAAAAAGGGCGTATGCGTTTTTTACCGAATATATTCAGGAAAAAACGCATACGCCCTTTTTGTCCAAGGGCATCATTGTCGACGTTTTGCCGCTTTTCATGTGCTTTAAAGGCGATTCGAATCTACCTCCTGAAATCTGTTTCCTGCAATTCTGCGTTGCTTATAAATCCTCTTCCTTGCCTTCCCTCAATATATTTGTGGACGAGAGTTATCATTTATATCTCAGCAGGTTTGTGAATTGCAGTGCCCCTGAGCTCCATTTTTCAACTGTCTTTCTTGGGAGCTGGCCGCAAAAGCACAGGATTGCCTCAGGCCCTATTCAGGTTCCGGGGGGCAGGCTGAGCCTGTGGTTAATTCTTCTTCCTGATGGGAAAATAGAGTGACCTGTGCCTGTCCCAACACCTAGATCTAGTCTCTCATTGGATGCCCCTCTTCCCGTTCATCCTCAGGACAAATTGGAACCTGTAGGGAACAGGAGCTTAAAGGTGCTGATTCTCCAAGTAGGGAGATTGCTAGTAAAGCAGCTGGAAAGGCGAACCCGATCACAAGGAGGTGAGAAATGAGGTGCGATATAGAAACCTTTCAAAATCACACGGTGTACCATCTTCTGGGTTTCTCATGCATGTTTTCGATGTAGGAAGATGCCCTTGAACCCGGAGATTTGGGACCCATGGGAAGGGTACCAGGCAGTATTACTTTAAAGGGTCTGCGTTTGCTCACCCAACCTCACCCAACCTTTCAGCCCCAAGAGTGTCCACCCTTATGTCTCATCCAGCTGTGGGTCTAGATATGGTCAATCCAGGTTGCATCACAGCCTCTGAACGACTTTTGTAAGAATTTCTCTCTCTTTCACTGTCTTTGTTTTACGGGTTTTTAAAAGTAATTTATTTTTATAATGGGGTTTAGCTGCTTTTCACGGCTGTGTTTATGCGGCTTTACACCCACTTGACTCACTTCCAGACAGATATCAATACATAGGTTTTCAGATTCTTACTAGTCACATATATTCTTGTGCGGTGAATAGGGGGTGTTGAGTCCAGTTCACTGAGCAAGGAGTAGGTCTTGTCTACTACATATTGGGTGTATGGAACGGTATCTGAGCGAATTTGAAACCCTTGTTTTATGCATCACCCCACCTCACCTTTCCCGTTAAGCAGCCATAGTGTGTTTTCTAAACGTGTGACTCTGTTCTGTTTTGTAATTCAGTTCAAGTGTAGCGGTTTTTACATTCCCTCTATAAGTGATAGCTTATGATAAGTGTCTATTTCTGTGTGACTTATTTCACTTAGAATCGTCATACTTAAATCCACTCATCTTGCTTCTACTAGCCTTATGACATTGATTTCATGTCTGAGTGATATTCCATTGTACAAAAGGACCAAAACTTCTTTATCTATTTTTCTCTTTCCAGGGATATTTAAGGTGTCATGAAGTGGAGGTTCTTGTCCACAGAGCAGCCCTAAACTTTGGGGTGCCTGTGTCTTGCTGATTTTTAGTTTTCCCAATTTATACGCCCATGAGTGGACGTGCCCTATGCTCCCTAAACTGTGTTTTTTCGATGTTTCAGGACACACCGTACACTTCTCCAGAGTGGCTGTTGGCAATTTACATCCCGCCCATCAGCGTAGCAAGGCTGCCATTTCTCCATGGCCTGTCCTGCATTTCTGGTTTTGACACTTTTTGCAGCATGACCCTTTTGACCGATTTGAAGCGAGACTTCTTTGTAGCGCTGATTTGCCTTTACAGGTTGCTTGGTTGGCCAAAAAGGGCGTATGCGTTTTTTCCTGAATATATTCAGGGAAAAACGCATACGCCCTTTTTGGCCAAGGGCATCATTGTCGACGTTTTGCCGCTTTTCATGTGCTTTAAAGGCGATTCGAATCTACCTCCTGAAATCTGTTTCCTGCAATTCTGCCTTGCTTTCAAATCCTCTTCGTTGCCTTCCCTCAATATATCTGTGGATGAGAGTTATCATTTATAACTCTGCGGGTTTGTGAATTGCAGTGCCCCTGAGCTCCATTTTTCAACTGTCTTTCTTGGGAGCTGGCCGCAAAAGCACGGGATTGCCTCAGGCCCTATTCAGGTTCCGGGGGGCAGGCTGAGCCTGTGGTTAATTCTTCTTCCTGATGGGAAAATAGAGTGACCTGTGCCTGTCCCAACACCTAGATCTAGTCTCTCATTGGTTGCCCCTCTTCCCGTTCATCCTCAGGACAAAGTGCAACCTGTAGGGAACAGGAGCTTAAAGGTGCTGATTCTCCAAGTAGGGGGATTGCTAGTAAAGTAGCTGGAATGGCAAACTCGAGAACAAGGAGATGAGAAATGAGATGCGTTTTAGAAACCTTTCAAAATCACACGGTGTACCATCTTCTGGGTTTCTCATGCATGTTTTCGATGTAGGAAGATGCCCTTGAACCTGGAGATTTGGGACCCATGGGATGGGTACCAGGCAGTATTACTTTAAAGGGTGTGTGTTTGCTCACCCAACCTCACCCAACCTTTCAGCCCCAAGAGTGTCCACCCTTATGTCTCATCCAGCTGTGGGTCTAGATATGGTCAATCCAGGTTGCATCACAGCCTCTGAACGAATTTTGTAAGAATTTCTCTCTCTTTCACTGTCTTTGTTTTACGGGTTTTAAAAGTAATTTATTTTTATAATGGGGTTTAGCTGCTTTTCACGGCTGTGTTTATGCGGCTTTACACCCACTTCACTCACTTCCAGACAGATATCAATACATAGGTTTTAAGATTCTTACTAGTCACATATATTCTTGTGCGGTGAATAGGGGGTGTTGAGTCCAGTTCACCGAGCAAGGAGTAGGTCTTGTCTATTACATATTGGGTGTATGGATCGGTATCTGAGCGAATTTGAAACCCTTGTTTTATGCATCACCCCACCTCATCTTTCCCGTTAAGCAGGCATAGTGTGTTTTCTAAACGTGTGACTGTGTTCTGTTTTGTAATTCAGTTCAAGTGTAGCGGTTTTTACATTCCCTCTATAAGTGATAGCTTATGATAAGTGTCTTTTTCTGTGTGACTTATTTCACTTAGGATCATCGTACCTAAATCCACTCATCTTGCTTCTACTAGCCTTATGACATTGATTTCATGTCTGAGTGATATTCCATTGTACATAAGGACCACAACTTCTTTATCCATTTTTCTCTTTCCTGGGATATTTAAGGTGTCGTGAAGTGGAGGTTCTTGTCAACAGAGCAGCCCTAAACTTTGGGGTGCCTGTGTCTTGCTGATTTTCAGTTTTCCCAATTTATACGCCCATGAGTGGACGTGCCCTATGCTCCCTAAGCTGTGTTTTTTCGATGTTTCAGGACACACCGTACACTTCTCCAGAGTGGCTGTTGGCAATTTACATCCCGCCCATCAGCGTAGCAAGGCTGCCATTTCTCCATGGCCTGTCCTGCATTTCTGGTTTTGACACATTTTGCAGCATGGCCCTTTTGACCGATGGGAAGCGAGACTTCTTTGTAGCGCTGATTTGCCTTTCCAGGTTGCTTGGTTGGCCAAAAGGGGCGTATGCGTTTTTTCCTGAATATATTCAGGAAAAAACGCATACGCCCTTTTTGGCCAAGTGCATTATTGTCGACATTTTGCCGCTTTTCATGTGCTTTAAAGGCGATTCGTATCTACCTCCTGAAATCTGTTTCCTGCAATTCTGCCTTGCTTTCAAATCCTCTTCGTTGCCTTCCCTCAATATATCTGTGGATGAGAGTTATCATTTATAACTCTGCGGGTTTGTGAATTGCAGTGTCCCTGAGCTCCATTTTTCAACTCGCTTTTTTGGGAGCTGTCCGCAAATGCGCGGGATTGCCTCAGGCCCTATTCTGCTTCTGGGCGGCAGGCTGAGCCTGTGGTTAATTCTTCTTACGGATGGGAAAATAGAGTGACCTGTGCCTGTTCCAACACCTAGATCTAGTCTCTCATTGGTTGCCCCTCTTCCCGTTCATCCTCAGGACAAATTGCAAACTGTAGGGAACAGGAGCTTAAAGGTGCTGATCCTCCAAGTAGGGAGATTGCTAGTAAAGTAGCTGGAATGGCGAACCCGGGCACAAGGAGATGAGAAATGAGGGGCGTATTAGAAACCTTTCAAAATCACACGGTGTACCATCTTCTGGGTTTCTCATGCATGTTTTCGATGTAGGAAGATGCCCTTGAACCTGGAGATTTGGGACCCATGGGATGGGTACCACGCAGTATTACTTTAAAGGGTCGGCCTTTGCTCACCCAACCTCACCCAACCTTTCAGCCCCAAGAGTGTACACCCTTATGTCTCATCCAGCTGTGGGTCTAGATATGGTCAATCCAGGTTGCATCACAGCCTCTGAACGAATTTTGTAAGAATTTCTCTCTCTTTCACTGTCTTTGTTTTACGGGTTTTTAAAAGTAATTTATTTTTATAATGGGGTTTAGCTGCTTTTCACGGCTGTGTTTATGCGGCTTTACACCCCCTTGACTCACTTCCAGACAGATATCAATACATAGGTTTTAAGATTCTTACTAGTCACATATATTCTTTTGCGGTGAATAGGGGGTGTTGAGTCCAGTTCACTGAGCAAGGAGTAGGTCTTGTCTATTACATATTGGGTGTATGGAACGGTATCTGAGCGAATTTGAAACCCTTGTTTTATGCATCACCCCACCTCACCTTTCCCGTTAAGCAGTCATAGTGTGTTTTCTAAACGTGTGACTCTGTTCTGTTTTGTAATTCAGTTCAAGTGTAGCGGTTTTTACATTCCCTCTATAAGTGATAGCTTATGATAAGTGTCTTTTTCTGTGTGACTTATTTCACTTAGAATCGTCGTACCTAAATCCACTCATCTTGCTTCTACTAGCCTTATGACATTGATTTCATGTCTGAGGGATATTCCATTGTACATAAGGACCACAACTTCTTTATCCATTTTTCTCTTTCCTGGGATATTTAAGGTGTCATGAAGTGGAGGTTCTTGTCAACAGAGCAGCCCTAAACTTTGGGGTGCCTGTGTCTTGCTGATTTTTAGTTTTCCCAATTTATACGCCCATGAGTGGACGTGCCCTATGCTCCCTAAGCTGTGTTTTTTCGATGTTTCAGGACACACCGTACACTTCTCCAGAGTGGCTGTTGGCAATTTACATCCCGCCCATCAGCGTAGCAAGGCTGCCATTTCTCCATGGCCTGTCCTGCATTTCTGGTTTTGACACTTTTTGCAGCATGACCCTTTTGACCGATGGGAAGCGAGACTTCTTTGTAGCGCTGATTTGCCTTTCCAGGTTGCTTAGTTGGCCAAAAAGGGCGTATGCGTTTTTTCCTGAATATATTCAGGAAAAAACGCATACGCCCTTTTTGGCCAAGGGCATCATTGTCGACGTTTTGCCGCTTTTCATGTGCTTTAAACGCGATTTGAATATACCTCCTGAAATCTGTTTCCTGCAATTCTGCCTTGCTTTCAAATCCTCTTCGTTGCCTTCCCTCAATATATCTGTGGATGAGAGTTATCATTTATAACTCTGCGGGTTAGTGAATTGCAGTGTCCCTGAGCTCCATTTTTCAACTCGCTTTTTTGGGAGCTGGCCAAAAAAGCGCGGGATTGCCTCAGGCACTATTCTTCTTCTGGGCCGCAGGCTGAGCCTGTGGTTAATTCTTCTTTCTGATGGGAAAATAGAGTGACCTGTGCCTGTCCCAACACCTAGATCTAGTCTCTCATTGGTTGCCCCTCTTCCCGTTCATTCTTAGGACAAATTGCAACCTGTAGGAAACAGGAGCTTAAAGGTGCTGATTCTCCAAGTAGGGAGATTGCTAGTAAAGTAGCTGGAAAGGCGAAACCGAGCACAAGGAGATGAGAAATGAGGTGCGTATTAGAAACCTTTCAAAATCACACGGTGTACCATCTTCTGGGTTTCTCATGCATGTTTTCGATGTAGGAAGATGCCCTTGAACCTGGAGATTTGGGACCCATGGGATGGGTACCAGGCAGTATTACTTTAAAGGGTCTGCGTTTACTCACCCAACCTCACCCAACCTTTCAGCCCCAAGAGTGTCCACCCTTATGTCTCATCCAGCTGTGGGTATAGATTTGGTCAATCCACGTTGCATCACAGCTTCTGAACGAATTTTGTAAGAATTTCTCTCTCTTTCACTGTCTTTGTTTTACAGGTTTTTAAAAGTAATTTATTTTTATAATGGGGTTTAGCTGCTTTTCACGGCTGTGTTTATGCGGCTTTACACCCACTTGACTCACTTCCAGACAGATATCAATACATAGGTTTTAAGATTCTTACTAGTCACATATATTCTTGTGCGGTGAATAGGGGGTGTTGAGTCCAGTTCACTGAGCTAGGAGTAGGTCTTGTCTATTACATATTGGGTGTATGGAACGGTATCTGAGCGAATTTGAAACCCTTGTTTTATGCATCACCCCACCTCACCTTTCCCGTTAAGCAGCCATAGTGTGTTTTCTAAACGTGTGACTCTGTTCTGTTTTGTAATTCATTTCAAGTGTAGCGGTTTTTACATTCCCTCTATAAGTGATAGCTTATGATAAGTGTCTATTTCTGTGTGACTTATTTCACTTAGAATCGTCGTACCTAAATCCACTCATCTTGCTTCTACTAGCCTTATGACATTGATTTCATGTCTGAGTGATATTCCATTGTACATAAGGACCACGACTTCTTTATCCATTTTTCTCTTTCCTGGGATATTTAAGTTGTCATGAAGTGGAGGTTCTTGTAAACAGAGCAGCCCTAAACTTTGGGGTGCCTGTGTCTTGCTGATTTTTAGTTTTCCCAATTTATACGCCCATGAGTGGACGTGCCCTATGCTCCCTAAGCTGTGTTTTTTCGATGTTTCAGGACACACCGTACACTTCTCCAGAGTGGCTGTTGGCAATTTACATCCCGCCCATCAGCGTAGCAAGGCTGCCATTTCTCCATGGCCTGTCCTGCATTTCTGGTTTTGACACTTTTTGCAGCATGGCCCTTTTGACCGATGGGAAGCGAGACTTCTTTGTAGCGCTGATTTGCCTTTCCAGGTTGCTTGGTTGGCCAAAAAGGGCGTATGCGTTTTTTCCTGAATATATTCAGGAAAAAACGCATACGCCCTTTTTGGCCAAGGGCATCATTGTCGACGTTTTGCCGCTTTTCATGTGCTTTAAAGGCGATTCGAATCTACCTCCTGAAATCTGTTTCCTGCAATTCTGCCTTGCTTTCAAATCCTCTTCGTTGCCTTCCCTCAATATATCTGTGGATGAGAGTTATCATTTATAACTCTGCGGGTTTGTGAATTGCAGTGTCCCTGAGCTCCATTTTTCAACTCGCTTTTTTGGGAGCTGGCCGCAAAAGCGCGGGATTGCCTCAGGCCCTATTCTGCTTCTGGGCGGCAGGCTGAGCCTGTGGTTAATTCTTTTTCCTGATGGGAAAATAGAGTGACCTGTGCCTCTCCCAACACCTAGATCTAGTCTCTCATTGGTTGCCCCTCTTCCCGTTCATCCTCAGGACAAATTGCAACCTGTAGGGAACAGGAGCTTAAAGGTGCTGATTCTCCAAGTAGGGAGATTGCTAGTAAAGTAGCTGGAATGGCGAACCCGAGAACAAGGAGATGAGAAATGAGATGCGTATTAGAAACCTTTCAAAATCACACGGTGTACCATCTTCTGGGTTTCTCATGCATGTTTTCGATGTAGGAAGATGCCCTTGAACCTGGAGATTTGGGACCCATGGGATGGGTACAAGGCAGTATTACTTTAAAGGGTCTGCGTTTGCTCACCCAACCTCACCCAACCTTTCAGCCCCAAGAGTGTCCACCCTTATGTCTCATCCAGTTGTGGGTCTAGATATGGTCAATCCAGGTTGCATCACAGCCTCTGAACGAATTTTGTAAGAATTTCTCTCTCTTTCTCTGTCTTTGTTTTACGGGTTTTTAAAAGTAATTTATATTTATAATGGGGTTTAGCTGCTTTTCACGGCTGTGTTTAAGCGGCTTTACACCCACTTGACTCACTTACAGACAGATATCAATACATAGGTTTTAAGATTCTTACTAGTCACATATATTCTTGTGCGGTGAATAGGGGGTGTTGAGTCCAGTTCACTGAGCAAGGAGTAGGTCTTGTCTATTACATATTGGGTGTATGGAACGGTATCTGAGCGAATTTGAAACCCTTGTTTTATGCATCACCCCACCTCATCTTTCCCGTTAAGCAGGCATAGTGTGTTTTCTAAACGTGTGACTCTGTTCTGTTTTGTAATTCAGTTCAAGTGTAGCGGTTTTTACATTCCCTCTATAAGTGATAGCTTATGATAAGTGTCTTTTTCTGTGTGACTTATTTCACTTAGGATCGTCGTACCTAAATCCACTCATCTTGCTTCTACTAGCCTTATGGCATTGATTTCATGTCTGAGTGATATTCCATTGTACATAAGGACCACAACTTCTTTATCCATTTTTCTCTTTCCTGGGATATTTAAGGTGTCATGAAGTGGAGGTTCTTGTCAACAGAGCAGCCCTAAACTTTGGGGTGCCTGTGTCTTGCTGATTTTTAGTTTTCCCAATTTATACGCCCATGAGTGGAAGTGCCCTATGCTCCCTAAACTGTGTTTTTTCGATGTTTCAGGACACACCGTACACTTCTCCAGAGTGGCTGTTGGCAATTTACATCCCGCCCATCAGCGTAGCAAGGCTGCCATTTCTCCATGGCCTGTCCTGCATTTCTGGTTTTGACACTTTTTGCAGCATGGAGCTTTTGACCGATGGGAAGCGAGACTTCTTTGTAGCGCTGATTTGCCTTTCAGGTTGCTTGGTTGGCCAAAAACGGCATATGCGTTTTTCACCGAATATATTCAGGAAAAAACGCATACGCCCTTTTTGGCCAAGGGCATCATTGTCGACGTTTTGCCGCTTTTCATGTGCTTTAAAGGCGATTCGAATCTACCTCCTGAAATCTGTTTCCTGCAATTCTGTGTTGCTCATAAATCCTCTTTCTTGCCTTCCCTCAATATATTTGTGGACGAGAGTTATCATTTATATCTCAGCAGGTTTGTGAATTGCAGTGCCCCTGAGCTCCATTTTTCAACTGTCTTTCTTGGGAACTAGCCGCAAAAGCACGGGATTGCCTCAGGCCCTATTCAGGTTCCGGGGGGCAGGCTGAGTCTGTGGTTAATTCTTCTTCCTGATGGGAAAATAGAGTGACCTGTGCCTGTCCCAACACCTAGATCTAGTCTCTCATTGGTTGCCCCTCTTCCCGTTCATCCTCAGGACAAATTGCAACCTGTAGGGAACAGGAGCTTAAAGGTGCTGATTCTCCAAGTAGGGGGATTGCTAGTAAAGTAGCTGGAATGGCGAACCCGAGAACAAGGAGATGAGAAATGAGATGCGTTTTAGAAACCTTTCAAAATCACACGGTGTACAATCTTCTGGGTTTCTCATGCATGTTTTCGATGTAGGAAGATGCCCTTGAACCTGGAGATTTGGGACCCATGGGAAGGGTACCACGCAGTATTACTTTAAAGGGTCTGCGTTTGCTCACCCAACCTCACCCAAGCTTTCAGCCCCAAGAGTGTCCACCCTTATGTCTCATCCAGCTGTGGGTCTAGATATGGTCAATCCAGGTTGCATCACAGCCTCTGAACGAATTTTGTAAGAATTTCTCTCTCTTTCACTGTCTTTGTTTTACGGGTTTTTAAAAGTAATTTATTTTTATAATGGGGTTTAGCTGCTTTTCACGGCTGTGTTTATGCGGCTTTACACCCACTTGACTCACTTCCAGACAGATATCAATACATAGGTTTTAAGATTCTTACTAGTCACATATATTCTTGTGCGGTGAATAGGGGGTGTTGAGTACAGTTCACTGAGCAAGGAGTAGGTCTTGTCTATTACATATTGGGTGTATGGAACGGTATCTGAGCGAATTTGAAACCCTTGTTTTATGCATCACCCCACCTCACCTTTCCCGTTATGCAGCCATAGTGTGTTTTCTAAACGTGTGACTCTGTTCTGTTTTGTAATTCAGTTCAAGTGTAGCGGTTTTTACATTCCCTCTATAAGTGATAGCTTATGATAAGTGCCTATTTCTGTGTGACTTATTTCACTTAGAATCGTCGTACCTAAATCCACTCATCTTGCTTCTACTAGCCTTATGACATTGATTTCATGTCTGAGTGATATTCCATTGTACATAAGGACCACAACTTCTTTATCCATTTTTCTCTTTCCTGGGATATTTAAGGTGTCATGAAGTGGAGGTTCTTGTCAACAGAGCAGCCCTAAACTTTGGGGTGCCTGTGTCTTGCTGATTTTTAGTTTTCCCAATGTATACGCCCATGAGTGGACGTGCCTTATGCTCCCTAAGCTGTGTTTTTTCGATGTTTCAGGACACACCGTACACTTCTCCAGAGTGGCTGTTGGCAATTTACATCCCGCCCATCAGCGTAGCAAGGCTGCCATTTCTCCATGGCCTGTCCTGCATTTCTGGTTTTGACACTTTTTGCAGCATGGAGCTTTTGACCGATGGGAAGCGAGACTTCTTTGTAGAGCTGATTTGCCTTTCAGGTTGCTTGGTTGGCCAAAAAGGGCGTATGCGTTTTTTACCGAATATATTCAGGAAAAAACGCATACGCCCTTTTTGTCCAAGGGCATCATTGTCGACGTTTTGCCGCTTTTCATGTGCTTTAAAGGCGATTCGAATCTACCTCCTGAAATCTGTTTCCTGCAATTCTGCGTTGCTTATAAATCCTCTTCCTTGCCTTCCCTCAATATATTTGTGGACGAGAGTTATCATTTATATCTCAGCAGGTTTGTGAATTGCAGTGCCCCTGAGCTCCATTTTTCAACTGTCTTTCTTGGGAGCTGGCCGCAAAAGCACAGGATTGCCTCAGGCCCTATTCAGGTTCCGGGGGGCAGGCTGAGCCTGTGGTTAATTCTTCTTCCTGATGGGAAAATAGAGTGACCTGTGCCTGTCCCAACACCTAGATCTAGTCTCTCATTGGATGCCCCTCTTCCCGTTCATCCTCAGGACAAATTGGAACCTGTAGGGAACAGGAGCTTAAAGGTGCTGATTCTCCAAGTAGGGAGATTGCTAGTAAAGCAGCTGGAAAGGCGAACCCGATCACAAGGAGGTGAGAAATGAGGTGCGATATAGAAACCTTTCAAAATCACACGGTGTACCATCTTCTGGGTTTCTCATGCATGTTTTCGATGTAGGAAGATGCCCTTGAACCCGGAGATTTGGGACCCATGGGAAGGGTACCAGGCAGTATTACTTTAAAGGGTCTGCGTTTGCTCACCCAACCTCACCCAACCTTTCAGCCCCAAGAGTGTCCACCCTTATGTCTCATCCAGCTGTGGGTCTAGATATGGTCAATCCAGGTTGCATCACAGCCTCTGAACGACTTTTGTAAGAATTTCTCTCTCTTTCACTGTCTTTGTTTTACGGGTTTTTAAAAGTAATTTATTTTTATAATGGGGTTTAGCTGCTTTTCACGGCTGTGTTTATGCGGCTTTACACCCACTTGACTCACTTCCAGACAGATATCAATACATAGGTTTTCAGATTCTTACTAGTCACATATATTCTTGTGCGGTGAATAGGGGGTGTTGAGTCCAGTTCACTGAGCAAGGAGTAGGTCTTGTCTACTACATATTGGGTGTATGGAACGGTATCTGAGCGAATTTGAAACCCTTGTTTTATGCATCACCCCACCTCACCTTTCCCGTTAAGCAGCCATAGTGTGTTTTCTAAACGTGTGACTCTGTTCTGTTTTGTAATTCAGTTCAAGTGTAGCGGTTTTTACATTCCCTCTATAAGTGATAGCTTATGATAAGTGTCTATTTCTGTGTGACTTATTTCACTTAGAATCGTCATACTTAAATCCACTCATCTTGCTTCTACTAGCCTTATGACATTGATTTCATGTCTGAGTGATATTCCATTGTACAAAAGGACCAAAACTTCTTTATCTATTTTTCTCTTTCCAGGGATATTTAAGGTGTCATGAAGTGGAGGTTCTTGTCCACAGAGCAGCCCTAAACTTTGGGGTGCCTGTGTCTTGCTGATTTTTAGTTTTCCCAATTTATACGCCCATGAGTGGACGTGCCCTATGCTCCCTAAACTGTGTTTTTTCGATGTTTCAGGACACACCGTACACTTCTCCAGAGTGGCTGTTGGCAATTTACATCCCGCCCATCAGCGTAGCAAGGCTGCCATTTCTCCATGGCCTGTCCTGCATTTCTGGTTTTGACACTTTTTGCAGCATGACCCTTTTGACCGATTTGAAGCGAGACTTCTTTGTAGCGCTGATTTGCCTTTACAGGTTGCTTGGTTGGCCAAAAAGGGCGTATGCGTTTTTTCCTGAATATATTCAGGGAAAAACGCATACGCCCTTTTTGGCCAAGGGCATCATTGTCGACGTTTTGCCGCTTTTCATGTGCTTTAAAGGCGATTCGAATCTACCTCCTGAAATCTGTTTCCTGCAATTCTGCCTTGCTTTCAAATCCTCTTCGTTGCCTTCCCTCAATATATCTGTGGATGAGAGTTATCATTTATAACTCTGCGGGTTTGTGAATTGCAGTGCCCCTGAGCTCCATTTTTCAACTGTCTTTCTTGGGAGCTGGCCGCAAAAGCACGGGATTGCCTCAGGCCCTATTCAGGTTCCGGGGGGCAGGCTGAGCCTGTGGTTAATTCTTCTTCCTGATGGGAAAATAGAGTGACCTGTGCCTGTCCCAACACCTAGATCTAGTGTCTCATTGGTTGCCCCTCTTCCCGTTCATCCTCAGGACAAAGTGCAACCTGTAGGGAACAGGAGCTTAAAGGTGCTGATTCTCCAAGTAGGGGGATTGCTAGTAAAGTAGCTGGAATGGCAAACTCGAGAACAAGGAGATGAGAAATGAGATGCGTTTTAGAAACCTTTCAAAATCACACGGTGTACCATCTTCTGGGTTTCTCATGCATGTTTTCGATGTAGGAAGATGCCCTTGAACCTGGAGATTTGGGACCCATGGGATGGGTACCACGCAGTATTACTTTAAAGGGTCTGCGTTTGCTCACCCAACCTCACCCAACCTTTCAGCCCCAAGAGTGTCCACCCTTATGTCTCATCCAGCTGTGGGTCTAGATATGGTCAATCCAGGTTGCATCACAGCCTCTGAACGAATTTTGTAAGAATTTCTCTCTCTATCACTGTCTTTGTTTTACAGGTTTTTAAAAGTAATTTATTTTTATAATGGGGTTTAGCTGCTTTTCACGGCTGTGTTTATGCGGCTTTACACCCACTTGACCCACTTCCAGACAGATATGATTCTTACTAGTCACATATATTCTTGTGCGGTGAATAGGGGGTGTTGAGTCCAGTTCACTGAGCAAGGAGTAGGTCTTGGTCTATTACATATTGGGTGTATGGAACGGTATCTGAGCGAATTTGAAACCCTTGTTTTATGCATCACCCCACCTCACCTTTCCCGTTAAGCAGCCATAGTGTGTTTTCTAAACGTGTGACTCTGTTCTGTTTTGTAATTCAGTTCAAGTGTAGCGGTTTTTACATTCCCTCTATAAGTGATAGCTTATGATAAGTGTCTATTTCTGTGTGACTTATTTCACTTAGAATCGTCGAACCTAAATCCACTCATCTTGCTTCTACTAGCCTTATGACATTGATTTCATGTCTGAGTGATATTCCATTGTACATAAGGACCACAACTTCTTTATCAATTTTTCTCTTTCCTGGGATATTTAAGGTGTCATGAAGTGGAGGTTCTTGTCAACAGAGCAGCCCTAAACTTTGGGGTGCCTGTGTCTTGCTGATTTTTAGTTTTCCCAATTTATACGCCCATGAGTGGACGTGCCCTATGCTCCCTAAGCTGTGTTTTTTCGATGTTTCAGGACACACCGTACACTTCTCCAGAGTGGCTGTGGGCAATTTACATCCCGCCCATCAGCGTAGCAAGGCTGCCATTTCTCCATGGCCTGTCCTGCATTTCTGGTTTTGACACTTTTTGCAGCATGAACCTTTTGACCGATGGGAAGCGAGACTTCTTTGTAGTGCTGATTTGCCTTTCCAGGTTGCTTGGTTGGCCAAAAAGGGCGTATGCGTTTTTTCCTGAATATATTCAGGAAAAAACGCATACGCCCTTTTTGGCCAATTGGCATCATTCTCGACGTTTTGCCGCTTTTCATGTGCTTTAAAGGCGATTCGAATCTACCTCCTGAAATCTGTTTCCTGCAATTCTGCCTTGCTTTCAAATCCTCTTTGTTGCCCTTCCCTCAATATATCTGTGATGAGAGTTATCATTTATAACTCTGCGGTTTTGTGAATTGAAGTGTCCCTGAGCTCCATTTTTCAACTCGCTTTTTTGGGAGCTGTCCGCAAAAGCGCGGGATTGCCTCAGGCACTATTCTGCTTCTGGGCGGCAGGCTGAGCCTGTGGTTAATTCCTTCTTCCTGATGGGAAAATAGAGTGACCTGTGCCTGTCCCAACACCTAGATCTAGTCTCTCATTGGTTGCCCCTCTTCCCCGTTCATCCTCAGGACAAATTGCAACCTGTAGGGAACAGGAGCTTTAAAGGTGCTGATTCTCCAAGTAGGGGAGATTGCTAGTAAAGTAGCTGGAAAGGCGAACCCGAGCACAAGGAGATGAGAAATGAGGTGCGTATTAGAAACCTTTCAAAATCACACGGTGTACCATCTTCTGGGTTTCTCATGCATGTTTTCGATGTAGGAAGATGCCCTTGAACCTGGAGATTTGGGACCCATGGGATGGGTACCACGCAGTATTACTTTAAAGTGTCTGCGTTTGCTCACCCAACCTCACCCAACCTTTCAGCCCCAAGAGTGTCCACCCTTATGTCTCATCCAGCTGTGGGTCTAGATATGGTCAATCCAGGTTGCATCAACAGCCTCTGAACGAATTTTGTAAGAATTTCTCTCTCTATCACTGTCTTTGTTTTACAGGTTTTTAAAAGTAATTTATTTTTATAATGGGTTTAGCTGCTTTTCACGGCTGTGTTATGCGGCTTTACACCCACCTTGACCCACTTCCAGACAGATATCAATACATAGGTTTTAAGATTCTTACTAGTCACATATATTCTTGTGCGGTGAATAGGGGGTGTTGAGTCCAGTTCACTGAGCAAGGAGTAGGTCTTGTCTATTACATATTGGGTGTATGGAACGGTATCTGAGCGAATTTGAAACCCTTGTTTTTATGCATCACCCCACCTCACCTTTCCCGTTAAGCAGCCATAGTGTGTTTTCTAAACGTGTGACTCTGTTTCTGTTTTGTAATTCAGTTCAAGTGTAGCGGTTTTTACATTCCCTCTATAAGGTGATAGCTTATGATAAGTGTCTATTTCTGTGTGAATTATTTCACTTAGAATCGTCGTACCTAAATCCACTCATCTTGCTTCTACTAGCCTTATGACATTGATTTCATGTCTGAGTGATATTCCATTGTACATAAGGACCACAACTTCTTTATCCATTTTTCTCTTTCCTGGGATATTTAAGGTGTCATGAAGTGGAGGTTCTTGTCAAAGAGCAGCCCTAAACTTTGGGGTGCCTGTGTCTTGCTGATTTTTAGTTTTCCCAATTTATACGCCCATGAGTGGACGTGCCCTATGCTCCCTAAGCTGTGTTTTTTTCGATGTTTCAGGACACACCGTACACTTCTCCAGAGTGGCTGTGGGCAATTTACATCCCGCCCATCAGCGTAGCAAGGCTGCCATTTCTCCATGGCCTGTCCTGCATTCTGGTTTTGACACTTTTTGCAGCATGAACCTTTTGACCGATGGGAAGCGAGACTTCTTTGTAGTGCTGATTTGCCTTTCCAGGTTGCTTGGTTGGCCAAAAAGGGCGTATGCGTTTTTTTCCTGAATATATTCAGGAAAAAACGCATACGCCCTTTTTGGCCAATGGCATCATTGTCGACGTTTTGCCGCTTTTCATGTGCTTTAAAGGCGATTCGAATCTACCTCCTGAAATCTGTTTCCTGCAATTCTGCCTTGGCTTTCAAATCCTCTTGTTGCCTTCCCTCAATATATCTGTGGATGAGAGTTATCATTTATAACTCTGCGGTTTTGTGAATTGCAGTGTCCCTGAGCTCCATTTTTCAACTCGCTTTTTTGGGAGCTGTCCGCAAAAGCGCGGGATTGCCTCAGGCCCTATTCTGCTTCTGGGCGGCAGGCTGAGCCTGTGGTTAATTCTTCTTCCTGATGGGAAAATAGAGTGACCTGTGCCTGTCCCAACACCTAGATCTAGTCTCTCATTGGGTTGCCCCCTCTTCCCGTTCATCCTCAGGACAAATTGCAACCTGTAGGGAACAGGAGCTTTAAAGGTGCTGATTCTCCAAGTAGGGAGATTGCTAGTAAAGTAGCTGGAAAGGCGAACCCGAGCACAAGGAGATGAGAAATGAGGTGCGTATTAGAAACCTTTCAAAATCACACGGTGTACCATCTTCTGGGTTTCTCATGCATGTTTTCGATGTAGGAAGATGCCCTTGAACCTGGAGATTTGGGACCCATGGGATGGGTACCACGCAGTATTACTTTAAAGGGTCTGCGTTTGCTCACCCAACCTCACCCAACCTTTCAGCCCCAAGAGTGTCCACCCTTATGTCTCATCCAGCTGTGGGTCTAGATATGGTCAATCCAGGTTGCATCACAGCCTCTGAACGAATTTTGTAAGAATTTCTCTCTCTATCACTGTCTTTGTTTTACAGGTTTTTAAAAGTAATTTATTTTTATAATGGGGTTTAGCTGCTTTTCACGGCCTGTGTTTATGCGGCTTTACACCCACTTGACCCACTTCCAGACAGATATCAATACATAGGTTTTAAGATTCTTACTAGTCACATATATTCTTGTGCGGTGAATAGGGGGTGTTGAGTCCAGTTCACTGAGCAAGGAGTAGGTCTTGTCTATTACATATTGGGTGTATGGAACGGTATCTGAGCGAATTTGAAACCCTTGTTTTATGCATCACCCCACCTCACCTTTCCCGTTAAGCAGCCATAGTGTGTTTTCTAAACGTGTGACTCTGTTCTGTTTTGTAATTCAGTTCAAGTGTAGCGGTTTTTACATTCCTGTATAAGTGATAGCTTATGATAAGTGTCTATTTCTGTGTGAATTATTTCACTTAGAATCGTCGTACCTAAATCCACTCATCTTGCTTCTACTAGCCTTATGACATTGATTTCATGTCTGAAGTGATATTCCATTGTACATAAGGACCACAACTTCTTTATCCATTTTTCTCTTTCCTGGGATATTTAAGGTGTCATGAAGTGGAGGTTCTTGTCAACAGAGCAGCCCTAAACTTTGGGGTGCCTGTGTCTTGCTGATTTTTAGTTTTCCAATTTATACGCCCATGAGTGGACGTGGCCCTATGCTCCCTAAGCTGTGTTTTTTCGATGTTTCAGGACACACCGTACACTTCTCCCAGAGTGGCTGTGGGCAATTTACATCCCGCCCATCAGCGTAGCAAGGCTGCCATTTCTCCATGGCCTGTCCTGCATTTCTGGTTTTGAAACTTTTTGCAGCATGACCCTTTTGACCGATGGGAAGCGAGACTTCTTTGTAGCGCTGATTTGCCTTTCAAGGTTGCTTGGTTGGCCAAAAAGGGCGTATGCGTTTTTTCCTGAATATATTCAGGAAAAAACGCATACGCCCTTTTTGGCCAAGGGCATCATTCTCGACGTTTTGCCGCTTTTCATGTGCTTTAAAGGCGATTCGAATCTACCTCCTGAAATCTGTTTCCTGCAATTCTGCCTTGCTTTCAAATCCTCTTCGTTGCCTTCCCTCAATATATTTGTGGACGAGAGTTATCATTTATAACTCTGCGGTTTGTGAATTGCAGTGTCCCTGAGCTCCATTTTTCAACTCGCTTTTTTGGGAGCTGTCCGCAAAAGCGCGGGATTGCCTCAGGCCCTATTCTGCTTCTGGGCGGCAGGCTGAGCCTGTGGTTAATTCTTCTTCCTGATGGGAAAATAGAGTGACCTGTGCCTGTCCCAACACCTAGATCTAGTCTCTCATTGGTTGCCCCTCTTCCCGTTCATCCTCAGGACAAATTGCAACCTGTAGGGAACAGGAGCTTAAAGGTGCTGATTCTCCAAGTAGGGAGATTGCTAGTAAAGTAGCTGGAAAGGCGAACCCGAGCACAAGGAGATGAGAAATGAGGTGCGTTTTAGAAACCTTTCAAAATCACACGGTGTACCATCTTCTGGGTTTCTCATGCATGTTTTCGATGTAGGAAGATGCCCTTGAACCTGGAGATTTGGGACCCATGGGATGGGTACCAGGCAGTATTCCTTTAAAGGGTCTGCGTTTGCTCACCCAACCTCACCCCACCTTTCAGCCCCAAGAGTGTCCACCCTTATGTCTCATCCAAGCTGTGGGTCTAGATATGGTCAATCCAGGTAGCATCACAGCCTCTGAACGAATTTTGTAAGAATTTCTCTCTCTTTCACTGTCTTTGTTTTACGGGTTTTTAAAAGTAATTTATTTTTATAATGGGGGTTTAGCTGCTTTTCACGGCTGTGTTTATGCGGCTTTACACCCACTTGACTCACTTCCAGACAGATATCAATACATAGGTTTTAAGATCTTACTAGTCACATATATTCTTGTGCGGTGAATAGGGGGTGTTGAGTCCAGTTCACTGAGCAAGGAGTAGGTCTTGTCTAATTACATATTGGGTGTATGGAACGGTATCTGAGCGAATTTGAAACCCTTGTTTTATGCATCACCCCACCTCACCTTTCCCGTTAAGCAGCCATAGTGTGTTTTCTAAACGTGTGACTCTGTTCTGTTTTGTATTCAGTTCAAGTGTAGCGGTTTTTACATTCCCTCTATAAGTGATAGCTTATGATAAGTGTCTATTTCTGTGTGACTTATTTCACTTAGAATCGTCGAACCTAAATCCACTCATCTTGCTTCTACTAGCCTTATGACATTGATTTCATGTCTGAGTGATATTCCATTGTACATAAGGACCACAACTTCTTTATCAATTTTTCTCTTTCCTGGGATATTTAAGGTGTCATGAAGTGGAGGTTCTTGTCAACAGAGCAGCCCTAAACTTTGGGGTGCCTGTGTCTTGCTGATTTTTAGTTTTCCCAATTTATACGCCCATGAGTGGACGTGCCCTATGCTCCCTAAGCTGTGTTTTTTCGATGTTTCAGGACACACCGTACACTTCTCCAGAGTGGCTGTGGGCAATTTACATCCCGCCCAGCAGCGTAGCAAGGCTGCCATTTCTCCATGGCCTGTCCTGCATTTCTGGTTTTGACACTTTTTGCAGCATGAACCTTTTGACCGATGGGAAGCGAGACTTCTTTGTAGTGCTGATTTGCCTTTCCCAGGTTGCTTGGTTGGCCAAAAAGGGCGTATGCGTTTTTTCCTGAATATATTCAGGAAAAAAACGCATACGCCCTTTTTGGCCAATGGCATCATTGTCGACGTTTTGCCGCTTTCATGTGCTTTAAAGGCGATTCGAATCTACCTCCTGAAATCTGTTTCCTGCAATTCTGCCTTGCTTTCAAATCCTCTTTGTTGCCTTCCCTCAATATATCTGTGGATGAGAGTTATCATTTATAACTCTGCGGTTTTGTGAATTGCAGTGTCCCTGAGCTCCATTTTTCAACTCGCTTTTTTGGGAGCTGTCCGCAAAAGCGCGGGATTGCCCTCAGGCCCTATTCTGCTTCTGGGCGGCAGGCTGAGCCTGTGGTTAATTCTTCTTCCTGATGGGAAAATAGAGTGACCTGTGCCTGTCCCAACACCTAGATCTAGTCTCTCATTGGTTGCCCCTCTTCCCGTTCATCCTCAGGACAAATTGCAACCTGTAGGGAACAGGAGCTTAAAGGTGCTGATTCTCCAAGTAGGGAGATTGCTAGTAAAGTAGCTGGAAAGGCGAACCCGAGCACAAGGAGATGAGAAATGAGGTGCGTATTAGAAACCTTTCAAAATCACACGGTGTACCATCTTCTGGGTTTCTCATGCATGTTTTCGATGTAGGAAGATGCCCTTGAACCTGGAGATTTGGACCCATGGGATGGGTACCACGCAGTATTACTTTAAAGGGTCTGCGTTTGCTCACCCAACCTCACCCAAACTTTCAGCCCCAAGAGTGTCCACCCTTATGTCTCATCCAGCTGTGGGTCTAGATATGGTCAATCCAGGTTGCATCACAGCCTCTGAACGAATTTTGTAAGAATTTCTCTCTCTATCACTGTCTTTGTTTTACAGGTTTTTAAAAGTAATTTATTTTTATAATGGGGTTTAGCTGCTTTTCACGGCTGTGTTTATGCGGCTTTACACCCACTTGACCCACTTCCAGACAGATATCAATACATAGGTTTTAAGATTCTTACTAGTCACATATATTCTTGTGCGGTGAATAGGGGGTGTTGAGTCCAGTTCACTGAGCAAGGAGTAGGTCTTGTCTATTACATATTGGGTGTATGGAACGGTATCTGAGCGAATTTGAAACCCTTGTTTTATGCATCACCCCACCTCAACCTTTCCCGTTAAGCAGCCATAGTGTGTTTTCTAAACGTGTGACTCTGTTCTGTTTTGTAATTCAGTTCAAGTGTAGCGGTTTTTACATTCCCTCTATAAGTGATAGCTTATGATAAGTGTCTATTTCTGTGTGAATTATTTCACTTAGAATCGTCGTACCTAAATCCACTCATCTTGCTTCTACTAGCCTTATGACATTGATTTCATGTCTGAGTGATATTCCATTGTACATAAGGACCACAACTTCTTTATCCATTTTTCTCTTTCCTGGGATATTTAAGGTGTCATGAAGTGGAGGTTCTTGTCAACAGAGCAGCCCTAAACTTTGGGGTGCCTGTGTCTTGCTGATTTTTAGTTTTCCCAATTTATACGCCCATGAGTGGACGTGCCCTATGCTCCCTAAGCTGTGTTTTTTCGATGTTTCAGGACACACCGTACACTTCTCCAGAGTGGCTGTGGGCAATTTACATCCCGCCCATCAGCGTAGCAAGGCTGCCATTTCTCCATGGCCTGTCCTGCATTTCTGGTTTTGAAACTTTTTGCAGCATGACCCTTTTGACCGATGGGAAGCGAGACTTCTTTGTAGCGCTGATTTGCCTTTCAAGGTTGCTTGGTTGGCCAAAAAGGGCGTATGCGTTTTTTCCTGAATATATTCAGGAAAAAACGCATACGCCCTTTTTGGCCAAGGGCATCATTCTCGACGTTTTCCGCTTTTCATGTGCTTTAAAGGCGATTCGAATCTACCTCCTGAAATCTGTTTCACTGCAATTCTGCCTTGCTTTCAAATCCTCTTCGTTGCCTTCCCTCAATATATTTGTGGACGAGAGTTATCATTTATAACTCTGCGGGTTTGTGAATTGCAGTGTCCCTGAGCTCCATTTTTCAACTCGCTTTTCTGGGAGCTGTCCGCAAAAGCGCGGGATTGCCTCAGGCCCTATTCTGCTTCTGGGCAGGCAGGCTGAGCCTGTGGTTAATTCTTCTTCCTGATGGGAAAATAGAGTGACCTGTGCCTGTCCCCAACACCTAGATCTAGTCTCTCATTGGTTGCCCCTCTTCCCGTTCATCCTCAGGACAAATTGCAACCTGTAGGGAACAGGAGCTTAAAGGTGCTGATTCTCCAAGTAGGGAGATTGCTAGTAAAGTAGCTGGAAAGGCGAACCCGAGCACAAGGAGATGAGAAATGAGGTGCGTATTAGAAACCTTTCAAAATCACACGGTGTACCCTCTTCTGGGTTTCTCATGCATGTTTTCGATGTAGGAAGATGCCCTTGAACCTGGAGATTTGGGACCCATGGGATGGGTACCAGGCAGTATTCCTTTAAAGGGTCTGCGTTTGCTCACCCAACCTCACCCAACCTTTCAGCCCCAAGAGTGTCCACCCTTATGTCTCATCCAGCTGTGGGTCTAGATATGGTCAATCCAGGTTGCATCACAGCCTCTGAACGAATTTTGTAAGAATTTCTCTCTCTATCACTGTCTTTGTTTTACGGGTTTTTAAAAGTAATTTATTTTTATAATGGGGTTTAGCTGCTTTTCACGGCTGTGTTTATGCGGCTTTACACCCACTTGACCCACTTCCAGACAGATATCAATACATAGGTTTTAAGATTCTTACTAGTCACATATATTCTTGTGCGGTGAATAGGGGGTGTTGAGTCCAGTTCACTGAGCAAGGAGTAGGTCTTGTCTATTACATATTGGGTGTATGGAACGGTATCTGAGCGAATTTGAAACCCTTGTTTTATGCATCACCCCACCTCACCTTTCCCGTTAAGCAGCCATAGTGTGTTTTCTAAACGTGTGACTCTGTTCTGTTTTGTAATTCAGTTCAAGTGTAGCGGTTTTTACATTCCCTCTATAAGTGATAGCTTATGATAAGTGTCTATTTCTGTGTGAATTATTTCACTTAGAATCGTCGTACCTAAATCCACTCATCTTGCTTCTACTAGCCTTATGACATTGATTTCATGTCTGAGTGATATTCCATTGTACATAAGGACCACAACTTCTTTATCCATTTTTCTCTTTCCTGGGATATTTAAGGTGTCATGAAGTGGAGGTTCTTGTCAACAGAGCAGCACCTAAACTTTGGGGTGCCTGTGTCTTGCTGATTTTTAGTTTTCCCAATTTATACGCCCATGAGTGGACGTGCCCTATGCTCCCTAAGCTGTGTTTTTTCGATGTTTCAGGACACACCGTACACTTCTCCCAGAGTGGCTGTGGGCAATTTACATCCCGCCCATCAGCGTAGCAAGGCTGCCATTTCTCCATGCCTGTCCTGCATTTCTGGTTTTGACACTTTTTGCAGCATGACCCTTTTGACCGATGGGAAGCGAGACATCTTTGTAGCGCTGATTTGCCTTTCCAGGTTGCTTGGTTGGCCAAAAAGGCGTATGCGTTTTTTCCTGAATATATTCAGGAAAAAAAGCCATACGCCCTTTTTGGCCAAGGGCATCATTCTCGACGTTTTGCCGCTTTTCATGTGCTTTAAAGGCGATTTGAATCTACCTCCTGAAATCTGTTTCCTGCAATTCTGCCTTGCTTTCAAATCCTCTTCGTTGCCTTCCCTCAATATATTTGTGGACGAGAGTTATCATTTATAACTCTGCGGGTTTGTGAATTGCAGTGTCCCTGAGCTCCATTTTTCAACTCGCTTTTTTGGGAGCTGTCCGCAAAAGCGCGGGATTGCCTCAGGCCCCTATTCTGCTTCTGGGCGGCAGGCCTGAGCCTGTGGTTAATTCTTCTTCCTGATGGGAAAATAGAGTGACCTGTGCCTGTCCCAACACCTAGATCTAGTCTCTCATTGGTTGCCCCTCCTTCCCGTTCATCCTCAGGACAAATTGCAACCTGTAGGGAACAGGAGCTTAAAGGTGCTGATTCTCCAAGTAGGGAGATTGCTAGTAAAGTAGCTGGAAAGGCGAACCCGAGCACAAGGAGATGAGAAATGAGGTGCGTTTTAGAAACCTTTCAAAATCACACGGTGTACCATCTTCTGGGTTTCTCATGCATGTTTTCGATGTAGGAAGATGCCCTTGAACCTGGAGATTTGGGACCCATGGGATGGGTACCAGGTAGTATTCCTTTAAAGGGTCTGTGTTTGCTCACCCAACCTCACCCAACCTTTCAGCCCCCAAGAGTGTCCACCCTTATGTCTCATCCAGCTGTGGGTCTAGATATGGTCAATCCAGGTTGCATCACAGCCTCTGAACGAATTTTGTAAGAATTTCTCTCTCTTTCACTGTCTTTGTTTTACGGGTTTTTAAAAGTAATTTATTTTTATAATGGGGTTTAGCTGCTTTTCACGGCTGTGTTTATGCGGCTTTACACCCACTTGACTCACTTCCAGACAGATATCAATACATAGGTTTTAAGATTCTTACTAGTCACATATATTCTTGTGCGGTGAATAGGGGGTGTTGAGTCCAGTTCACTGAGCAAGGAGTAGGTCTTGTCTATTACATATTGGGTGTATGGAACGGTATCTGAGCGAATTTGAAACCCTTGTTTTATGCATCACCCCACCTCACCTTTCCCGTTAAGCAGCCATAGTGTGTTTTCTAAACGTGTGACTCTGTTCTGTTTTGTAATTCAGTTCAAGTGTAGCGGTTTTTACATTCCCTCTATAAGTGATAGCTTATGATAAGTGTCTATTTCTGTGTGACTTATTTCACTTAGAATCGTCGAACCTAAATCCACTCATCTTGCTTCTACTAGCCTTATGACATTGATTTCATGTCTGAGTGATATTCCATTGTACATAAGGACCACAACTTCTTTATCAATTTTTCTCTTTCCTGGGATATTTAAGGTGTCATGAAGTGGAGGTTCTTGTCAACAGAGCAGCCCTAAACTTTGGGGTGCCTGTGTCTTGCTGATTTTTAGTTTTCCCAATTTATACGCCCATGAGTGGACGTGCCCTATGCTCCCTAAGCTGTGTTTTTTCGATGTTTCAGGACACACCGTACACTTCTCCAGAGTGGCTGTTGGCAATTTACATCCCGCCCATCAGCGTAGCAAGGCTGCCATTTCTCCATGGCCTGTCCTGCATTTCTGGTTTTGACACTTTTTGCAGCATGAACCTTTTGACCGATGGGAAGCGAGACTTCTTTGTAGTGCTGATTTGCCTTTCCAGGTTGCTTGGTTGGCCAAAAAGGGCGTATGCGTTTTTTCCTGAATATATTCAGGAAAAAACGCATACGCCCTTTTTGGCCAAGGGCATCATTCTCGACGTTTTGCCGCTTTTCATGTGCTTTAAAGGCGATTCGAATCTACCTCCTGAAATCTGTTTCCTGCAATTCTGCCTTGCTTTCAATTCCTCTTTGTTGCCTTCCCTCAATATATCTGTGGATGAGAGTTATCATTTATAACTCTGCGGTTTTGTGAATTGAAGTGTCCCTGAGCTCCATTTTTCAACTCGCTTTTTTGGGAGCTGTCCGCAAAAGCGCGGGATTGCCTCAGGCCCTATTCTGCTTCTGGGCGACAGGCTGAGCCTGTGGTTAATTCTTCTTCCTGATGGGAAAATAGAGTGACCTGTGCCTGTCCCAACACCTAGATCTAGTCTCTCATTGGTTGCCCCTCTTCCCGTTCATCCTCAGGACAAATTGCAACCTGTAGGGAACAGGAGCTTAAAGGTGCTGATTCTCCAAGTAGGGAGATTGCTAGTAAAGTAGCTGGAAAGGCGAACCCGAGCACAAGGAGATGAGAAATGAGGTGCGTATTAGAAACCTTTCAAAATCACACGGTGTACCATCTTCTGGGTTTCTCATGCATGTTTTCGATGTAGGAAGATGCCCTTGAACCTGGAGATTTGGGACCCATGGGATGGGTACCACGCAGTATTACTTTAAAGTGTCTGCGTTTGCTCACCCAACCTCACCCAACCTTTCAGCCCCAAGAGTGTCCACCCTTATGTCTCATCCAGCTGTGGGTCTAGATATGGTCAATCCAGGTTGCATCACAGCCTCTGAACGAATTTTGTAAGAATTTCTCTCTCTATCACTGTCTTTGTTTTACAGGTTTTTAAAAGTAATTTATTTTTATAATGGGGTTTAGCTGCTTTTCACGGCTGTGTTTATGCGGCTTTACACCCACTTGACCCACTTCCAGACAGATATCAATACATAGGTTTTAAGATTCTTACTAGTCACATATATTCTTGTGCGGTGAATAGGGGGTGTTGAGTCCAGTTCACTGAGCAAGGAGTAGGTCTTGTCTATTACATATTGGGTGTATGGAACGGTATCTGAGCGAATTTGAAACCCTTGTTTTATGCATCACCCCACCTCACCTTTCCCGTTAAGCAGCCATAGTGTGTTTTCTAAACGTGTGACTCTGTTCTGTTTTGTAATTCAGTTCAAGTGTAGCGGTTTTTACATTCCCTCTATAAGTGATAGCTTATGATAAGTGTCTATTTCTGTGTGAATTATTTCACTTAGAATCGTCGTACCTAAATCCACTCATCTTGCTTCTACTAGCCTTATGACATTGATTTCATGTCTGAGTGATATTCCATTGTACATAAGGACCACAACTTCTTTATCCATTTTTCTCTTTCCTGGGATATTTAAGGTGTCATGAAGTGGAGGTTCTTGTCAACAGAGCAGCCCTAAACTTTGGGGTGCCTGTGTCTTGCTGATTTTTAGTTTTCCCAATTTATACGCCCATGAGTGGACGTGCCCTATGCTCCCTAAGCTGTGTTTTTTCGATGTTTCAGGACACACCGTACACTTCTCCAGAGTGGCTGTGGGCAATTTACATCCCGCCCATCAGCGTAGCAAGGCTGCCATTTCTCCATGGCCTGTCCTGCATTACTGGTTTTGAAACTTTTTGCAGCATGACCCTTTTGACCGATGGGAAGCGAGACTTCTTTGTAGCGCTGATTTGCCTTTCAAGGTTGCTTGGTTGGCCAAAAAGGGCGTATGCGTTTTTTCCTGAATATATTCAGGAAAAAACGCATACGCCCTTTTTGGCCAAGGGCATCATTCTCGACGTTTTGCCGCTTTTCATGTGCTTTAAAGGCGATTCGAATCTACCTCCTGAAATCTGTTTCCTGCAATTCTGCCTTGCTTTCAAATCCTCTTCGTTGCCTTCCCTCAATATATTTGTGGACGAGAGTTAACATTTATAACTCTGCGGGTTTGTGAATTGCAGTGTCCCTGAGCTCCATTTTTCAACTCGCTTTTTTGGGAGCTGTCCGCAAAAGCGCGGGATTGCCTCAGGCCCTATTCTGCTTCTGGGCGGCAGGCTGAGCCTGTGGTTAATTCTTCTTCCTGATGGGAAAATAGAGTGACCTGTGCCTGTCCCAACACCTAGATCTAGTCTCTCATTGGTTGCCCCTCTTCCCGTTCATCCTCAGGACAAATTGCAACCTGTAGGGAACAGGAGCTTAAAGGTGCTGATTCTCCAAGTAGGGAGATTGCTAGTAAAGTAGCTGGAAAGGCGAACCCGAGCACAAGGAGATGAGAAATGAGGTGCGTTTTAGAAACCTTTCAAAATCACACGGTGTACCATCTTCTGGGTTTCTCATGCATGTTTTCGATGTAGGAAGATGCCCTTGAACCTGGAGATTTGGGACCCATGGGATGGGTACCAGGCAGTATTCCTTTAAAGGGTCTGCGTTTGCTCACCCAACCTCACCCAACCTTTCAGCCCCAAGAGTGTCCACCCTTATGTCTCATCCAGCTGTGGGTCTAGATATGGTCAATCCAGGTTGCATCACAGCCTCTGAACGAATTTTGTAAGAATTTCTCTCTCTTTCACTGTCTTTGTTTTACGGGTTTTTAAAAGTAATTTATTTTTATAATGGGGTTTAGCTGCTTTTCACGGCTGTGTTTATGCGGCTTTACACCCACTTGACTCACTTCCAGACAGATATCAATACATAGGTTTTAAGATTCTTACTAGTCACATATATTCTTGTGCGGTGAATAGGGGGTGTTGAGTCCAGTTCACTGAGCAAGGAGTAGGTCTTGTCTATTACATATTGGGTGTATGGAACGGTATCTGAGCGAATTTGAAACCCTTGTTTTATGCATCACCCCACCTCACCTTTCCCGTTAAGCAGCCATAGTGTGTTTTCTAAACGTGTGACTCTGTTCTGTTTTGTAATTCAGTTCAAGTGTAGCGGTTTTTACATTCCCTCTATAAGTGATAGCTTATGATAAGTGTCTATTTCTGTGTGAATTATTTCACTTAGAATCGTCGTACCTAAATCCACTCATCTTGCTTCTACTAGCCTTATGACATTGATTTCATGTCTGAGTGATATTCCATTGTACATAAGGACCACAACTTCTTTATCCATTTTTCTCTTTCCTGGGATATTTAAGGTGTCATGAAGTGGAGGTTCTTGTCAACAGAGCAGCCCTAAACTTTGGGGTGCCTGTGTCTTGCTGATTTTTAGTTTTCCCAATTTATACGCCCATGAGTGGACGTGCCCTATGCTCCCTAAGCTGTGTTTTTTCGATGTTTCAGGACACACCGTACACTTCTCCAGAGTGGCTGTTGGCAATTTACATCCCGCCCATCAGCGTAGCAAGGCTGCCATTTCTCCATGGCCTGTCCTGCATTTCTGGTTTTGACACTTTTTGCAGCATGAACCTTTTGACCGATGGGAAGCGAGACTTCTTTGTAGTGCTGATTTGCCTTTCCAGGTTGCTTCGTTGGCCAAAAAGGGCGTATGCGTTTTTTCCTGAATATATTCAGGAAAAAACGCATACGCCCTTTTTGGCCAAGGGCATCATTGTCGACGTTTTGCCGCTTTTCATGTGCTTTAAAGGCGATTCGAATCTACCTCCTGAAATCTGTTTCCTGCAATTCTACCTTGCTTTCAAATCCTCTTTGTTGCCTTCCCTCAATATATCTGTGGATGAGAGTTATCATTTATAACTCTGCGGTTTTGTTAATTGCAGTGTCCCTGAGCTCCATTTTTCAACTCGCTTTTTTGGGAGCTGTCCGCAAAAGCGCGGGATTGCCTCAGGCCCTATTCTGCTTCTGGGCGGCAGGCTGAGCCTGTGGTTAATTCTTCTTCCTGATGGGAAAATAGAGTGACCTGTGCCTGTCCCAACACCTAGATCTAGTCTCTCATTGGTTGCCCCTCTTCCCGTTCATCCTCAGGACAAATTGCAACCTGTAGGGAACAGGAGCTTAAAGGTGCTGATTCTCCAAGTAGGGAGATTGCTAGTAAAGTAGCTGGAAAGGCGAACCCGAGCACAAGGAGATGAGAAATGAGGTGCGTATTAGAAACCTTTCAAAATCACACGGTGTACCATCTTCTGGGTTTCTCATGCATGTTTTCGATGTAGGAAGATGCCCTTGAACCTGGAGATTTGGGACCCATGGGATGGGTACCACGCAGTATTACTTTAAAGGGTCTGCGTTTGCTCACCCAACCTCACCCAACCTTTCAGCCCCAAGAGTGTCCACCCTTATGTCTCATCCAGCTGTGGGTCTAGATATGGTCAATCCAGGTTGCATCACAGCCTCTGAACGAATTTTGTAAGAATTTCTCTCTCTATCACTGTCTTTGTTTTACAGGTTTTTAAAAGTAATTTATTTTTATAATGGGGTTTAGCTGCTTTTCACGGCTGTGTTTATGCGGCTTTACACCCACTTGACCCACTTCCAGACAGATATCAATACATAGGTTTTAAGATTCTTACTAGTCACATATATTCTTGTGCGGTGAATAGGGGGTGTTGAGTCCAGTTCACTGAGCAAGGAGTAGGTCTTGTCTATTACATATTGGGTGTATGGAACGGTATCTGAGCGAATTTGAAACCCTTGTTTTATGCATCACCCCACCTCACCTTTCCCGTTAAGCAGCCATAGTGTGTTTTCTAAACGTGTGACTCTGTTCTGTTTTGTAATTCAGTTCAAGTGTAGCGGTTTTTACATTCCCTCTATAAGTGATAGCTTATGATAAGTGTCTATTTCTGTGTGAATTATTTCACTTAGAATCGTCGTACCTAAATCCACTCATCTTGCTTCTACTAGCCTTATGACATTGATTTCATGTCTCAGTGATATTCCATTGTACATAAGGACCACAACTTCTTTATCCATTTTTCTCTTTCCTGGGATATTTAAGGTGTCATGAAGTGGAGGTTCTTGTCAACAGAGCAGCCCTAAACTTTGGGGTGCCTGTGTCTTGCTGATTTTTAGTTTTCCCAATTTATACGCCCATGAGTGGACGTGCCCTATGCTCCCTAAGCTGTGTTTTTTCGATGTTTCAGGACACACCGTACACTTCTCCAGAGTGGCTGTGGGCAATTTACATCCCGCCCATCAGCGTAGCAAGGCTGCCATTTCTCCATGGCCTGTCCTGCATTTCTGGTTTTGAAACTTTTTGCAGCATGACCCTTTTGACCGATGGGAAGCGAGACTTCTTTGTAGCGCTGATTTGCCTTTCCAGGTTGCTTGGTTGGCCAAAAAGGGCGTATGCGTTTTTTCCTGAATATATTCAGGAAAAAACGCATACGCCCTTTTTGGCCAAGGGCATCATTCTCGACGTTTTGACGCTTTTCATGTGCTTTAAAGGCGATTCGAATCTACCTCCTGAAATCTGTTTCCTGCAATTCTGCCTTGCTTTCAAATCCTCTTCGTTGCCTTCCCTCAATATATTTGTGGACGAGAGTTATCATTTATAACTCTGCGGGTTTGTGAATTGCAGTGTCCCTGAGCTCCATTTTTCAACTCGCTTTTTTGGGAGCTGTCCGCAAAAGCGCGGGATTGCCTCAGGCCCTATTCTGCTTCTGGGCGGCAGGCTGAGCCTGTGGTTAATTCTTCTTCCTGATGGGAAAATAGAGTGACCTGTGCCTGTCCCAACACCTAGATCTAGTCTCTCATTGGTTGCCCCTCTTCCCGTTCATCCTCAGGACAAATTGCAACCTGTAGGGAACAGGAGCTTAAAGGTGCTGATTCTCCAAGTAGGGAGATTGCTAGTAAAGTAGCTGGAAAGGCGAACCCGAGCACAAGGAGATGAGAAATGAGGTGCGTTTTAGAAACCTTTCAAAATCACACGGTGTACCATCTTCTGGGTTTCTCATGCATGTTTTCGATGTAGGAAGATGCCCTTGAACCTGGAGATTTGGGACCCATGGGATGGGTACCAGGCAGTATTCCTTTAAAGGGTCTGCGTTTGCTCACCCAACCTCACCCAACCTTTCAGCCCCAAGAGTGTCCACCCTTATGTCTCATCCAGCTGTGGGTCTAGATATGGTCAATCCAGGTTGCATCACAGCCTCTGAACGAATTTTGTAAGCATTTCTCTCTCTATCACTGTCTTTGTTTTACAGGTTTTTAAAAGTAATTTATTTTTATAATGGGGTTTAGCTGCTTTTCACGGCTGTGTTTATGCGGCTTTACACCCACTTGACCCACTTCCAGACAGATATCAATACATAGGTTTTAAGATTCTTACTAGTCACATATATTCTTGTGCGGTGAATAGGGGGTGTTGAGTCCAGTTCACTGAGCAAGGAGTAGGTCTTGTCTATTACATATTGGGTGTATGGAACGGTATCTGAGCGAATTTGAAACCCTTGTTTTATGCATCACCCCACCTCACCTTTCCCGTTAAGCAGCCATAGTGTGTTTTCTAAACGTGTGACTCTGTTCTGTTTTGTAATTCAGTTCAAGTGTAGCGGTTTTTACATTCCCTCTATAAGTGATAGCTTATGATAAGTGTCTATTTCTGTGTGAATTATTTCACTTAGAATCGTCGTACCTAAATCCACTCATCTTGCTTCTACTAGCCTTATGACATTGATTTCATGTCTGAGTGATATTCCATTGTACATAAGGACCACAACTTCTTTATCCATTTTTCTCTTTCCTGGGATATTTAAGGTGTCATGAAGTGGAGGTTCTTGTCAACAGAGCAGCCCTAAACTTTGGGGTGCCTGTGTCTTGCTGATTTTTAGTTTTCCCAATTTATACGCCCATGAGTGGACGTGCCCTATGCTCCCTAAGCTGTGTTTTTTCGATGTTTCAGGACACACCGTACACTTCTCCAGAGTGGCTGTGGGCAATTTACATCCCGCCCATCAGCGTAGCAAGGCTGCCATTTCTCCATGGCCTGTCCTGCATTTCTGGTTTTGAAACTTTTTGCAGCATGACCCTTTTGACCGATGGGAAGCGAGACTTCTTTGTAGCGCTGATTTGCCTTTCAAGGTTGCTTGGTTGGCCAAAAAGGGCGTATGCGTTTTTTCCTGAATATATTCAGGAAAAAACGCATACGCCCTTTTTGGCCAAGGGCATCATTCTCGACGTTTTGCCGCTTTTCATGTGCTTTAAAGGCGATTCGAATCTACCTCCTGAAATCTGTTTCCTGCAATTCTGCCTTGCTTTCAAATCCTCTTCGTTGCCTTCCCTCAATATATTTGTGGACGAGAGTTATCATTTATAACTCTGCGGGTTTGTGAATTGCAGTGTCCCTGAGCTCCATTTTTCAACTCGCTTTTTTGGGAGCTGTCCGCAAAAGCGCGGGATTGCCTCAGGCCCTATTCTGCTTCTGGGCGGCAGGCTGAGCCTGTGGTTAATTCTTCTTCCTGATGGGAAAATAGAGTGACCTGTGCCTGTCCCAACACCTAGATCTAGTCTCTCATTGGTTGCCCCTCTTCCCGTTCATCCTCAGGACAAATTGCAACCTGTAGGGAACAGGAGCTTAAAGGTGCTGATTCTCCAAGTAGGGAGATTGCTAGTAAAGTAGCTGGAAAGGCGAACCCGAGCACAAGGAGATGAGAAATGAGGTGCGTTTTAGAAACCTTTCAAAATCACACGGTGTACCATCTTCTGGGTTTCTCATGCATGTTTTCGATGTAGGAAGATGCCCTTGAACCTGGAGATTTGGGACCCATGGGATGGGTACCAGGCAGTATTCCTTTAAAGGGTCTGCGTTTGCTCACCCAACCTCACCCAACCTTTCAGCCCCAAGAGTGTCCACCCTTATGTCTCATCCAGCTGTGGGTCTAGATATGGTCAATCCAGGTTGCATCACAGCCTCTGAACGAATTTTTTAAGAATTTCTCTCTCTTTCACTGTCTTTGTTTTACGGGTTTTTAAAAGTAATTTATTTTTATAATGGGGTTTAGCTGCTTTTCACGGCTGTGTTTATGCGGCTTTACACCCACTTGACTCACTTCCAGACAGATATCAATACATAGGTTTTAAGATTCTTACTAGTCACATATATTCTTGTGCGGTGAATAGGGGGTGTTGAGTCCAGTTCACTGAGCAAGGAGTAGGTCTTGTCTATTACATATTGGGTGTATGGAACGGTATCTGAGCGAATTTGAAACCCTTGTTTTATGCATCACCCCACCTCACCTTTCCCGTTAAGCAGCCATAGTGTGTTTTCTAAACGTGTGACTCTGTTCTGTTTTGTAATTCAGTTCAAGTGTAGCGGTTTTTACATTCCCTCTATAAGTGATAGCTTATGATAAGTGTCTATTTCTGTGTGACTTATTTCACTTAGAATCGTCGTACCTAAATCCACTCATCTTGCTTCTACTAGCCTTATGACATTGATTTCATGTCTGAGTGATATTCCATTGTACATAAGGACCACAACTTCTTTATCAATTTTTCTCTTTCCTGGGATATTTAAGGTGTCATGAAGTGGAGGTTCTTGTCAACAGAGCAGCCCTAAACTTTGGGGTGCCTGTGTCTTGCTGATTTTTAGTTTTCCCAATTTATACGCCCATGAGTGGACGTGCCCTATGCTCCCTAAGCTGTGTTTTTTCGATGTTTCAGGACACACCGTACACTTCTCCAGAGTGGCTGTTGGCAATTTACATCCCGCCCATCAGCGTAGCAAGGCTGCCATTTCTCCATGGCCTGTCCTGCATTTCTGGTTTTGACACTTTTTGCAGCATGAACCTTTTGACCGATGGGAAGCGAGACTTCTTTGTAGTGCTAATTTGCCTTTCCAGGTTGCTTGGTTGGCCAAAAAGGGCGTATGCGTTTTTTCCTGAATATATTCAGGAAAAAACGCATACGCCCTTTTTGGCCAATGGCATCATTGTCGACGTTTTGCCGCTTTTCATGTGCTTTAAAGGCGATTCGAATCTACCTCCTGAAATCTGTTTCCTGCAATTCTGCCTTGCTTTCAAATCCTCTTTGTTGCCTTCCCTCAATATATCTGTGGATGAGAGTTATCATTTATAACTCTGCGGTTTTGTGAATTGCAGTGTCCCTGAGCTCCATTTTTCAACTCGCTTTTTTGGGAGCTGTCCGCAAAAGCGCGGGATTGCCTCAGGCCCTATTCTGCTTCTGGGCGGCAGGCTGAGCCTGTGGTTAATTCTTCTTCCTGATGGGAAAATAGAGTGACCTGTGCCTGTCCCAACACCTAGATCTAGTCTCTCATTGGTTGCCCCTCTTCCCGTTCATCCTCAGGACAAATTGCAACCTGTAGGGAACAGGAGCTTAAAGGTGCTGATTCTCCAAGTAGGGAGATTGCTAGTAAAGTAGCTGGAAAGGCGAACCCGAGCACAAGGAGATGAGAAATGAGGTGCGTATTAGAAACCTTTCAAAATCACACGGTGTACCATCTTCTGGGTTTCTCATGCATGTTTTCGATGTAGGAAGATGCCCTTGAACCTGGAGATTTGGGACCCATGGGATGGGTACCAGGCAGTATTCCTTTAAAGGGTCTGCGTTTGCTCACCCAACCTCACCCAACCTTTCAGCCCCAAGAGTGTCCACCCTTATGTCTCATCCAGCTGTGGGTCTAGATATGGTCAATCCAGGTTGCATCACAGCCTCTGAACGAATTTTGTAAGCATTTCTCTCTCTATCACTGTCTTTGTTTTACAGGTTTTTAAAAGTAATTTATTTTTATAATGGGGTTTAGCTGCTTTTCACGGCTGTGTTTATGCGGCTTTACACCCACTTGACCCACTTCCAGACAGATATCAATACATAGGTTTTAAGATTCTTACTAGTCACATATATTCTTGTGCGGTGAATAGGGGGTGTTGAGTCCAGTTCACTGAGCAAGGAGTAGGTCTTGTCTATTACATATTGGGTGTATGGAACGGTATCTGAGCGAATTTGAAACCCTTGTTTTATGCATCACCCCACCTCACCTTTCCCGTTAAGCAGCCATAGTGTGTTTTCTAAACGTGTGACTCTGTTCTGTTTTGTAATTCAGTTCAAGTGTAGCGGTTTTTACATTCCCTCTATAAGTGATAGCTTATGATAAGTGTCTATTTCTGTGTGAATTATTTCACTTAGAATCGTCGTACCTAAATCCACTCATCTTGCTTCTACTAGCCTTATGACATTGATTTCATGTCTGAGTGATATTCCATTGTACATAAGGACCACAACTTCTTTATCCATTTTTCTCTTTCCTGGGATATTTAAGGTGTCATGAAGTGGAGGTTCTTGTCAACAGAGCAGCCCTAAACTTTGGGGTGCCTGTGTCTTGCTGATTTTTAGTTTTCCCAATTTATACGCCCATGAGTGGACGTGCCCTATGCTCCCTAAGCTGTGTTTTTTCGATGTTTCAGGACACACCGTACACTTCTCCAGAGTGGCTGTGGGCAATTTACATCCCGCCCATCAGCGTAGCAAGGCTGCCATTTCTCCATGGCCTGTCCTGCATTTCTGGTTTTGAAACTTTTTGCAGCATGACCCTTTTGACCGATGGGAAGCGAGACTTCTTTGTAGCGCTGATTTGCCTTTCAAGGTTGCTTGGTTGGCCAAAAAGGGCGTATGCGTTTTTTCCTGAATATATTCAGGAAAAAACGCATACGCCCTTTTTGGCCAAGGGCATCATTCTCGACGTTTTGCCGCTTTTCATGTGCTTTAAAGGCGATTCGAATCTACCTCCTGAAATCTGTTTCCTGCAATTCTGCCTTGCTTTCAAATCCTCTTCGTTGCCTTCCCTCAATATATTTGTGGACGAGAGTTATCATTTATAACTCTGCGGGTTTGTGAATTGCAGTGTCCCTGAGCTCCATTTTTCAACTCGCTTTTTTGGGAGCTGTCCGCAAAAGCGCGGGATTGCCTCAGGCCCTATTCTGCTTCTGGGCGGCAGGCTGAGCCTGTGGTTAATTCTTCTTCCTGATGGGAAAATAGAGTGACCTGTGCCTGTCCCAACACCTAGATCTAGTCTCTCATTGGTTGCCCCTCTTCCCGTTCATCCTCAGGACAAATTGCAACCTGTAGGGAACAGGAGCTTAAAGGTGCTGATTCTCCAAGTAGGGAGATTGCTAGTAAAGTAGCTGGAAAGGCGAACCCGAGCACAAGGAGATGAGAAATGAGGTGCGTTTTAGAAACCTTTCAAAATCACACGGTGTACCATCTTCTGGGTTTCTCATGCATGTTTTCGATGTAGGAAGATGCCCTTGAACCTGGAGATTTGGGACCCATGGGATGGGTACCAGGCAGTATTCCTTTAAAGGGTCTGCGTTTGCTCACCCAACCTCACCCAACCTTTCAGCCCCAAGAGTGTCCACCCTTATGTCTCATCCAGCTGTGGGTCTAGATATGGTCAATCCAGGTTGCATCACAGCCTCTGAACGAATTTTTTAAGAATTTCTCTCTCTTTCACTGTCTTTGTTTTACGGGTTTTTAAAAGTAATTTATTTTTATAATGTGGTTTAGCTGCTTTTCACGGCTGTGTTTATGCGGCTTTACACCCACTTGACTCACTTCCAGACAGATATCAATACATAGGTTTTAAGATTCTTACTAGTCACATATATTCTTGTGCGGTGAATAGGGGGTGTTGAGTCCAGTTCACTGAGCAAGGAGTAGGTCTTGTCTATTACATATTGGGTGTATGGAACGGTATCTGAGCGAATTTGAAACCCTTGTTTTATGCATCACCCCACCTCACCTTTCCCGTTAAGCAGCCATAGTGTGTTTTCTAAACGTGTGACTCTGTTCTGTTTTGTAATTCAGTTCAAGTGTAGCGGTTTTTACATTCCCTCTATAAGTGATAGCTTATGATAAGTGTCTATTTCTGTGTGACTTATTTCACTTAGAATCGTCGTACCTAAATCCACTCATCTTGCTTCTACTAGCCTTATGACATTGATTTCATGTCTGAGTGATATTCCATTGTACATAAGGACCACAACTTCTTTATCAATTTTTCTCTTTCCTGGGATATTTAAGGTGTCATGAAGTGGAGGTTCTTGTCAACAGAGCAGCCCTAAACTTTGGGGTGCCTGTGTCTTGCTGATTTTTAGTTTTCCCAATTTATACGCCCATGAGTGGACGTGCCCTATGCTCCCTAAGCTGTGTTTTTTCGATGTTTCAGGACACACCGTACACTTCTCCAGAGTGGCTGTTGGCAATTTACATCCCGCCCATCAGCGTAGCAAGGCTGCCATTTCTCCATGGCCTGTCCTGCATTTCTGGTTTTGACACTTTTTGCAGCATGAACCTTTTGACCGATGGGAAGCGAGACTTCTTTGTAGTGCTAATTTGCCTTTCCAGGTTGCTTGGTTGGCCAAAAAGGGCGTATGCGTTTTTTCCTGAATATATTCAGGAAAAAACGCATACGCCCTTTTTGGCCAATGGCATCATTGTCGACGTTTTGCCGCTTTTCATGTGCTTTAAAGGCGATTCGAATCTACCTCCTGAAATCTGTTTCCTGCAATTCTGCCTTGCTTTCAAATCCTCTTTGTTGCCTTCCCTCAATATATCTGTGGATGAGAGTTATCATTTATAACTCTGCGGTTTTGTGAATTGCAGTGTCCCTGAGCTCCATTTTTCAACTCGCTTTTTTGGGAGCTGTCCGCAAAAGCGCGGGATTGCCTCAGGCCCTATTCTGCTTCTGGGCGGCAGGCTGAGCCTGTGGTTAATTCTTCTTCCTGATGGGAAAATAGAGTGACCTGTGCCTGTCCCAACACCTAGATCTAGTCTCTCATTGGTTGCCCCTCTTCCCGTTCATCCTCAGGACAAATTGCAACCTGTAGGGAACAGGAGCTTAAAGGTGCTGATTCTCCAAGTAGGGAGATTGCTAGTAAAGTAGCTGGAAAGGCGAACCCGAGCACAAGGAGATGAGAAATGAGGTGCGTATTAGAAACCTTTCAAAATCACACGGTGTACCATCTTCTGGGTTTCTCATGCATGTTTTCGATGTAGGAAGATGCCCTTGAACCTGGAGATTTGGGACCCATGGGATGGGTACCACGCAGTATTACTTTAAAGGGTCTGCGTTTGCTCACCCAACCTCACCCAACCTTTCAGCCCCAAGAGTGTCCACCCTTATGTCTCATCCAGCTGTGGGTCTAGATATGGTCAATCCAGGTTGCATCACAGCCTCTGAACGAATTTTGTAAGAATTTCTCTCTCTATCACTGTCTTTGTTTTACAGGTTTTTAAAAGTAATTTATTTTTATAATGGGGTTTAGCTGCTTTTCACGGCTGTGTTTATGCGGCTTTACACCCACTTGACCCACTTCCAGACAGATATCAATACATAGGTTTTAAGATTCTTACTAGTCACATATATTCTTGTGCGGTGAATAGGGGGTGTTGAGTCCAGTTCACTGAGCAAGGAGTAGGTCTTGTCTATTACATATTGGGTGTATGGAACGGTATCTGAGCGAATTTGAAACCCTTGTTTTATGCATCACCCCACCTCACCTTTCCCGTTAAGCAGCCATAGTGTGTTTTCTAAACGTGTGACTCTGTTCTGTTTTGTAATTCAGTTCAAGTGTAGCGGTTTTTACATTCCCTCTATAAGTGATAGCTTATGATAAGTGTCTATTTCTGTGTGAATTATTTCACTTAGAATCGTCGTACCTAAATCCACTCATCTTGCTTCTACTAGCCTTATGACATTGATTTCATGTCTGAGTGATATTCCATTGTACATAAGGACCACAACTTCTTTATCCATTTTTCTCCTTCCTGGGATATTTAAGGTGTCATGAAGTGGAGGTTCTTGTCAACAGAGCAGCCCTAAACTTTGGGGTGCCTGTGTCTTGCTGATTTTTAGTTTTCCCAATTTATACGCCCATGAGTGGACGTGCCCTATGCTCCCTAAGCTGTGTTTTTTCGATGTTTCAGGACACACCGTACACTTCTCCAGAGTGGCTGTGGGCAATTTACATCCCGCCCATCAGCGTAGCAAGGCTGCCATTTCTCCATGGCCTGTCCTGCATTTCTGGTTTTGAAACTTTTTGCAGCATGACCCTTTTGACCGATGGGAAGCGAGACTTCTTTGTAGCGCTGATTTGCCTTTCAAGGTTGCTTGGTTGGCCAAAAAGGGCGTATGCGTTTTTTCCTGAATATATTCAGGAAAAAACGCATACGCCCTTTTTGGCCAAGGGCATCATTCTCGACGTTTTGCCGCTTTTCATGTGCTTTAAAGGCGATTCGAATCTACCTCCTGAAATCTGTTTCCTGCAATTCTGCCTTGCTTTCAAATCCTCTTCGTTGCCTTCCCTCAATATATTTGTGGACGAGAGTTATCATTTATAACTCTGCGGGTTTGTGAATTGCAGTGTCCCTGAGCTCCATTTTTCAACTCGCTTTTTTGGGAGCTGTCCGCAAAAGCGCGGGATTGCCTCAGGCCCTATTCTGCTTCTGGGCGGCAGGCTGAGCCTGTGGTTAATTCTTCTTCCTGATGGGAAAATAGAGTGACCTGTGCCTGTCCCAACACCTAGATCTAGTCTCTCATTGGTTGCCCCTCTTCCCGTTCATCCTCAGGACAAATTGCAACCTGTAGGGAACAGGAGCTTAAAGGTGCTGATTCTCCAAGTAGGGAGATTGCTAGTAAAGTAGCTGGAAAGGCGAACCCGAGCACAAGGAGATGAGAAATGAGGTGCGTTTTAGAAACCTTTCAAAATCACACGGTGTACCATCTTCTGGGTTTCTCATGCATGTTTTCGATGTAGGAAGATGCCCTTGAACCTGGAGATTTGGGACCCATGGGATGGGTACCAGGCAGTATTCCTTTAAAGGGTCTGCGTTTGCTCACCCAACCTCACCCAACCTTTCAGCCCCAAGAGTGTCCACCCTTATGTCTCATCCAGCTGTGGGTCTAGATATGGTCAATCCAGGTTGCATCACAGCCTCTGAACGAATTTTGTAAGAATTTCTCTCTCTTTCACTGTCTTTGTTTTACGGGTTTTTAAAAGTAATTTATTTTTATAATGGGGTTTAGCTGCTTTTCACGGCTGTGTTTATGCGGCTTTACACCCACTTGACTCACTTCCAGACAGATATCAATACATAGGTTTTAAGATTCTTACTAGTCACATATATTCTTGTGCGGTGAATAGGGGGTGTTGAGTCCAGTTCACTGAGCAAGGAGTAGGTCTTGTCTATTACATATTGGGTGTATGGAACGGTATCTGAGCGAATTTGAAACCCTTGTTTTATGCATCACCCCACCTCACCTTTCCCGTTAAGCAGCCATAGTGTGTTTTCTAAACGTGTGACTCTGTTCTGTTTTGTAATTCAGTTCAAGTGTAGCGGTTTTTACATTCCCTCTATAAGTGATAGCTTATGATAAGTGTCTATTTCTGTGTGACTTATTTCACTTAGAATCGTCGAACCTAAATCCACTCATCTTGCTTCTACTAGCCTTATGACATTGATTTCATGTCTGAGTGATATTCCATTGTACATAAGGACCACAAGTTCTTTATCAATTTTTCTCTTTCCTGGGATATTTAAGGTGTCATGAAGTGGAGGTTCTTGTCAACAGAGCAGCCCTAAACTTTGGGGTGCCTGTGTCTTGCTGATTTTTAGTTTTCCCAATTTATACGCCCATGAGTGGACGTGCCCTATGCTCCCTAAGCTGTGTTTTTTCGATGTTTCAGGACACACCGTACACTTCTCCAGAGTGGCTGTGGGCAATTTACATCCCGCCCATCAGCGTAGCAAGGCTGCCATTTCTCCATGGCCTGTCCTGCATTTCTGGTTTTGACACTTTTTGCAGCATGAACCTTTTGACCGATGGGAAGCGAGACTTCTTTGTAGTGCTGATTTGCCTTTCCAGGTTGCTTGGTTGGCCAAAAAGGGCGTATGCGTTTTTTCCTGAATATATTCAGGAAAAAACGCATACGCCCTTTTTGGCCAATGGCATCATTGTCGACGTTTTGCCGCTTTTCATGTGCTTTAAAGGCGATTCGAATCTACCTCCTGAAATCTGTTTCCTGCAATTCTGCCTTGCTTTCAAATCCTCTTTGTTGCCTTCCTTCAATATATCTGTGGATGAGAGTTATCATTTATAACTCTGCGGTTTTGTGAATTGCAGTGTCCCTGAGCTCCATTTTTCAACTCGCTTTTTTGGGAGCTGTCCGCAAAAGCGCGGGATTGCCTCAGGCCCTATTCTGCTTCTGGGCGGCAGGCTGAGCCTGTGGTTAATTCTTCTTCCTGATGGGAAAATAGAGTGACCTGTGCCTGTCCCAACACCTAGATCTAGTCTCTCATTGGTTGCCCCTCTTCCCGTTCATCCTCAGGACAAATTGCAACCTGTAGGGAACAGGAGCTTAAAGGTGCTGATTCTCCAAGTAGGGAGATTGCTAGTAAAGTAGCTGGAAAGGCGAACCCGAGCACAAGGAGATGAGAAATGAGGTGCGTATTAGAAACCTTTCAAAATCACACGGTGTACCATCTTCTGGGTTTCTCATGCATGTTTTCGATGTAGGAAGATGCCCTTGAACCTGGAGATTTGGGACCCATGGGATGGGTACCACGCAGTATTACTTTAAAGGGTCTGCGTTTGCTCACCCAACCTCACCCAACCTTTCAGCCCCAAGAGTGTCCACCCTTATGTCTCATCCAGCTGTGGGTCTAGATATGGTCAATCCAGGTTGCATCACAGCCTCTGAACGAATTTTGTAAGAATTTCTCTCTCTATCACTGTCTTTGTTTTACAGGTTTTTAAAAGTAATTTATTTTTATAATGGGGTTTAGCTGCTTTTCACGGCTGTGTTTATGCGGCTTTACACCCACTTGACCCACTTCCAGACAGATATCAATACATAGGTTTTAAGATTCTTACTAGTCACATATATTCTTGTGCGGTGAATAGGGGGTGTTGAGTCCAGTTCACTGAGCAAGGAGTAGGTCTTGTCTATTACATATTGGGTGTATGGAACGGTATCTGAGCGAATTTGAAACCCTTGTTTTATGCATCACCCCACCTCACCTTTCCCGTTAAGCAGCCATAGTGTGTTTTCTAAACGTGTGACTCTGTTCTGTTTTGTAATTCAGTTCAAGTGTAGCGGTTTTTACATTCCCTCTATAAGTGATAGCTTATGATAAGTGTCTATTTCTGTGTGAATTATTTCACTTAGAATCGTCGTACCTAAATCCACTCATCTTGCTTCTACTAGCCTTATGACATTGATTTCATGTCTGAGTGATATTCCATTGTACATAAGGACCACAACTTCTTTATCCATTTTTCTCTTTCCTGGGATATTTAAGGTGTCATGAAGTGGAGGTTCTTGTCAACAGAGCAGCCCTAAACTTTGGGGTGCCTGTGTCTTGCTGATTTTTAGTTTTCCCAATTTATACGCCCATGAGTGGACGTGCCCTATGCTCCCTAAGCTGTGTTTTTTCGATGTTTCAGGACACACCGTACACTTCTCCAGAGTGGCTGTGGGCAATTTACATCCCGCCCATCAGCGTAGCAAGGCTGCCATTTCTCCATGGCCTGTCCTGCATTTCTGGTTTTGAAACTTTTTGCAGCATGACCCTTTTGACCGATGGGAAGCGAGACTTCTTTGTAGCGCTGATTTGCCTTTCAAGGTTGCTTGGTTGGCCAAAAAGGGCGTATGCGTTTTTTCCTGAATATATTCAGGAAAAAACGCATACGCCCTTTTTGGCCAAGGGCATCATTCTCGACGTTTTGCCGCTTTTCATGTGCTTTAAAGGCGATTTGAATCTACCTCCTGAAATCTGTTTCCTGCAATTCTGCCTTGCTTTCAAATCCTCTTCGTTGCCTTCCCTCAATATATTTGTGGACGAGAGTTATCATTTATAACTCTGCGGGTTTGTGAATTGCAGTGTCCCTGAGCTCCATTTTTCAACTCGCTTTTTTGGGAGCTGTCCGCAAAAGCGCGGGATTGCCTCAGGCCCTATTCTGCTTCTGGGCGGCAGGCTGAGCCTGTGGTTAATTCTTCTTCCTGATGGGAAAATAGAGTGACCTGTGCCTGTCCCAACACCTAGATCTAGTCTCTCATTGGTTGCCCCTCTTCCCGTTCATCCTCAGGACAAATTGCAACCTGTAGGGAACAGGAGCTTAAAGGTGCTGATTCTCCAAGTAGGGAGATTGCTAGTAAAGTAGCTGGAAAGGCGAACCCGAGCACAAGGAGATGAGAAATGAGGTGCGTATTAGAAACCTTTCAAAATCACACGGTGTACCATCTTCTGGGTTTCTCATGCATGTTTTCGATGTAGGAAGATGCCCTTGAACCTGGAGATTTGGGACCCATGGGATGGGTACCACGCAGTATTACTTTAAAGGGTCTGCGTTTGCTCACCCAACCTCACCCAACCTTTCAGCCCCAAGAGTGTCCACCCTTATGTCTCATCCAGCTGTGGGTCTAGATATGGTCAATCCAGGTTGCATCACAGCCTCTGAACGAATTTTGTAAGAATTTCTCTCTCTATCACTGTCTTTGTTTTACAGGTTTTTAAAAGTAATTTATTTTTATAATGGGGTTTAGCTGCTTTTCACGGCTGTGTTTATGCGGCTTTACACCCACTTGACCCACTTCCAGACAGATATCAATACATAGGTTTTAAGATTCTTACTAGTCACATATATTCTTGTGCGGTGAATAGGGGGTGTTGAGTCCAGTTCACTGAGCAAGGAGTAGGTCTTGTCTATTACATATTGGGTGTATGGAACGGTATCTGAGCGAATTTGAAACCCTTGTTTTATGCATCACCCCACCTCACCTTTCCCGTTAAGCAGCCATAGTGTGTTTTCTAAACGTGTGACTCTGTTCTGTTTTGTAATTCAGTTCAAGTGTAGCGGTTTTTACATTCCCTCTATAAGTGATAGCTTATGATAAGTGTCTATTTCTGTGTGAATTATTTCACTTAGAATCGTCGTACCTAAATCCACTCATCTTGCTTCTACTAGCCTTATGACATTGATTTCATGTCTGAGTGATATTCCATTGTACATAAGGACCACAACTTCTTTATCCATTTTTCTCTTTCCTGGGATATTTAAGGTGTCATGAAGTGGAGGTTCTTGTCAACAGAGCAGCCCTAAACTTTGGGGTGCCTGTGTCTTGCTGATTTTTAGTTTTCCCAATTTATACGCCCATGAGTGGACGTGCCCTATGCTCCCTAAGCTGTGTTTTTTCGATGTTTCAGGACACACCGTACACTTCTCCAGAGTGGCTGTGGGCAATTTACATCCCGCCCATCAGCGTAGCAAGGCTGCCATTTCTCCATGGCCTGTCCTGCATTTCTGGTTTTGACACTTTTTGCAGCATGACCCTTTTGACCGATGGGAAGCGAGACTTCTTTGTAGCGCTGATTTGCCTTTCCAGGTTGCTTGGTTGGCCAAAAAGGGCGTATGCGTTTTTTCCTGAATATATTCAGGAAAAAACGCATACGCCCTTTTTGGCCAAGGGCATCATTCTCGACGTTTTGCCGCTTTTCATGTGCTTTAAAGGCGATTTGAATCTACCTCGTGAAATCTGTTTCCTGCAATTTTGCCTTGCTTTCAAATCCTCTTCGTTGCCTTCCCTCAATATATTTGTGGACGAGAGTTATCATTTATAACTCTGCGGGTTTGTGAATTGCAGTGTCCCTGAGCTCCATTTTTCAACTCGCTTTTTTGGGAGCTGTCCGCAAAAGCGCGGGATTGCCTCAGGCCCTATTCTGCTTCTGGGCGGCAGGCTGAGCCTGTGGTTAATTCTTCTTCCTGATGGGAAAATAGAGTGACCTGTGCCTGTCCCAACACCTAGATCTAGTCTCTCATTGGTTGCCCCTCTTCCCGTTCATCCTCAGGACAAATTGCAACCTGTAGGGAACAGGAGCTTAAAGGTGCTGATTCTCCAAGTAGGGAGATTGCTAGTAAAGTAGCTGGAAAGGCGAACCCGAGCACAAGGAGATGAGAAATGAGGTGCGTTTTAGAAACCTTTCAAAATCACACGGTGTACCATCTTCTGGGTTTCTCATGCATGTTTTCGATGTAGGAAGATGCCCTTGAACCTGGAGATTTGGGACCCATGGGATGGGTACCAGGTAGTATTCCTTTAAAGGGTCTGTGTTTGCTCACCCAACCTCACCCAACCTTTCAGCCCCAAGAGTGTCCACCCTTATGTCTCATCCAGCTGTGGGTCTAGATATGGTCAATCCAGGTTGCATCACAGCCTCTGAACGAATTTTGTAAGAATTTCTCTCTCTTTCACTGTCTTTGTTTTACGGGTTTTTAAAAGTAATTTATTTTTATAATGGGGTTTAGCTGCTTTTCACGGCTGTGTTTATGCGGCTTTACACCCACTTGACTCACTTCCAGACAGATATCAATACATAGGTTTTAAGATTCTTACTAGTCACATATATTCTTGTGCGGTGAATAGGGGGTGTTGAGTCCAGTTCACTGAGCAAGGAGTAGGTCTTGTCTATTACATATTGGGTGTATGGAACGGTATCTGAGCGAATTTGAAACCCTTGTTTTATGCATCACCCCACCTCACCTTTCCCGTTAAGCAGCCATAGTGTGTTTTCTAAACGTGTGACTCTGTTCTGTTTTGTAATTCAGTTCAAGTGTAGCGGTTTTTACATTCCCTCTATAAGTGATAGCTTATGATAAGTGTCTATTTCTGTGTGACTTATTTCACTTAGAATCGTCGAACCTAAATCCACTCATCTTGCTTCTACTAGCCTTATGACATTGATTTCATGTCTGAGTGATATTCCATTGTACATAAGGACCACAACTTCTTTATCCATTTTTCTCTTTCCTGGGATATTTAAGTTGTCATGAAGTGGAGGTTCTTGTCAACAGAGCAGCCCTAAACTTTGGGGTGCCTGTGTCTTGCTGATTTTTAGTTTTCCCAATTTATACGCCCATGAGTGGACGTGCCCTATGCTCCCTAAGCTGTGTTTTTTCGATGTTTCAGGACACACCGTACACTTCTCCAGAGTGGCTGTTGGCAATTTACATCCCGCCCATCAGCGTAGCAAGGCTGCCATTTCTCCATGGCCTGTCCTGCATTTCTGGTTTTGACACTTTTTGCAGCATGAACCTTTTGACCGATGGGAAGCGAGACTTCTTTGTAGTGCTGATTTGCCTTTCCAGGTTGCTTGGTTGGCCAAAAAGGGCGTATGCGTTTTTTCCTGAATATATTCAGGAAAAAACGCATACGCCCTTTTTGGCCAATGGCATCATTCTCGACGTTTTGCCGCTTTTCATGTGCTTTAAAGGCGATTCGAATCTACCTCCTGAAATCTGTTTCCTGCAATTCTGCCTTGCTTTCAAATCCTCTTTGTTGCCTTCCCTCAATATATCTGTGGATGAGAGTTATCATTTATAACTCTGCGGTTTTGTGAATTGAAGTGTCCCTGAGCTCCATTTTTCAACTCGCTTTTTTGGGAGCTGTCCGCAAAAGCGCGGGATTGCCTCAGGCCCTATTCTGCTTCTGGGCGGCAGGCTGAGCCTGTGGTTAATTCTTCTTCCTGATGGGAAAATAGAGTGACCTGTGCCTGTCCCAACACCTAGATCTAGTCTCTCATTGGTTGCCCCTCTTCCCGTTCATCCTCAGGACAAATTGCAACCTGTAGGGAACAGGAGCTTAAAGGTGCTGATTCTCCAAGTAGGGAGATTGCTAGTAAAGTAGCTGGAAAGGCGAACCCGAGCACAAGGAGATGAGAAATGAGGTGCGTATTAGAAACCTTTCAAAATCACACGGTGTACCATCTTCTGGGTTTCTCATGCATGTTTTCGATGTAGGAAGATGCCCTTGAACCTGGAGATTTGGGACCCATGGGATGGGTACCACGCAGTATTACTTTAAAGTGTCTGCGTTTGCTCACCCAACCTCACCCAACCTTTCAGCCCCAAGAGTGTCCACCCTTATGTCTCATCCAGCTGTGGGTCTAGATATGGTCAATCCAGGTTGCATCACAGCCTCTGAACGAATTTTGTAAGAATTTCTCTCTCTATCACTGTCTTTGTTTTACAGGTTTTTAAAAGTAATTTATTTTTATAATGGGGTTTAGCTGCTTTTCACGGCTGTGTTTATGCGGCTTTACACCCACTTGACCCACTTCCAGACAGATATCAATACATAGGTTTTAAGATTCTTACTAGTCACATATATTCTTGTGCGGTGAATAGGGGGTGTTGAGTCCAGTTCACTGAGCAAGGAGTAGGTCTTGTCTATTACATATTGGGTGTATGGAACGGTATCTGAGCGAATTTGAAACCCTTGTTTTATGCATCACCCCACCTCACCTTTCCCGTTAAGCAGCCATAGTGTGTTTTCTAAACGTGTGACTCTGTTCTGTTTTGTAATTCAGTTCAAGTGTAGCGGTTTTTACATTCCCTCTATAAGTGATAGCTTATGATAAGTGTCTATTTCTGTGTGAATTATTTCACTTAGAATCGTCGTACCTAAATCCACTCATCTTGCTTCTACTAGCCTTATGACATTGATTTCATGTCTGAGTGATATTCCATTGTACATAAGGACCACAACTTCTTTATCCATTTTTCTCTTTCCTGGGATATTTAAGGTGTCATGAAGTGGAGGTTCTTGTCAACAGAGCAGCCCTAAACTTTGGGGTGCCTGTGTCTTGCTGATTTTTAGTTTTCCCAATTTATACGCCCATGAGTGGACGTGCCCTATGCTCCCTAAGCTGTGTTTTTTCGATGTTTCAGGACACACCGTACACTTCTCCAGAGTGGCTGTGGGCAATTTACATCCCGCCCATCAGCGTAGCAAGGCTGCCATTTCTCCATGGCCTGTCCTGCATTACTGGTTTTGAAACTTTTTGCAGCATGACCCTTTTGACCGATGGGAAGCGAGACTTCTTTGTAGCGCTGATTTGCCTTTCAAGGTTGCTTGGTTGGCCAAAAAGGGCGTATGCGTTTTTTCCTGAATATATTCAGGAAAAAACGCATACGCCCTTTTTGGCCAAGGGCATCATTCTCGACGTTTTGCCGCTTTTCATGTGCTTTAAAGGCGATTCGAATCTACCTCCTGAAATCTGTTTCCTGCAATTCTGCCTTGCTTTCAAATCCTCTTCGTTGCCTTCCCTCAATATATTTGTGGACGAGAGTTATCATTTATAACTCTGCGGGTTTGTGAATTGCAGTGTCCCTGAGCTCCATTTTTCAACTCGCTTTTTTGGGAGCTGTCCGCAAAAGCGCGGGATTGCCTCAGGCCCTATTCTGCTTCTGGGCGGCAGGCTGAGCCTGTGGTTAATTCTTCTTCCTGATGGGAAAATAGAGTGACCTGTGCCTGTCCCAACACCTAGATCTAGTCTCTCATTGGTTGCCCCTCTTCCCGTTCATCCTCAGGACAAATTGCAACCTGTAGGGAACAGGAGCTTAAAGGTGCTGATTCTCCAAGTAGGGAGATTGCTAGTAAAGTAGCTGGAAAGGCGAACCCGAGCACAAGGAGATGAGAAATGAGGTGCGTTTTAGAAACCTTTCAAAATCACACGGTGTACCATCTTCTGGGTTTCTCATGCATGTTTTCGATGTAGGAAGATGCCCTTGAACCTGGAGATTTGGGACCCATGGGATGGGTACCAGGCAGTATTCCTTTAAAGGGTCTGCGTTTGCTCACCCAACCTCACCCAACCTTTCAGCCCCAAGAGTGTCCACCCTTATGTCTCATCCAGCTGTGGGTCTAGATATGGTCAATCCAGGTTGCATCACAGCCTCTGAACGAATTTTGTAAGAATTTCTCTCTCTTTCACTGTCTTTGTTTTACGGGTTTTTAAAAGTAATTTATTTTTATAATGGGGTTTAGCTGCTTTTCACGGCTGTGTTTATGCGGCTTTACACCCACTTGACTCACTTCCAGACAGATATCAATACATAGGTTTTAAGATTCTTACTAGTCACATATATTCTTGTGCGGTGAATAGGGGGTGTTGAGTCCAGTTCACTGAGCAAGGAGTAGGTCTTGTCTATTACATATTAGGTGTATGGAACGGTATCTGAGCGAATTTGAAACCCTTGTTTTATGCATCACCCCACCTCACCTTTCCCGTTAAGCAGCCATAGTGTGTTTTCTAAACGTGTGACTCTGTTCTGTTTTGTAATTCAGTTCAAGTGTAGCGGTTTTTACATTCCCTCTATAAGTGATAGCTTATGATAAGTGTCTATTTCTGTGTGAATTATTTCACTTAGAATCGTCGTACCTAAATCCACTCATCTTGCTTCTACTAGCCTTATGACATTGATTTCATGTCTGAGTGATATTCCATTGTACATAAGGACCACAACTTCTTTATCCATTTTTCTCTTTCCTGGGATATTTAAGGTGTCATGAAGTGGAGGTTCTTGTCAACAGAGCAGCCCTAAACTTTGGGGTGCCTGTGTCTTGCTGATTTTTAGTTTTCCCAATTTATACGCCCATGAGTGGACGTGCCCTATGCTCCCTAAGCTGCGTTTTTTCGATGTTTCAGGACACACCGTACACTTCTCCAGAGTGGCTGTTGGCAATTTACATCCCGCCCATCAGCGTAGCAAGGCTGCCATTTCTCCATGGCCTGTCCGGCATTTCTGGTTTTGACACTTTTTGCAGCATGGAGCTTTTGACCGATGGGAAGCGAGACTTCTTTGTAGAGCTGATTTGCCTTTCAGGTTGCTTGGTTGGCCAAAAAGGGCGTATGCGTTTTTTACCGAATATATTCAGGAAAAAACGCATACGCCCTTTATGTCCAAGGGCATCATTGTCGACGTTTTGCCGCTTTTCATGTGCTTTAAAGGCGATTCGAATCTACCTCCTGAAATCTGTTTCCTGCAATTCTGCGTTGCTTATAAATCCTCTTCCTTGCCTTCCCTCAATATATTTGTGGACGAGAGTTATCATTTATATCTCAGCAGGTTTGTGAATTGCAGTGCCCCTGAGCTCCATTTTTCAACTGTCTTTCTTGGGAGCTGGCCGCAAAAGCACAGGATTGCCTCAGGCCCTATTCAGGTTCCGGGGGGCAGGCTGAGCCTGTGGTTAATTCTTCTTCCTGATGGGAAAATAGAGTGACCTGTGCCTGTCCCAACACCTAGATCTAGTCTCTCATTGGATGCCCCTCTTCCCGTTCATCCTCAGGACAAATTGGAACCTGTAGGGAACAGGAGCTTAAAGGTGCTGATTCTCCAAGTAGGGAGATTGCTAGTAAAGCAGCTGGAAAGGCGAACCCGAGCACAAGGAGATGAGAAATGAGGTGCGTTTTAGAAACCTTTCAAAATCACACGGTGTACCATCTTCTGGGTTTCTCATGCATGTTTTCGATGTAGGAAGATGCCCTTGAACCCGGAGATTTGGGACCCATGGGAAGGGTACCAGGCAGTATTCCTTTAAAGGGTCTGCGTTTGCTCACCCAACCTCACCCAAACTTTCAGCCCCAAGAGTGTCCACCCTTATGTCTCATCCAGCTGTGGGTCTAGATATGGTCAATCCAGGTTGCATCACAGCCTCTGAACGACTTTTGTAAGAATTTCTCTCTCTTTCACTGTCTTTGTTTTATGGGTTTTTAAAAGTAATTTATTTTTATAATGGGGTTTAGCTGCTTTTCACGGCTGTGTTTATGCGGCTTTACACCCACTTGACTCACTTCCAGACAGATATCAATACATAGGTTTTCAGATTCTTACTAGTCACATATATTCTTGTGCGGTGAATAGGGGGTGTTGAGTCCAGTTCACTGAGCAAGGAGTAGGTCTTGTCTACTACATATTGGGTGTATGGAACGGTATCTGAGCGAATTTGAAACCCTTGTTTTATGCATCACCCCACCTCAACTTTCCCGTTAAGCAGCCATAGTGTGTTTTCTAAACGTGTGACTCTGTTCTGTTTTGTAATTCAGCTCAAGTGTAGCGGTTTTTACATTCCCTCTATAAGTGATAGCTTATGATAAGTGTCTATTTCTGTGTGACTTTTTTCACTTAGAATCGTCATACCTAAATCCACTCATCTTGCTCCTACTAGCCTTATGACATTGATTTCATGTCTGAGTGATATTCCATTGTACAAAAGGACCAAAACTTCTTTATCCATTTTTCTCTTTCCTGGGATATTTAAGGTGTCATGAAGTGGAGGTTCTTGTCCACAGAGCAGCCCTAAACTTTGGGGTGCCTGTGTCTTGCTGATTTTTAGTTTTCCCAATTTATACGCCCATGAGTGGACGTGCCCTATGCTCCCTAAACTGTGTTTTTTCGATGTTTCAGGACACACCGTACACTTCTCCAGAGTGGCTGTTGGCAATTTACATCCCGCCCATCAGCGTAGCAAGGCTGCCATTTCTCCATGGCCTGTCCTGCATTTCTGGTTTTGACACTTTTTGCAGCATGACCCTTTTGACCGATTTGAAGCGAGACTTCTTTGTAGCGCTGATTTGCCTTTACAGGTTGCTTGGTTGGCCAAAAAGGGCGTATGCGTTTTTTCCTGAATATATTCAGGAAAAAACGCATACGCTCTTTTTGGCCAAGGGCATCATTGTCGACATTTTGCCGCTTTTCATGTGCTTTAAAGGCGATTCGAATCTACCTCCTGAAATCTGTTTCCTGCAATTCTGCCTTGCTTTCAAATCCTCTTCGTTGCCTTCCCTCAATATATCTGTGGATGAGAGTTATCATTTATAACTCTGCGGGTTTGTGAATTGCAGTGTCCCTGAGCTCCATTTTTCAACTCGCTTTTTTGGGAGCTGGCCGCAAAAGCGCGGGATTGCCTCAGGCCCTATTCTGCTTCTGGGCGGCAGGCTGAGCCTGTGGTTAATTCTTCTTCCTGATGGGAAAATAGAGTGGCCTGTGCCTGTCCCAACACCTAGATCTAGTCTCTCATTGGTTGCCCCTCTTCCAGTTCATCCTCAGGACAAATTGCAACCTGTAGGGAAGAGGAGCTTAAAGGTGCTGATTCTCCAAGTAGGGACATTGCTAGTAAAGTAGCTGGAATGGCGAACCCGAGAACAAGGAGATGAAAAATGAGATGCGTATTAGAAACCTTTCAAAATCACACGGTGTACCATCTTCTGGGTTTCTCATGCATGTTTTCGATGTAGGAAGATGCCCTTGAACCTGGAGATTTGGGACCCATGGGATGGGTACCAGGCAGTATTACTTTAAAGGGTCTGCGTTTGCTCACCCAACCTCACCCAACCTTTCAGCCCCAAGAGTGTCCACCCTTATGTCTCATCCAGCTGTGGGTCTAGATATGGTCAATCCAGGTTGCATCACAGCCTCTGAACGAATTTTGTAAGAATTTCTCTCTCTTTCACTGTCTTTGTTTTACGGGTTTTTAAAAGTAATTTATTTTTATAATGGGGTTTAGCTGCTTTTCACGGCTGTGTTTATGCGGCTTTACACCCACTTGACTCACTTCCAGACAGATATCAATACATAGGTTTTAAGATTCTTACTAGTCACATATATTCTTGTGCGGTGAATAGGGGGTGTTGAGTCCAGTTCACTGAGCAAGGAGTAGGTCTTGTCTATTACATATTGGGTGTATGGAACGGTATCTGAGCGAATTTGAAACCCTTGTTTTATGCATCACCCCACCTCATCTTTCCCGTTAAGCAGCCATAGTGTGTTTTCTAAACGTGTGACTCTGTTCTGTTTTGTAATTCAGTTCAAGTGTAGCGGTTTTTACATTCCCTCTATAAGTGATAGCTTATGATAAGTTTCTTTTTCTGTGTGACTTATTTCACTTAGGATCATCGTACCTAAATCCACTCATCTTGCTTCTACTAGCCTTATGGCATTGATTTCATGTCTGAGTGATATTCCATTGTACATAAGGACGACAACTTCTTTATCCATTTTTCTCTTTCCTGGGATATTTAAGGTGTCATGAAGTGGAGGTTCTTGTCAACAGAGCAGCCCTAAACTTTGGGGTGCCTGTGTCTTGCTGATTTTTAGTTTTCCCAATTTATACGCCCATGAGTGGACGTGCCCTATGCTCCCTAAGCTGTGTTTTTTCGATGTTTCAGGACACACCGTACACTTCTCCAGAGTGGCTGTTGGCAATTTACATCCCGCCCATCAGTGTAGCAAGGCTGCCATTTCTCCATGGCCTGTCCTGCATTTCTGGTTTTGACACTTTTTGCAGCATGGAGCTTTTGACCGATGGGAAGCGAGACTTCTTTGTAGCGCTGATTTGCCTTTCAGGTTGCTTGGTTGGCCAAAAAGGGCGTATGCTTTTTCTACCGAATATATTCAGGAAAAAACGCATACACCCTTTTTGTCCAAGGGCATCATTGTCGACGTTTTGCCGCTTTTCATGTGCTTTAAAGGCGATTCGAATCTACCTCCTGAAATCTGTTTCCTGCAATTCTGCGTTGCTTATAAATCCTCTTCCTTGCCTTCCCTCAATATATTTGTGGACGAGAGTTATCATTTATATCTCAGCAGGTTTGTGAATTGCAGTGCCCCTGAGCTCCATTTTTCAACTGTCTTTCTTGGGAGCTGGCCGCAAAAGCACGGGATTGCCTCAGGCCCTATTCAGGTTCCGGGGGGCAGGCTGAGCCTGTGGTTAATTCTTCTTCCTGATGGGAAAATAGAGTGACCTGTGCCTGTCCCAACACCTAGATCTAGTCTCTCATTGGTTGCCCCTCTTCCCGTTCATCCTCAGGACAAATTGCAACCTGTAGGGAACAGGAGCTTAAAGGTGCTGATTCTCCAAGTAGGGGGATTGCTAGTAAAGTAGCTGGAATGGCGAACCCGAGACAAGGAGATGAGAAATGAGATGCGTTTTAGAAACCTTTCAAAATCACACGGTGTACCATCTTCTGGGTTTCTCATGCATGTTTTCGATGTAGGAAGATGCCCTTGAACCTGGAGATTTGGGACCCATGGGATGGGTACCATGCAGTATTACTTTAAAGGGTATGTGTTTGCTCACCCAACCTCACCCAAACTTTCAGCCCCAAGAGTGTCCACCCTTATGTCTCATCCAGCTGTGGGTCTAGATATGGTCAATCCAGGTTGCATCACAGCCTCTGAACGAATTTTGTAAGAATTTCTCTCTCTTTCACTGTCTTTGTTTTACGGGTTTTTAAAAGTAATTTATTTTTATAATGGGGTTTATCTGCTTTTCACGGCTGTGTTTATACGGCTTTACACCCACTTGACTCACTTCCAGACAGATATCAATACATAGGTTTTAAGATTCTTACTAGTCACATATATTCTTGTGCGGTGAATAGGGGGTGTTGAGTCCAGTTCACTGAGCAAGGAGTAGGTCTTGTCTATTACATATTGGGTGTATGGATCGGTATCTGAGCGAATTTGAAACCCTTGTTTTATGCATCACCCCACCTCATCTTTCCCGTTAAGCAGGCATAGTGTGTTTTCTAAACGTGTGACTGTGTTCTGTTTTGTAATTCAGTTCAAGTGTAGCGGTTTTTACATTCCCTCTATAAGTGATAGCTTATGATAAGTGTCTTTTTCTGTGTGCCTTATTTCACTTAGGATCATCGTACCTAATTCCACTCATCTTGCTTCTACTAGCCTTATGACATTGATTTCATGTCTGAGTGATATTCCATTGTACATAAGGACCACAACTTCTTTATCCATTTTTCTCTTTCCTGGGATATTTAAGGTGTCATAAAGTGGAGGTTCTTGTCAACAGAGCAGCCCTAAACTTTGGGGTGCCTGTGTCTTGCTGATTTTTAGTTTTCCCAATTTATACGCCCATGAGTGGATGTGCCCTATACTCTTTAAGCTGTGTTTTTTCGATGTTTCAGGACACACCGTACACTTCTCCAGAGTGGCTGTTGGCAATTTACATCCCGCCCATCAGCGTAGCAAGGCTGCCATTTCTCCATGGCCTGTCCTGCATTTCTGGTTTTGACACTTTTTGCAGCATGGCCCTTTTGACCGATGGGAAGCGAGACTTCTTTGTAGCGCTGATTTGCCTTTCCAGGTTGCTTGGTTGGCCAAAAAGGGCGTATGCGTTTTTTCCTGAATATATTCAGGAAAAAACGCATACGCCCTTTTTGGCCAAGGGCATCATTGTCGACGTTTTGCCGCTTTTCATGTGTTTTAAACGCGATTTGAATCTACCTCCTGAAATCTGTTTCCTGCAATTCTGCCTTGCTTTCAAATCCTCTTCGTTGCCTTCCCTCAATATATCTGTGGATGAGAGTTATCATTTATAACTCTGCGGGTTTGTGAATTGCAGTGTCCCTGAGCTCCATTTTTCAACTCGCTTTTTTGGGAGCTGGCCGCAAAAGCGCGGGATTGCCTCAGGCCCTATTCTGCGTCTGGGCTGCAGGCTGAGCCTGTGGTTAATTCTTCTTCCTGATGGGAAAATAGAGTGACCTGTGCCTGTTCCAACACCTAGATCTAGTCTCTCATTGGTTGCCCCTCTTCCCGTTCATCCTCAGGACAAATTGCAAACTGTAGGGAACAGGAGTTTAAAGGTGCTGATCCTCCAAGTAGGGAGATTGCTAGTAAAGTAGCTGGAATGGCGAACCCGAGCACAAGGAGATGAGAAATGAGGTGCGTATTAGACACCTTTCAAAATCACACGGTGTACCATCTTCTGGGTTTCTCATGCATGTTTTCGATGTAGGAAGATGCCCTTGAACCTGGAGATTTGGAACCCATGGGATGGGTACCAGGCAGTATTACTTTAAAGGGTCTGCGTTTGCTCACCCAACCTCACCCAACCTTTCAGCCCCGAGAGTGTACACCCTTATGTCTCATCCAGCTGTGGGTCTAGATATGGTCAATCCAGGTTGCATCACAGCCTCTGAACGACTTTTGTAAGAATTTCTCTCTCTTTCACTGTCTTTGTTTTACGGGTTTTTAAAAGTAATTTATTTTTATAATGGGGTTTAGCTGCTTTTCACGGCTGTGTTTATGCGGCTTTACACCCACTTGACTCACTTCCAGACAGATATCAATACATAGGTTTTAAGATTCTTACTAGTCACATATATTCTTGTGCGGTGAATAGGGGGTGTTGAGTCCAGTTCACTGAGCAAGGAGTAGGTCTTGTCTATTACATATTGGGTGTATGGAACGGTATCTGAGCGAATTTGAAACCCTTGTTTTATGCATCACCCCACCTCATCTTTCCCGTTAAGCAGCCATAGTGTGTTTTCCTAACGTATGACTCTGTTCTGTTTTGTAATTCAGTTCAAGTGTAGCGGTTTTTACATTCCCTCTATAAGTGATTGCTTATGATAAGTGTCTTTTTCTGTGTGACTTATTTCACTTAGAATCGTCGTACCTAAATCCACTCATCTTGCTTCTACTAGCCTTATGACATTGATTTCATGTCTGAGTGATATTCCATTGTACATAAGGACCACAACTTCTTTATCCATTTTTCTCTTTCCTGGGATATTTAAGTTGTCATGAAGTGGAGGTTCTTGTCAACAGAGCAGCCCTAAACTTTGGGGTGCCTGTGTCTTGCTGAGTTTTAGTTTTCCGAATTTATACGCCCATGAGTGGACGTGCCCTATGCTCCCTAAGCTGTGTTTTTTCGATGTTTCAGGACACACCGTACACTTCTCCAGAGTGGCTGTTGGCAATTTACATCCCGCCCATCAGCGTAGCAAGGCTGCCATTTCTCCATGGCCTGTCCTGCATTTCTGGTTTTGACACTTTTTGCAGCATGGCCCTTTTGACCGATGGGAGGCGAGACTTCTTTGTAGCGCTGATTTGCCTTTCCAGGTTGCTTGGTTGGCCAAAAAGGGCGTATGCGTCTTTTCTTGAATATATTCAGGAAAAAACGCATACGCACTTTTTGGCCAAGGGCATCATTGTCGACGTTTTGCCGCTTTTCATGTGTTTTAAACGCGATTTGAATCTACCTCCTGAAATCTGTTTCCTGCAATTCTGCCTTGCTTTCAAATCCTCTTCGTTGCCTTCCCTCAATATATGTGTGGATGAGAGTTATCATTTATAACTCTGCGGGTTTGTGAATTGCAGTGTCCCTGAGCTCCATTTTTCAACTCGCTTTTTTGGGAGCTGGCCGCAAAAGCGCGGGATTGCCTCAGGCCCTATTCTGCTTCTGGGCTGCAGGCTGAGCCTGTGGTTAATTCTTCTTCCTGATGGGAAAATAGAGTGACCTGTGCCTGTCCCAACACCTAGATCTAGTCTCTCATTGGTTGCCCCTCTTCCCGTTCATCCTCAGGACAAATTGCAACCTGTAGGGAACAGGAGCTTAAAGGTGCTGATCCTCCAAGTAGGGAGATTGCTAGTAAAGTAGCTGGAATGGCGAACCCGAGCACAAGGAGATGAGAAATGAGGTGCGTATTAGAAACCTTTCAAAATCACACGGTGTACCATCTTCTGGGTTTCTCATGCATGTTTTCGATGTAGGAAGATGCCCTTGAACCTGGAGATTTGGAACCCATGGGATGGGTACCATGCAGTATTACTTTAAAGGGTCTGCGTTTGCTCATCCAACCTCACCCAACCTTTCAGCCCCGAGAGTGTACACCCTTATGTCTCATCCAGCTGTGGGTCTAGATATGGTCAATCCAGGTTGCATCACAGCCTCTGAACGACTTTTGTAAGAATTTCTCTCTCTTTCACTGTCTTTGTTTTACGGGTTTTTAAAAGTAATTTATTTTTATAATGGGGTTTAGCTGCTTTTCACGGCTGTGTTTATGCGGCTTTACACCCACTTGACTCACTTCCAGACAGATATCAATACATAGGTTTTAAGATTCTTACTAGTCACATATATTCTTGTGCGGTGAATAGGGGGTGTTGAGTCCAGTTCACTGAGCAAGGAGTAGGTCTTGTCTATTACATATTGGGTGTATGGAACGGTATCTGAGCGAATTTGAAACCCTTGTTTTATGCATCACCCCACCTCATCTTTCCCGTTAAGCAGCCATAGTGTGTTTTCTAAACGTATGACTCTGTTCTGTTTTGTAATTCAGTTCAAGTGTAGCGGTTTTTACATTCCCTCTATAAGTGATTGCTTATGATAAGTGTCTTTTTCTGTGTGACTTATTTCACTTAGAATCGTCGTACCTAAATCCACTCATCTTGCTTCTACTAGCCTTATGACATTGATTTCATGTCTGAGTGATATTCCATTGTACATAAGGACCACAACTTCTTTATCCATTTTTCTCTTTCCTGGGATATTTAAGTTGTCATGAAGTGGAGGTTCTTGTCAACAGAGCAGCCCTAAACTTTGGGGTGCCTGTGTCTTGCTGAGTTTTAGTTTTCCGAATTTATACGCCCATGAGTGGACGTGCCCTATGCTCCCTAAGCTGTGTTTTTTCGATGTTTCAGGACACACCGTACACTTCTCCAGAGTGGCTGTTGGCAATTTACATCCCGCCCATCAGCGTAGCAAGGCTGCCATTTCTCCATGGCCTGTCCTGCATTTCTGGTTTTGACACTTTTTGCAGCATGGCCCTTTTGACCGATGGGAAGCGAGACTTCTTTGTAGCGCTGATTTGCCTTTCCAGGTTGCTTGGTTGGCCAAAAAGGGCGTATGCGTCTTTTCTTGAATATATTCAGGAAAAAACGCATACGCACTTTTTGGCCAAGGGCATCATTGTCGACGTTTTGCCGCTTTTCATGTGTTTTAAACGCGATTTGAATCTACCTCCTGAAATCTGGTTCCTGCAATTCTGCCTTGCTTTCAAATCCTCTTCGTTGCCTTCCCTCAATATATCTGTGGATGAGAGTTATCATTTATAACTCTGCGGGTTTGTGAATTGCAGTGTCCCTGAGCTCCATTTTTCAACTCGCTTTTTTGGGAGCTGGCCGCAAAAGCGCGGGATTGCCTCAGGCCCTATTCTGCGTCTGGTCTGCAGGCTGAGCCTGTGGTTAATTCTTCTTCCTGATGGGAAAATAGAGTGACCTGTGCCTGTTCCAACACCTAGATCTAGTCTCTCATTGGTTGCCCCTCTTCCCGTTCATCCTCAGGACAAATTGCAAACTGTAGGGAACAGGAGTTTAAAGGTGCTGATCCTCCAAGTAGGGAGATTGCTAGTAAAGTAGCTGGAATGGCGAACCCGAGCACAAGGAGATGAGAAATGAGGTGCGTATTAGACACCTTTCAAAATCACACGGTGTACCATCTTCTGGGTTTCTCATGCATGTTTTCGATGTAGGAAGATGCCCTTGAACCTGGAGATTTGGAACCCATGGGATGGGTACCAGGCAGTATTACTTTAAAGGGTCTGCGTTTGCTCACCCAACCTCACCCAACCTTTCAGCCCCGAGAGTGTACACCCTTATGTCTCATCCAGCTGTGGGTCTAGATATGGTCAATCCAGGTTGCATCACAGCCTCTGAACGACTTTTGTAAGAATTTCTCTCTCTTTCACTGTCTTTGTTTTACGGGTTTTTAAAAGTAATTTATTTTTATAATGGGGTTTAGCTGCTTTTCACGGCTGTGTTTATGCGGCTTTACACCCACTTGACTCACTTCCAGACAGATATCAATACATAGGTTTTAAGATTCTTACTAGTCACATATATTCTTGTGCGGTGAATAGGGGGTGTTGAGTCCAGTTCACTGAGCAAGGAGTAGGTCTTGTCTATTACATATTGGGTGTATGGAACGGTATCTGAGCGAATTTGAAACCCTTGTTTTATGCATCACCCCACCTCATCTTTCCCGTTAAGCAGCCATAGTGTGTTTTCTAAACGTATGACTTTGTTCTGTTTTGTAATTCAGTTCAAGTGTAGCGGTTTTTACATTCCCTCTATAAGTGATTGCTTATGATAAGTGTCTTTTTCTGTGTGACTTATTTCACTTAGAATCGTCGTACCTAAATCCACTCATCTTGCTTCTACTAGCCTTATGACATTGATTTCATGTCTGAGTGATATTCCATTGTACATAAGGACCACAACTTCTTTATCCATTTTTCTCTTTCCTGGGATATTTAAGTTGTCATGAAGTGGAGGTTCTTGTCAACAGAGCAGCCCTAAACTTTGGGGTGCCTGTGTCTTGCTGATTTTTAGTTTTCCCAATTTATACGCCCATGAGTGGACGTTCCCTATGCTCCCTAAGCTGTGTTTTTTCGATGTTTCAGGACACACCGTACACTTCTCCAGAGTGGCTGTTGGCAATTTACATCCCGCCCATCAGCGTAGCAAGGCTGCCATTTCTCCATGGCCTGTCCTGCATTTCTGGTTTTGACACTTTTTGCAGCATGACCCTTTTGACCGATGGGAAGCGAGACTTCTTTGTAGCGCTGATTTGCCTTTCCAGGTTGCTTGGTTGGCCAAAAAGGGCGTATGCGTTTTTTCCTGAATATATTCAGGAAAAAACGCATACGCCCTTTTTGGCCAAGGGCATCATTGTCGACGTTTTGCCGCTTTTCATGTGCTTTAAAGGCGATTCGAATCTACCTCCTGAAATCTGTTTCCTGCAATTCTGCCTTGCTTTCAAATCCTCTTCGCTGCCTTCCCTCAATATATCTGTGGATGAGAGTTATCATTTATAACTCTGCGGGTTTGTGAATTGCAGTGTCCCTGAGCTCCATTTTTCAACTCGCTTTTTTGGGAGCTGGCCGCAAAAGCCCGGGATTGCCTCAGGCCCTATTCTGCTTCTGGGCGGTAGGCTGAGCCTGTGGTTAATTCTTCTTCCTGATGGGAAAATAGAGTGACCTGTGCCTGTCCCAACACCTAGATCTAGTCTCTCATTGGTTGCCCCTCTTCCCGTTCATCCTCAAGACAAATTGCAACCTGTAGGGAACAGGAGCTTAAAGGTGCTGATTCTCCAAGTAGGGAGATTGCTAGTAAAGTAGCTGGAATGGCGAACCCGAGCACAAGGAGATGAGAAATGAGGTGCATATTAGAAACCTTTCAAAATCACACGGTTTACCATCTTCTGGGTTTCTCATGCATGTTTTCGATGTAGGAAGATGCCCTTGAACCTGGAGATTTGGGACCCATGGGATGGGTACCAGGCAGTATTACTTTAAAGGGTCTGCGTTTGCTCACCCAACCTCACCCAACCTTTCAGCCCCAAGAGTGTCCAACCTTATGACTCATCCAGCTGTGGGTCTAGATATGGTCAATCCAGGTTGCATCACAGCCTCTGATCGAATTTTGTAAGAATTTCTCTCTCTTTCACTGTCTTTGTTTTACGGGTTTTTAAAAGTAATTTATTTTTATAATGGGGTTTAGCTGCTTTTCACGGCTGTGTTTATGCGGCTTTACACCCACTTGACTCACTTCCAGACAGATATCAATACATAGGTTTAAGATTCTTACTAGTCACATATATTCTTGTGCGGTGAATAAGGGGTGTTCAGTCCAGTTCACTGAGCAAGGAGTAGGTCTTGTCTATTACATATTGGGTGTATGGAACGGTATCTGAGCGAATTTGAAACCCTTGTTTTATGCATCACCCCACCTCACCTTTCCCGTTAAGCAGCCATAGTGTGATTTCTAAACGTGTGACTCTGTTCTGTTTTGTAAATCAGTTCAAGTGTAGCGGTTTTTACATTCCCTCTATAAGTGATAGCTTATGATAAGTGTCTTTTTCTGTGTGACTTATTTCACTTAGGATCATCGTACCTAAATCCACTCATCTTGCTTCTACTAGCCTTATGACATTGATTTCATGTCTGAGTGATATTCCATTGTACATAAGGACCACCACTTCTTTATCCATTTTTCTCTTTCCTGGGATATTTAAGGTGTCATAAAGTGGAGGTTCTTGTCAACAGAGCAGCCCTAAACTTTGGGGTGCCTGTGTCTTGCTGATTTTTAGTTTTCCCAATTTATACGCCCATGAGTGGACGTGCCCTATGCTCCCTAAGCTGTGTTTTTTCGATGTTTCAGGACACACCGTACACTTCTCCAGAGTGGCTGTTGGCAATTTACATCCCGCCCATCAGCGTAGCAAGGCTGCCATTTCTCCATGGCCTGTCCTGCATTTCTGGTTTTGACACTTTTTGCAGCATGACCCTTTTGACCGATGGGAAGCGAGACTTTTTGTAGCGCTGATTTGCCTTTCCAGGTTGCTTGGTTGGCCAAAAGGGGCGTATGCGTTTTTTCCTGAATATATTCAGGAAAAAACGCATACGCCCTTTTTGGCCAAGGGCATCATTGTCGACGTTTTGCCGCTTTTCATGTGCTTTAAAGGCGATTCGAATCTACCTCCTGAAATCTGTTTCCTGCAATTCTGCCTTGCTTTCAAATCCTCTTCTTTGCCTTCCCTCAATATATCTGTGGATGAGAGTTATCATTTATAACTCTGCGGGTTTGTGAATTGCAGTGTCCCTGAGCTCCATTTTTCAACTCGCTTTTTTGGGAGCTGGCCGCAAAAGCCCGGGATTGCCTCAGGCCCTATTCTGCTTCTGGGCGGCAGGCTGAGCCTGTGGTTAATTCTTCTTCCTGATGGGAAAATAGAGTGACCTGTGCCTGTCCCAACACCTAGATCTAGTCTCTCATTGGTTGCCCCTCTTCCCGTTCATCCTCAAGACAAATTGCAACCTGTAGGGAACAGGAGCTTAAAGGTGCTGATTCTCCAAGTAGGGAGATTGCTAGTAAAGTAGCTGGAATGGCGAACCCGAGCACAAGGAGATGAGAAATGAGGTGCATATTAGAAACCTTTCAAAATCACACGGTTTACCATCTTCTGGGTTTCTCATGCATGTTTTCGATGTAGGAAGATGCCCTTGAACCTGGAGATTTGGGACCCATGGGATGGGTACCAGGCAGTATTACTTTAAAGGGTCTGCGTTTGCTCACCCAACCTCACCCAACCTTTCAGCCCCAAGAGTGTCCAACCTTATGACTCATCCAGCTGTGGGTCTAGATATGGTCAATCCAGGTTGCATCACAGCCTCTGAACGAATTTTGTAAGAATTTCTCTCTCTTTCACTGTCTTTGTTTTACGGGTTTTTAAAAGTAATTTATTTTTATAATGGGGTTTAGCTGCTTTTCACAGCTGTGTTTATGCGGATTTACACCCACTTGACTCACTTCCAGACAGATATCAATACATAGGTTTAAGATTCTTACTAGTCACATATATTCTTGTGCGGTGAATAAGGGGTGTTCAGTCCAGTTCACTGAGCAAGGAGTAGGTCTTGTCTATTACATATTGGGTGTACGGAACGGTATCTGAGCGAATTTGAAACCCTTGTTTTATGCATCACCCCACCTCACCTTTCCCGTTAAGCAGGCATAGTGTGATTTCTAAACGTGTGACTCTGTTCTGTTTTGTAAATCAGTTCAAGTGTAGCGGTTTTTACATTCCCTCTATAAGTGATAGCTTATGATAAGTGTCTTTTTCAGTGTGACTTATTTCACTTAGGATCATCGTACCTAAATCCACTCATCTTGCTTCTACTAGCCTTATGACATTGATTTCATGTCTGAGTGATATTCCATTGTACATAAGGACCACAACTTCTTTATCCATTTTTCTCTTTCCTGGGATATTTAAGGTGTCATAAAGTGGAGGTTCTTGTCAACAGAGCAGCCCTAAACTTTGGGGTGCCTGTGTCTTACTGATTTTTAGTTTTCCCAATTTATACGCCCATGAGTGGACGTGCCATATACTCCCTAAGCTGTGTTTTTTCGATGTTTCAGGACACACCGTACACTTCTCCAGAGTGGCTGTTGGCAATTTACATCCCGCCCATCAGCGTAGCAAGGCTGCCATTTCTCCATGGCCTGTCCTGCATTTCTGGTTTTGAGACTTTTTGCAGCATGACGCTTTTGACCGATGGGAAGCGAGACTTCTTTGTAGCGCTGATTTGCCTTTCCAGGTTGCTTGGTTGGCCAAAAAGGGCGTATGCGTTTTTTCCTGAATATATTCAGGAAAAAACGCATACGCACTTTTTGTCCAATGGCATCATTGTCGACGTTTTGCCGCTTTTCATGTGCTTTAAACGCGATTTGAATATACCTCCTGAAATCTGTTTCCTGCAATTCTGCCTTGCTTTCAAATCCTCTTCGTTGCCTTCCCTCAATATATCTGTGGATGAGAGTTATCATTTATAACTCTGCGGGTTTGTGAATTGCAGTGTCCCTGAGTTCCATTTTTCAACTCGCTTTTTTGGGAGCTGGCCAAAAAAGCGCGGGATTGCCTCAGGCCCAATTCTGCTTCTGGGCGGAAGGCTGAGCCTGTGGTTAATTCTTCTTCCTGATGGGAAAATAGAGTGACCTGTGCCTGTCCCAACACCTAGATCTAGTCTCTCATTGGTTGCCCCTCTTCCCGTTCATCCTCAGGACAAATTGGAACCTGTAGGGAACAGGAGCTTAAAGGTGCTGATTCTCCAAGTAGGGAGATTGCTAGTAAAGTAGCTGGAAAGGCGAACCCGAGCACAAGGAGATGAGAAATGAGGTGCATATTAGAAACCTTTCAAAATCACACGGTGTACCATCTTCTGGGTTTCTCATGCATGTTTTTGATGAAGGAAGATGCCCTTGAACCTGGAGATTTGGGACCCATGGGAAGGGTACCAGGCAGTATTACTTTAAATGGTCTGCGTTTGCTCACCCAACCTCACCCAACCTTTCAGCCCCAAGAGTGTCCACCCTTATATCTCATCCAGCTGTAGGTCTAGATATGGTCAATCCAGGTTGCATCACAGCCTCTGAACGAATTTTGTAAGAATTTCTTTCTCTTTCACTGTCTTTGTTTTACGGGTTTTTAAAAGTAATTTATTTTTATAATGGGGTTTAGTTGCTTTTCATGGCTGTGTTTATGCGGCTTTACACCCACTTGACTCACTTCCAGACAGATATCAATACATAGGTTTTAAGATTCTTACTAGTCACATATATTCTTGTGCGGTGAATAGGGGGTGTTGAGTCCAGTTCACTGAGCAAGGAGTAGGTCTTGTCTATTACATATTGGGTGTATGGAACGGTATCTGAGCGAATTTGAAACCCTTGTTTTATGCATCACCCCACCTCACCTTTCCCGTTAAGCAGCCATAGTGTGTTTTCTAAACGTGTGACTCTGTTCTGTTTTGTAATTCAGTTCAAGTGTAGCGGTTTTTACATTCCCTCTATAAGTGATAGCTTATGATAAGTGTCTTTTTCTGTGTGACTTATTTCACTTAGAATCGTCGTACCTAAATCCACTCATCTTGCTTCTACTAGCCTTATGACATTGATTTCATGTCTGAGTGATATTCCATTGTACATAAGGACCACAACTTCTTTATCCATTTTTCTCTTTCCTGAGATATTTAAGGTGTCATGAAGTGGAGGTTCTTGTCAACAGAGCAGCCCTAAACTTTCGGGTGCCTGTGTCTTGCTGATTTTTAGTTTTCCCAATTTATACGCCCATGAGTGGGCGTGCCCTATGCTCCTTAAGCTGTGTTTTCTCGATGTTTCAGGACACACTGTACACTTCTCCAGAGTGGCTCTTGGCAATTTACATCCCGCCCATCAGCGTAGCAAGGCTGCCATATCTCCATGGCCTGTCCTGCATTTCTGGTTTTGACACTTTTTGCAGCATGACCCTTTTGACCGATTTGAAGCGAGACTTCTTTGTAGCGCTGATTTGCCTTTCCAGGTTGCTTGGTTGGCCAAAAAGGGCGTATGCGTTTTTTCCTGAATATATTCAGGAAAAAACGCATACGCCCTTTTTGGCCAAGGGCATCATTGTCGACGTTTTGCTGCTTTTCATGTGCTTTAAACGCGATTTGAATCTACCTCCTGAAATCTGTTTCCTGCAATTCTGCCTTGCTTTCAAATCCTCTTCGTTGCCTTCCCTCAATATATCTGTGGATGAGAGTTATCATTTATAACTCTGCGGGTTTGTGAATTGCAGTGTCCCTGAGCTCCATTTTTCAACTCGCTTTTTTGGGAGCTGGCCAAAAAAACGCGGGATTGCCTCAGGCCCTATTCTTCTTCTGGGCCGCAGGCTGAGCCTGTGGTTAATTCTTCTTCCTGATGGGAAAATAGAGTGACCTGTGCCTGTCCCAACACCTAGATCTTGTCTCTCATTGGTTGCCCCTCTTCCCGTTCATTCTTAGGACAAATTGCAACCTGTAGGAAACAGGAGCTTAAAGGTGCTGATTCTCCAAGTAGGGAGATTGCTAGTAAAGTAGCTGGAAAGGCGAAAGCGAGCACAAGGAGATGAGAAATGAGGTGCGTATTAGAAACCTTTCAAAATCACACGGTGTACCATCTTCTGAGTTTCTCATGCATGTTTTCGATGTAGGAAGATGCCCTTGAACCTGGAGATTTGGGACCCATGGGATGGGTACCTGGCAGTATTACTTTAAAGGGTCTGCGTTTACTCACCCAACCTCACCCAACCTTTCAGCCCCAAGAGTGTCCACCCTTATGTCTCATACAGCTGTGGGTATAGATTTGGTCAATCCACGTTGCATCACAGCTTCTGAACGAATTTTGTAAGAATTTCTCTCTCTTTCACTGTCTTTGTTTTACGGGTTTTTAAAAGTAATTTATTTTTATAATGGGGTTTAGTTGCTTTTCACGGCCGTGTTTATGCGGCTTTACACCCACTTGACTCACTTCCAGACAGATATCAATACATAGGTTTTAAGATTCTTACTAGTCACATATATTCTTGTGCGGTGAATAGGGGGTGTTGAGTCCAGTTCACTGAGCAAGGAGTAGGTCTTGTGTATTACATATTGGGTGTATGGAACGGTATCTGAGCGAATTTGAAACCCTTATTTTATGCATCACCCCACCTCACCTTTCCCGTTAAGCAGCCATAGTGTGTTTTCTAAACGTGTGACTCTGTTCTGTTTTGTAATTCAGTTCAACTGTAGCGGTTTTTACATTCCCTCTATAAGTGATAGCTTATGATAAGTGTCTATTTCTGTGTGACTTATTTCACTTAGAATCGTCGTACCTAAATCCACTCATCTTGCTTCTACTAGCCTTATGACATTGATTTCATGTCTGAGTGATATTCCATTGTACATAAGGACCACAACTTTCTTTATCCATTTTTCTCTTTCCTGGGATATTTAAGGTGTCATGAAGTGGAGGTTCTTGTCAACAGAGCAGCCCTAAACTTTGGGGTGCCTGTGTCTTGCTGATTTTTAGTTTTCCCAATTTATACGCCCATGAGTGGACGTGCCCTATGCTCCATAAGCTGTGTTTTTTCGATGTTTCAGGACACACCGTACACTTCTCCAGAGTGGCTGTTGGCAATTTACATCCCGCCCATCAGCGTAGCAAGGCTGCCATTTCTCCATGGCCTGTCCTGCATTTCTGGTTTTGACACTTTTTGCAGCATGACCCTTTTGACCGATGGGAAGGAAGACTTCTTTGTAGCGCTGATTTGCCTTTCCAGGTTGCTTGGTTGGCCAAAAAGCGCGTATGCGTTTTTTCCTGAATATATTCAGGAAAAAACGCATACACCCTTTTTGGCCAAGGGCATCATTGTCGACGTTTTGCCACTTTTCATGTGCTTTAAAGGCGATTCGAATCTACCTCCTGAAATCTGTTTCCTGCAATTCTGCCTTGCTTTCAAATCCTCTTCGCTGCCTTCCCTCAATATATCTGTGGATGAGAGTTATCATTTATAACTCTGTGGGTTTGTGAATTGCAGTGTCCCTGAGCTCCATTTTTCAACTCGCTTTTTTGGGAGCTGGCCGCAAAAGCGCGGGATTGCCTCAGGCCCTATTCTGCTTCTTGGCGGCAGGCTGAGCCTGTGGTTAATTCTTCTTCCTGATGGGAAAATAGAGTGACCTGTGCCTGTCCCAACACCTAGATCTAGTCTCTCATTGGTTGCCCCTCTTCCCGTTCATCCTCAAGACAAATTGCAACCTGTAGGGAACAGGAGCTTAAAGGTGCTGATTCTCCAAGTAGGGAGATTGCTAGTAAAGTAGCTGGAATGGCGAACCCGAGCACAAGGAGATGAGAAATGAGGTGCATATTAGAAACCTTTCAAAATCACACGGTTTACCATCTTCTGGGTTTCTCATGCATGTTTTCGATGTAGGAAGATGCCCTTGAACCTGGAGATTTGGGACCCATGGGATGGGTACCAGGCAGTATTACTTTAAAGGGTCTGCGTTTGCTCACCCAACCTCACCCAACCTTTCAGCCCCAAGAGTGTCCAACCTTATGACTCATCCAGCTGTGGGTCTAGATATGGTCAATCCAGGTTGCATCACAGCCTCTGATCGAATTTTGTAAGAATTTCTCTCTCTTTCACTGTCTTTGTTTTACGGGTTTTTAAAAGTAATTTATTTTTATAATGGGGTTTAGCTGCTTTTCACGGCTGTGTTTATGCGGCTTTACACCCACTTGACTCACTTCCAGACAGATATCAATACATAGGTTTAAGATTCTTACTAGTCACATATATTCTTGTGCGGTGAATAAGGGGTGTTCAGTCCAGTTCACTGAGCAAGGAGTAGGTCTTGTCTATTACATATTGGGTGTATGGAACGGTATCTGAGCGAATTTGAAACCCTTGTTTTATGCATCACCCCACCTCACCTTTCCCGTTAAGCAGCCATAGTGTGATTTCTAAACGTGTGACTCTGTTCTGTTTTGTAAATCAGTTCAAGTGTAGCGGTTTTTACATTCCCTCTATAAGTGATAGCTTATGATAAGTGTCTTTTTCTGTGTGACTTATTTCACTTAGGATCATCGTACCTAAATCCACTCATCTTGCTTCTACTAGCCTTATGACATTGATTTCATGTCTGAGTGATATTCCATTGTACATAAGGACCACCACTTCTTTATCCATTTTTCTCTTTCCTGGGATATTTAAGGTGTCATAAAGTGGAGGTTCTTGTCAACAGAGCAGCCCTAAACTTTGGGGTGCCTGTGTCTTGCTGATTTTTAGTTTTCCCAATTTATACGCCCATGAGTGGACGTGCCCTATGCTCCCTAAGCTGTGTTTTTTCGATGTTTCAGGACACACCGTACACTTCTCCAGAGTGGCTGTTGGCAATTTACATCCCGCCCATCAGCGTAGCAAGGCTGCCATTTCTCCATGGCCTGTCCTGCATTTCTGGTTTTGACACTTTTTGCAGCATGACCCTTTTGACCGATGGGAAGCGAGACTTTTTGTAGCGCTGATTTGCCTTTCCAGGTTGCTTGGTTGGCCAAAAGGGGCGTATGCGTTTTTTCCTGAATATATTCAGGAAAAAACGCATACGCCCTTTTTGGCCAAGGGCATCATTGTCGACGTTTTGCCGCTTTTCATGTGCTTTAAAGGCGATTCGAATCTACCTCCTGAAATCTGTTTCCTGCAATTCTGCCTTGCTTTCAAATCCTCTTCTTTGCCTTCCCTCAATATATCTGTGGATGAGAGTTATCATTTATAACTCTGCGGGTTTGTGAATTGCAGTGTCCCTGAGCTCCATTTTTCAACTCGCTTTTTTGGGAGCTGGCCGCAAAAGCCCGGGATTGCCTCAGGCCCTATTCTGCTTCTGGGCGGCAGGCTGAGCCTGTGGTTAATTCTTCTTCCTGATGGGAAAATAGAGTGACCTGTGCCTGTCCCAACACCTAGATCTAGTCTCTCATTGGTTGCCCCTCTTCCCGTTCATCCTCAAGACAAATTGCAACCTGTAGGGAACAGGAGCTTAAAGGTGCTGATTCTCCAAGTAGGGAGATTGCTAGTAAAGTAGCTGGAATGGCGAACCCGAGCACAAGGAGATGAGAAATGAGGTGCATATTAGAAACCTTTCAAAATCACACGGTTTACCATCTTCTGGGTTTCTCATGCATGTTTTCGATGTAGGAAGATGCCCTTGAACCTGGAGATTTGGGACCCATGGGATGGGTACCAGGCAGTATTACTTTAAAGGGTCTGCGTTTGCTCACCCAACCTCACCCAACCTTTCAGCCCCAAGAGTGTCCAACCTTATGACTCATCCAGCTGTGGGTCTAGATATGGTCAATCCAGGTTGCATCACAGCCTCTGAACGAATTTTGTAAGAATTTCTCTCTCTTTCACTGTCTTTGTTTTACGGGTTTTTAAAAGTAATTTATTTTTATAATGGGGTTTAGCTGCTTTTCACAGCTGTGTTTATGCGGATTTACACCCACTTGACTCACTTCCAGACAGATATCAATACATAGGTTTAAGATTCTTACTAGTCACATATATTCTTGTGCGGTGAATAAGGGGTGTTCAGTCCAGTTCACTGAGCAAGGAGTAGGTCTTGTCTATTACATATTGGGTGTACGGAACGGTATCTGAGCGAATTTGAAACCCTTGTTTTATGCATCACCCCACCTCACCTTTCCCGTTAAGCAGGCATAGTGTGATTTCTAAACGTGTGACTCTGTTCTGTTTTGTAAATCAGTTCAAGTGTAGCGGTTTTTACATTCCCTCTATAAGTGATAGCTTATGATAAGTGTCTTTTTCAGTGTGACTTATTTCACTTAGGATCATCGTACCTAAATCCACTCATCTTGCTTCTACTAGCCTTATGACATTGATTTCATGTCTGAGTGATATTCCATTGTACATAAGGACCACAACTTCTTTATCCATTTTTCTCTTTCCTGGGATATTTAAGGTGTCATAAAGTGGAGGTTCTTGTCAACAGAGCAGCCCTAAACTTTGGGGTGCCTGTGTCTTACTGATTTTTAGTTTTCCCAATTTATACGCCCATGAGTGGACGTGCCATATACTCCCTAAGCTGTGTTTTTTCGATGTTTCAGGACACACCGTACACTTCTCCAGAGTGGCTGTTGGCAATTTACATCCCGCCCATCAGCGTAGCAAGGCTGCCATTTCTCCATGGCCTGTCCTGCATTTCTGGTTTTGAGACTTTTTGCAGCATGACGCTTTTGACCGATGGGAAGCGAGACTTCTTTGTAGCGCTGATTTGCCTTTCCAGGTTGCTTGGTTGGCCAAAAAGGGCGTATGCGTTTTTTCCTGAATATATTCAGGAAAAAACGCATACGCACTTTTTGTCCAATGGCATCATTGTCGACGTTTTGCCGCTTTTCATGTGCTTTAAACGCGATTTGAATATACCTCCTGAAATCTGTTTCCTGCAATTCTGCCTTGCTTTCAAATCCTCTTCGTTGCCTTCCCTCAATATATCTGTGGATGAGAGTTATCATTTATAACTCTGCGGGTTTGTGAATTGCAGTGTCCCTGAGTTCCATTTTTCAACTCGCTTTTTTGGGAGCTGGCCAAAAAAGCGCGGGATTGCCTCAGGCCCAATTCTGCTTCTGGGCGGAAGGCTGAGCCTGTGGTTAATTCTTCTTCCTGATGGGAAAATAGAGTGACCTGTGCCTGTCCCAACACCTAGATCTAGTCTCTCATTGGTTGCCCCTCTTCCCGTTCATCCTCAGGACAAATTGGAACCTGTAGGGAACAGGAGCTTAAAGGTGCTGATTCTCCAAGTAGGGAGATTGCTAGTAAAGTAGCTGGAAAGGCGAACCCGAGCACAAGGAGATGAGAAATGAGGTGCATATTAGAAACCTTTCAAAATCACACGGTGTACCATCTTCTGGGTTTCTCATGCATGTTTTCGATGAAGGAAGATGCCCTTGAACCTGGAGATTTGGGACCCATGGGAAGGGTACCAGGCAGTATTACTTTAAATGGTCTGCGTTTGCTCACCCAACCTCACCCAACCTTTCAGCCCCAAGAGTGTCCACCCTTATATCTCATCCAGCTGTAGGTCTAGATATGGTCAATCCAGGTTGCATCACAGCCTCTGAACGAATTTTGTAAGAATTTCTTTCTCTTTCACTGTCTTTGTTTTACGGGTTTTTAAAAGTAATTTATTTTTATAATGGGGTTTAGTTGCTTTTCATGGCTGTGTTTATGCGGCTTTACACCCACTTGACTCACTTCCAGACAGATATCAATACATAGGTTTTAAGATTCTTACTAGTCACATATATTCTTGTGCGGTGAATAGGGGGTGTTGAGTCCAGTTCACTGAGCAAGGAGTAGGTCTTGTCTATTACATATTGGGTGTATGGAACGGTATCTGAGCGAATTTGAAACCCTTGTTTTATGCATCACCCCACCTCACCTTTCCCGTTAAGCAGCCATAGTGTGTTTTCTAAACGTGTGACTCTGTTCTGTTTTGTAATTCAGTTCAAGTGTAGCGGTTTTTACATTCCCTCTATAAGTGATAGCTTATGATAAGTGTCTTTTTCTGTGTGACTTATTTCACTTAGAATCGTCGTACCTAAATCCACTCATCTTGCTTCTACTAGCCTTATGACATTGATTTCATGTCTGAGTGATATTCCATTGTACATAAGGACCACAACTTCTTTATCCATTTTTCTCTTTCCTGAGATATTTAAGGTGTCATGAAGTGGAGGTTCTTGTCAACAGAGCAGCCCTAAACTTTCGGGTGCCTGTGTCTTGCTGATTTTTAGTTTTCCCAATTTATACGCCCATGAGTGGGCGTGCCCTATGCTCCTTAAGCTGTGTTTTCTCGATGTTTCAGGACACACTGTACACTTCTCCAGAGTGGCTGTTGGCAATTTACATCCCGCCCATCAGCGTAGCAAGGCTGCCATATCTCCATGGCCTGTCCTGCATTTCTGGTTTTGACACTTTTTGCAGCATGACCCTTTTGACCGATTTGAAGCGAGACTTCTTTGTAGCGCTGATTTGCCTTTCCAGGTTGCTTGGTTGGCCAAAAAGGGCGTATGCGTTTTTTCCTGAATATATTCAGGAAAAAACGCATACGCCCTTTTTGGCCAAGGGCATCATTGTCGACGTTTTGCTGCTTTTCATGTGCTTTAAACGCGATTTGAATCTACCTCCTGAAATCTGTTTCCTGCAATTCTGCCTTGCTTTCAAATCCTCTTCGTTGCCTTCCCTCAATATATCTGTGGATGAGAGTTATCATTTATAACTCTGCGGGTTTGTGAATTGCAGTGTCCCTGAGCTCCATTTTTCAACTCGCTTTTTTGGGAGCTGGCCAAAAAAACGCGGGATTGCCTCAGGCCCTATTCTTCTTCTGGGCCGCAGGCTGAGCCTGTGGTTAATTCTTCTTCCTGATGGGAAAATAGAGTGACCTGTGCCTGTCCCAACACCTAGATCTTGTCTCTCATTGGTTGCCCCTCTTCCCGTTCATTCTTAGGACAAATTGCAACCTGTAGGAAACAGGAGCTTAAAGGTGCTGATTCTCCAAGTAGGGAGATTGCTAGTAAAGTAGCTGGAAAGGCGAAAGCGAGCACAAGGAGATGAGAAATGAGGTGCGTATTAGAAACCTTTCAAAATCACACGGTGTACCATCTTCTGAGTTTCTCATGCATGTTTTCGATGTAGGAAGATGCCCTTGAACCTGGAGATTTGGGACCCATGGGATGGGTACCTGGCAGTATTACTTTAAAGGGTCTGCGTTTACTCACCCAACCTCACCCAACCTTTCAGCCCCAAGAGTGTCCACCCTTATGTCTCATACAGCTGTGGGTATAGATTTGGTCAATCCACGTTGCATCACAGCTTCTGAACGAATTTTGTAAGAATTTCTCTCTCTTTCACTGTCTTTGTTTTACGGGTTTTTAAAAGTAATTTATTTTTATAATGGGGTTTAGTTGCTTTTCACGGCCGTGTTTATGCGGCTTTACACCCACTTGACTCACTTCCAGACAGATATCAATACATAGGTTTTAAGATTCTTACTAGTCACATATATTCTTGTGCGGTGAATAGGGGGTGTTGAGTCCAGTTCACTGAGCAAGGAGTAGGTCTTGTGTATTACATATTGGGTGTATGGAACGGTATCTGAGCGAATTTGAAACCCTTATTTTATGCATCACCCCACCTCACCTTTCCCGTTAAGCAGCCATAGTGTGTTTTCTAAACGTGTGACTCTGTTCTGTTTTGTAATTCAGTTCAACTGTAGCGGTTTTTACATTCCCTCTATAAGTGATAGCTTATGATAAGTGTCTATTTCTGTGTGACTTATTTCACTTAGAATCGTCGTACCTAAATCCACTCATCTTGCTTCTACTAGCCTTATGACATTGATTTCATGTCTGAGTGATATTCCATTGTACATAAGGACCACAACTTTCTTTATCCATTTTTCTCTTTCCTGGGATATTTAAGGTGTCATGAAGTGGAGGTTCTTGTCAACAGAGCAGCCCTAAACTTTGGGGTGCCTGTGTCTTGCTGATTTTTAGTTTTCCCAATTTATACGCCCATGAGTGGACGTGCCCTATGCTCCATAAGCTGTGTTTTTTCGATGTTTCAGGACACACCGTACACTTCTCCAGAGTGGCTGTTGGCAATTTACATCCCGCCCATCAGCGTAGCAAGGCTGCCATTTCTCCATGGCCTGTCCTGCATTTCTGGTTTTGACACTTTTTGCAGCATGACCCTTTTGACCGATGGGAAGGAAGACTTCTTTGTAGCGCTGATTTGCCTTTCCAGGTTGCTTGGTTGGCCAAAAAGCGCGTATGCGTTTTTTCCTGAATATATTCAGGAAAAAACGCATACACCCTTTTTGGCCAAGGGCATCATTGTCGACGTTTTGCCACTTTTCATGTGCTTTAAAGGCGATTCGAATCTACCTCCTGAAATCTGTTTCCTGCAATTCTGCCTTGCTTTCAAATCCTCTTCGCTGCCTTCCCTCAATATATCTGTGGATGAGAGTTATCATTTATAACTCTGTGGGTTTGTGAATTGCAGTGTCCCTGAGCTCCATTTTTCAACTCGCTTTTTTGGGAGCTGGCCGCAAAAGCGCGGGATTGCCTCAGGCCCTATTCTGCTTCTTGGCGGCAGGCTGAGCCTGTGGTTAATTCTTCTTCCTGATGGGAAAATAGAGTGACCTGTGCCTGTCCCAACACCTAGATCTAGTCTCTCATTGGTTGCCCCTCTTCCCGTTCATCCTCAGTATAAATTGCAACCTGTAGGGAACAGGAGCTTAAAGGTGCTGATTCTCCAAGTAGGGAGATTGCTAGTAAAGTAGCTGGAAAGGCGAACCCGAGCACAAGGAGATGAGAAATTAGGTGCGTTTTAGAAACCTTTCAAAATCACACGGTGTACCATCTTCTGGGTTTCTCATGCATGTTTTCGATGTAGGAAGATGCCCTTGAACCTGGAGATTTGGGACCCATGGGATGGGTACCACGCAGTATTACTTTAAAGGGTCTGCGTTTGCTCACCCAACCTCACCCAACCTTTCAGCCCCAAGAGTGTCCACCCTTCTATCTCATCCAGCTGTGGGTCTAGATATGGTCAATCCAGGTTGCATCACAGCCTCTGAACGAATTTTGTAAGAATTTCTCTCTCTTTCACTGTCTTTGTTTTACGGGTTTTTAAAAGTAATTTATTTTTATAATGGGGTTTAGCTGCTTTTCACGGCTGTGTTTATGCAGCTTTACACCCACTTGACTCACTTCCAGACAGATATCAATACATAGGTTTTAAGATTCTTACTAGTCACATATATTCTTGTGCGGTGAATAGGGGGTGTTGAGTCCAGTTCACTGAGCAAGGAGTAGGTCTTGTTTATTACATATTGGGTGTATGGAACGGTATCTGAGCGAATTTGAAACTTTTGTTTTATGCATCACCCCACCTCACCTTTCCCGTTAAGCAGCCATAGTGTGTTTTCTAAACGTGTGACTCTGTTCTGTTTTGTAATTCAGTTCAAGTGCAGCGGTTTTTACATTCCCTCTATAAGTGATAGCTTATGATAAGTGTCTTTTTCTGTGTGACTTATTTCACTTACAATCGTCGTACCTAAATCCACTCATCTTGCTTCTACTAGCCTTATGACATTGATTTCATGTCTGAGTGATATTCCATTGTACATAAGGACCACAACTTCTTTATCCATTTTTCTCTTTCCTGGGATATTTAAGGTGTCATGAAGTGGAGGTTCTTGTCAACAGAGCAGCCCTAAACTTTGGGGTGCCTGTGTCTTGCTGATTTTTAATTTTCCCAATTTATACGCCCATGAGTGGGCGTGCCCTATGCTCCTTAAGCTGTGTTTTCTCGATGTTTCAGGACACACTGTACACTTCTCCAGAGTGGCTGTTGGCAATTTACATCCCGCCCATCAGCGTAGCAAGGCTGCCATATCTCCATGGCCTGTCCTGCATTTCTGGTTTTGACACTTTTTGCAGCATGACCCTTTTGACCGATTTGAAGCGAGACTTCTTTGTAGCGCTGATTTGCCTTTCCAGGTTGCTTGGTTGGCCAAAAAGGGCGTATGCGTTTTTTCCTGAATATATTCAGGAAAAAACGCATACGCCCTTTTTGGCCAAGGGCATCATTGTCGACGTTTTGCTGCTTTTCATGTGCTTTAAACGCGATTTGAATCTACCTCCTGAAATCTGTTTCCTGCAATTCTGCCTTGCTTTCAAATCCTCTTCGTTGCCTTCCCTCAATATATCTGTGGATGAGAGTTATCATTTATAACTCTGCGGGTTTGTGAATTGCAGTGTCCCTGAGCTCCATTTTTCAACTCGCTTTTTTGGGAGCTGGCCAAAAAAACGCGGGATTGCCTCAGGCCCTATTCTTCTTCTGGGCCGCAGGCTGAGCCTGTGGTTAATTCTTCTTCCTGATGGGAAAATAGAGTGACCTGTGCCTGTCCCAACACCTAGATCTTGTCTCTCATTGGTTGCCCCTCTTCCCGTTCATTCTTAGGACAAATTGCAACCTGTAGGAAACAGGAGCTTAAAGGTGCTGATTCTCCAAGTAGGGAGATTGCTAGTAAAGTAGCTGGAAAGGCGAAAGCGAGCACAAGGAGATGAGAAATGAGGTGCGTATTAGAAACCTTTCAAAATCACACGGTGTACCATCTTCTGAGTTTCTCATGCATGTTTTCGATGTAGGAAGATGCCCTTGAACCTGGAGATTTGGGACCCATGGGATGGGTACCTGGCAGTATTACTTTAAAGGGTCTGCGTTTACTCACCCAACCTCACCCAACCTTTCAGCCCCAAGAGTGTCCACCCTTATGTCTCATACAGCTGTGGGTATAGATTTGGTCAATCCACGTTGCATCACAGCTTCTGAACGAATTTTGTAAGAATTTCTCTCTCTTTCACTGTCTTTGTTTTACGGGTTTTTAAAAGTAATTTATTTTTATAATGGGGTTTAGTTGCTTTTCACGGCCGTGTTTATGCGGCTTTACACCCACTTGACTCACTTCCAGACAGATATCAATACATAGGTTTTAAGATTCTTACTAGTCACATATATTCTTGTGCGGTGAATAGGGGGTGTTGAGTCCAGTTCACTGAGCAAGGAGTAGGTCTTGTGTATTACATATTGGGTGTATGGAACGGTATCTGAGCGAATTTGAAACCCTTATTTTATGCATCACCCCACCTCACCTTTCCCGTTAAGCAGCCATAGTGTGTTTTCTAAACGTGTGACTCTGTTCTGTTTTGTAATTCAGTTCAACTGTAGCGGTTTTTACATTCCCTCTATAAGTGATAGCTTATGATAAGTGTCTATTTCTGTGTGACTTATTTCACTTAGAATCGTCGTACCTAAATCCACTCATCTTGCTTCTACTAGCCTTATGACATTGATTTCATGTCTGAGTGATATTCCATTGTACATAAGGACCACAACTTTCTTTATCCATTTTTCTCTTTCCTGGGATATTTAAGGTGTCATGAAGTGGAGGTTCTTGTCAACAGAGCAGCCCTAAACTTTGGGGTGCCTGTGTCTTGCTGATTTTTAGTTTTCCCAATTTATACGCCCATGAGTGGACGTGCCCTATGCTCCATAAGCTGTGTTTTTTCGATGTTTCAGGACACACCGTACACTTCTCCAGAGTGGCTGTTGGCAATTTACATCCCGCCCATCAGCGTAGCAAGGCTGCCATTTCTCCATGGCCTGTCCTGCATTTCTGGTTTTGACACTTTTTGCAGCATGACCCTTTTGACCGATGGGAAGGAAGACTTCTTTGTAGCGCTGATTTGCCTTTCCAGGTTGCTTGGTTGGCCAAAAAGCGCGTATGCGTTTTTTCCTGAATATATTCAGGAAAAAACGCATACACCCTTTTTGGCCAAGGGCATCATTGTCGACGTTTTGCCACTTTTCATGTGCTTTAAAGGCGATTCGAATCTACCTCCTGAAATCAGTTTCCTGCAATTCTGCCTTGCTTTCAAATCCTCTTCGCTGCCTTCCCTCAATATATCTGTGGATGAGAGTTATCATTTATAACTCTGTGGGTTTGTGAATTGCAGTGTCCCTGAGCTCCATTTTTCAACTCGATTTTTGGGAGCTGGCCGCAAAAGCGCGGGATTGCCTCAGGCCCTATTCTGCTTCTTGGCGGCAGGCTGAGCCTGTGGTTAATTCTTCTTCCTGATGGGAAAATAGAGTGACCTGTGCCTGTCCCAACACCTAGATCTAGTCTCTCATTGGTTGCCCCTCTTCCCGTTCATCCTCAGGACAAATTGCAACCTGTAGGGAACAGGAGCTTAAAGGTGCTGATCCTCCAAGTAGGGAGATTGCTAGTAAAGTAGCTGGAATGGCGAACCCGAGCACAAGGAGATGAGAAATGAGGTGCGTATTAGAAACCTTTCAAAATCACACGGTGTACCATCTTCTGGGTTTCTCATGCATGTTTTCGATGGAGGAAGATGCCCTTGAACCTGGAGATTTGGAACCCATGGGATGGGTACCAGGCAGTATTACTTTAAAGGGTCTGCGTTTGCTCATCCAACCTCACCCAACCTTTCAGCCCCGAGAGTGTACACCCTTATGTCTCATCCAGCTGTGGGTCTAGATATGGTCAATCCAGGTTGCATCACAGCCTCTGAACGAATTTTGTAAGAATTTCTCTCTCTTTCACTGTCTTTGTTTTACGGGTTTTTAAAAGTAATTTATTTTTATAATGGGGTTTAGCTGCTTTTCACGGCTGTGTTTATGCGGCTTTACACCCACTTGACTCACTTCCAGACAGATATCAATACATAGGTTTTAAGATTCTTACTAGTCACATATATTCTTGTGCGGTGAATATGGGGTGTTGAGTCCAGTTCACTGAGCAAGGAGTAGGTCTTGTCTATTACATATTGGGTGTATGGATCGGTATCTGAGCGAATTTGAAACCCTTGTTTTATGCATCACCCCACCTCATCTTTCCCGTTAAGCAGGCATAGTGTGTTTTCTAAACGTGTGACTGTGTTCTGTTTTGTAATTCAGTTCAAGTGTAGCGGTTTTTACATTCCCTCTATAAGTGATAGCTTATGATAAGTGTCTATTTCTGTGTGACTTATTTCACTTAGGATCATCGTACCTAATTCCACTCATCTTGCTTCTACTAGCCTTATGACATTGATTTCATTTCTGAGTGATATTCCATTGTACATAAGGACCACAACTTCTTTATCCATTTTTCTCTTTCCTGGGATATTTAAGGTGTCATAAAGTGGAGGTTCTTGTCCACAGAGCAGCCCTAAACTTTGGGGTGCCTGTGTCTTGCTGATTTTTAGTTTTCCCAATTTATACGCCCATGAGTGGACGTGCCCTATACTCTTTAAGCTGTGTTTTTTCGATGTTTCAGGACACACCGTACACTTCTCCAGAGTGGCTGTTGGCAATTTACATCCCGCCCATCAGCGTAGCAAGGCTGCCATTTCTCCATGGCCTGTCCTGCATTTCTGGTTTTGACACTTTTTGCAGCATGGCCCTTTTGACCGATGGGAAGCGAGACTTCTTTGTAGCGCTGATTTGCCTTTCCAGGTTGCTTGGTTGGCCAAAAAGGGCGTATGCGTTTTTTCCTGAATATATTCAGGAAAAAACGCATACGCCCTTTTTGGCCAAGGGCATCATTGTCGACGTTTTGCCGCTTTTCATGTGTTTTAAACGCGATTTGAATCTACCTCCTGAAATCTGTTTCCTGCAATTCTGCCTTGCTTTCAAATCCTCTTCGTTGCCTTCCCTCAATATATCTGTGGATGAGAGTTATCATTTATAACTCTGCGGGTTTGTGAATTGCAGTGTCCCTGAGCTCCATTTTTCAACTCGCTTTTTTGGGAGCTGGCCGCAAAAGCGCGGGATTGCCTCAGGCCCTATTCTGCGTCTGGTCTGCAGGCTGAGCCTGTGGTTAATTCTTCTTCCTGATGGGAAAATAGAGTGACCTGTGCCTGTTCCAACACCTAGATCTAGTCTCTCATTGGTTGCCCCTCTTCCCGTTCATCCTCAGGACAAATTGCAAACTGTAGGGAACAGGAGTTTAAAGGTGCTGATCCTCCAAGTAGGGAGATTGCTAGTAAAGTAGCTGGAATGGCGAACCCGAGCACAAGGAGATGAGAAATGAGGTGCGTATTAGACACCTTTCAAAATCACACGGTGTACCATCTTCTGGGTTTCTCATGCATGTTTTCGATGTAGGAAGATGCCCTTGAACCTGGAGATTTGGAACCCATGGGATGGGTACCAGGCAGTATTACTTTAAAGGGTCTGCGTTTGCTCACCCAACCTCACCCAACCTTTCAGCCCCGAGAGTGTACACCCTTATGTCTCATCCAGCTGTGGGTCTAGATATGGTCAATCCAGGTTGCATCACAGCCTCTGAACGACTTTTGTAAGAATTTCTCTCTCTTTCACTGTCTTTGTTTTACGGGTTTTTAAAAGTAATTTATTTTTATAATGGGGTTTAGCTGCTTTTCACGGCTGTGTTTATGCGGCTTTACACCCACTTGACTCACTTCCAGACAGATATCAATACATAGGTTTTAAGATTCTTACTAGTCACATATATTCTTGTGCGGTGAATAGGGGGTGTTGAGTCCAGTTCACTGAGCAAGGAGTAGGTCTTGTCTATTACATATTGGGTGTATGGAACGGTATCTGAGCGAATTTGAAACCCTTGTTTTATGCATCACCCCACCTCATCTTTCCCGTTAAGCAGCCATAGTGTGTTTTCTAAACGTATGACTCTGTTCTGTTTTGTAATTCAGTTCAAGTGTAGCGGTTTTTACATTCCCTCTATAAGTGATTGCTTATGATAAGTGTCTTTTTCTGTGTGACTTATTTCACTTAGAATCGTCGTACCTAAATCCACTCATCTTGCTTCTACTAGCCTTATGACATTGATTTCATGTCTGAGTGATATTCCATTGTACATAAGGACCACAACTTCTTTATCCATTTTTCTCTTTCCTGGGATATTTAAGTTGTCATGAAGTGGAGGTTCTTGTCAACAGAGCAGCCCTAAACTTTGGGGTGCCTGTGTCTTGCTGAGTTTTAGTTTTCCGAATTTATACGCCCATGAGTGGACGTGCCCTATGCTCCCTAAGCTGTGTTTTTTCGATGTTTCAGGACACACCGTACACTTCTCCAGAGTGGCTGTTGGCAATTTACATCCCGCCCATCAGCGTAGCAAGGCTGCCATTTCTCCATGGCCTGTCCTGCATTTCTGGTTTTGACACTTTTTGCAGCATGGCCCTTTTGACCGATGGGAAGCGAGACTTCTTTGTAGCGCTGATTTGCCTTTCCAGGTTGCTTGGTTGGCCAAAAAGGGCGTATGCGTCTTTTCTTGAATATATTCAGGAAAAAACGCATACGCACTTTTTGGCCAAGGGCATCATTGTCGACGTTTTGCCGCTTTTCATGTGTTTTAAACGCGATTTGAATCTACCTCCTGAAATCTGTTTCCTGCAATTCTGCCTTGCTTTCAAATCCTCTTCGTTGCCTTCCCTCAATATATGTGTGGATGAGAGTTATCATTTATAACTCTGCGGTTTGTGAATTGCAGTGTCCCTGAGCTCCATTTTTCAACTCGCTTTTTTGGGAGCTGGCCGCAAAAGCGCGGGATTGCCTCAGGCCCTATTCTGCTTCTGGGCTGCAGGCTGAGCCTGTGGTTAATTCTTCTTCCTGATGGGAAAATAGAGTGACCTGTGCCTGTCCCAACACCTAGATCTAGTCTCTCATTGGTTGCCCTCTTCCCGTTCATCCTCAGGACAAATTGCAACCTGTAGGGAACAGGAGCTTAAAGGTGCTGATCCTCCAAGTAGGGAGATTGCTAGTAAAGTAGCTGGAATGGCGAACCCGAGCACAAGGAGATGAGAAATGAGGTGCGTATTAGAAACCTTTCAAAATCACACGGTGTACCATCTTCTGGGTTTCTCATGCATGTTTTCGATGTAGGAAGATGCCCTTGAACCTGGAGATTTGGAACCCATTGGATGGGTACCAGGCAGTATTACTTTAAAGGGTCTGCGTTTGCTCATCCAACCTCACCCAACCTTTCAGCCCCGAGAGTGTACACCCTTATGTCTCATCCAGCTGTGGGTCTAGATATGGTCAATCCAGGTTGCATCACAGCCTCTGAACGAATTTTGTAAGAATTTCTCTCTCTTTCACTGTCTTTGTTTTACGGGTTTTTAAAAGTAATTTATTTTTATAATGGGGTTTAGCTGCTTTTCACGGCTGTGTTTATGCGGCTTTACACCCACTTGACTCACTTCCAGACAGATATCAATACATAGGTTTTAAGATTCTTACTAGTCACATATATTCTTGTGCGGTGAATATGGGGTGTTGAGTCCAGTTCACTGAGCAAGGAGTAGGTCTTGTCTATTACATATTGGGTGTATGGATCGGTATCTGAGCGAATTTGAAACCCTTGTTTTTATGCATCACCCCACCTCATCTTTCCCGTTAAGCAGGCATAGTGTGTTTTCTAAACGTGTGACTGTGTTCTGTTTTGTAATTCAGTTCAAGTGTAGCGGTTTTTACATTCCCTCTATAAGTGATAGCTTATGATAAGTGTCTATTTCTGTGTGACTTATTTCACTTAGGATCATCGTACCTAATTCCACTCATCTTGCTTCTACTAGCCTTATGACATTGATTTCATGTCTGAGTGATATTCCATTGTACATAAGGACCACAACTTCTTTATCCATTTTTCTCTTTCCTGGGATATTTAAGGTGTCATAAAGTGGAGGTTCTTGTCAACAGAGCAGCCCTAAACTTTGGGGTGCCTGTGTCTTGCTGATTTTTAGTTTTCCCAATTTATACGCCCATGAGTGGACGTGCCCTATACTCTCTAAGCTGTGTTTTTTCGATGTTTCAGGACACACCGTACACTTCTCCAGAGTGGCTGTTGGCAATTTACATCCCGCCCATCAGCGTAGCAAGGCTGCCATTTCTCCATGGCCTGTCCTGCATTTCTGGTTTTGACACTTTTTGCAGCATGGCCCTTTTGACCGATGGGAAGCGAGACTTCTTTGTAGCGCTGATTTGCCTTTCCAGGTTGCTTGGTTGGCCAAAAAGGGCGTATGCGTTTTTTCCTGAATATATTCAGGAAAAAACGCATACGCCCTTTTTGGCCAAGGGCATCATTGTCGACGTTTTGCCGCTTTTCATGTGTTTTAAACGCGATTTGAATCTACCTCCTGAAATCTGTTTCCTGCAATTCTGCCTTGCTTTCAAATCCTCTTCGTTGCCTTCCCTCAATATATCTGTGGATGAGAGTTATCATTTATAACTCTGCGGGTTTGTGAATTGCAGTGTCCCTGAGCTCCATTTTTCAACTCGCTTTTTTGGGAGCTGGCCGCAAAAGCGCGGGATTGCCTCAGGCCCTATTCTGCGTCTGGTCTGCAGGCTGAGCCTGTGGTTAATTCTTCTTCCTGATGGGAAAATAGAGTGACCTGTGCCTGTTCCAACACCTAGATCTAGTCTCTCATTGGTTGCCCCTCTTCCCGTTCATCCTCAGGACAAATTGCAAACTGTAGGGAACAGGAGTTTAAAGGTGCTGATCCTCCAAGTAGGGAGATTGCTAGTAAAGTAGCTGGAATGGCGAACCCGAGCACAAGGAGATGAGAAATGAGGTGCGTATTAGACACCTTTCAAAATCACACGGTGTACCATCTTCTGGGTTTCTCATGCATGTTTTCGATGTAGGAAGATGCCCTTGAACCTGGAGATTTGGAACCCATGGGATGGGTACCAGGCAGTATTACTTTAAAGGGTCTGCGTTTGCTCACCCAACCTCACCCAACCTTTCAGCCCCGAGAGTGTACACCCTTATGTCTCATCCAGCTGTGGGTCTAGATATGGTCAATCCAGGTTGCATCACAGCCTCTGAACGACTTTTGTAAGAATTTCTCTCTCTTTCACTGTCTTTGTTTTACGGGTTTTTAAAAGTAATTTATTTTTATAATGGGGTTTAGCTGCTTTTCACGGCTGTGTTTATGCGGCTTTACACCCACTTGACTCACTTCCAGACAGATATCAATACATAGGTTTTAAGATTCTTACTAGTCACATATATTCTTGTGCGGTGAATAGGGGGTGTTGAGTCCAGTTCACTGAGCAAGGAGTAGGTCTTGTCTATTACATATTGGGTGTATGGAATGGTATCTGAGCGAATTTGAAACCCTTGTTTTATGCATCACCCCACCTCATCTTTCCCGTTAAGCAGCCATAGTGTGTTTTCTAAACGTATGACTTTGTTCTGTTTTGTAATTCAGTTCAAGTGTAGCGGTTTTTACATTCCCTCTATAAGTGATTGCTTATGATAAGTGTCTTTTTCTGTGTGACTTATTTCACTTAGAATCGTCGTACCTAAATCCTCTCATCTTGCTTCTACTAGCCTTATGACATTGATTTCATGTCTGAGTGATATTCCATTGTACATAAGGACCACAACTTCTTTATCCATTTTTCTCTTTCCTGGGATATTTAAGTTGTCATGAAGTGGAGGTTCTTGTCAACAGAGCAGCCCTAAACTTTGGGATGCCTGTGTCTTGCTGATTTTTAGTTTTCCCAATTTATACGCCCATGAGTGGACGTTCCCTATGCTCCCTAAGCTGTGTTTTTTCGATGTTTCAGGACACACCGTACACTTCTCCAGAGTGGCTGTTGGCAATTTACATCCCGCCCATCAGCGTAGCAAGGCTGCCATTTCTCCATGGCCTGTCCTGCATTTCTGGTTTTGACACTTTTTGCAGCATGACCCTTTTGACCGATGGGAAGCGAGACTTCTTTGTAGCGCTGATTTGCCTTTCCAGGTTGCTTGGTTGGCCAAAAAGGGCGTATGCGTTTTTTCCTGAATATATTCAGGAAAAAACGCATACGCCCTTTTTGGCCAAGGGCATCATTGTCGACGTTTTGCCGCTTTTCATGTGCTTTAAAGGCGATTCGAATCTACCTCCTGAAATCTGTTTCCTGCAATTCTGCCTTGCTTTCAAATCCTCTTCGCTGCCTTCCCTCAATATATCTGTGGATGAGAGTTATCATTTATAACTCTGCGGGTTTGTGAATTGCAGTGTCCCTGAGCTCCATTTTTCAACTCGCTTTTTTGGGAGCTGGCCGCAAAAGCCCGGGATTGCCTCAGGCCCTATTCTGCTTCTGGGCGGTAGGCTGAGCCTGTGGTTAATTCTTCTTCCTGATGGGAAAATAGAGTGACCTGTGCCTGTCCCAACACCTAGATCTAGTCTCTCATTGGTTGCCCCTCTTCCCGTTCATCCTCAAGACAAATTGCAACCTGTAGGGAACAGGAGCTTAAAGGTGCTGATTCTCCAAGTAGGGAGATTGCTAGTAAAGTAGCTGGAATGGCGAACCCGAGCACAAGGAGATGAGAAATGAGGTGCATATTAGAAACCTTTCAAAATCACACGGTTTACCATCTTCTGGGTTTCTCATGCATGTTTTCGATGTAGGAAGATGCCCTTGAACCTGGAGATTTGGGACCCATGGGATGGGTACCAGGCAGTATTACTTTAAAGGGTCTGCGTTTGCTCACCCAACCTCACCCAACCTTTCAGCCCCAAGAGTTTCCAACCTTATGACTCATCCAGCTGTGGGTCTAGATATGGTCAATCCAGGTTGCATCACAGCCTCTGATCGAATTTTGTAAGAATTTCTCTCTCTTTCACTGTCTTTGTTTTACGGGTTTTTAAAAGTAATTTATTTTTATAATGGGGTTTAGCTGCTTTTCACGGCTGTGTTTATGCGGCTTTACACCCACTTGACTCACTTCCAGACAGATATCAATACATAGGTTTAAGATTCTTACTAGTCACATATATTCTTGTGCGGTGAATAAGGGGTGTTCAGTCCAGTTCACTGAGCAAGGAGTAGGTCTTGTCTATTACATATTGGGTGTATGGAACGGTATCTGAGCGAATTTGAAACCCTTGTTTTATGCATCACCCCACCTCACCTTTCCCGTTAAGCAGCCATAGTGTGATTTCTAAACGTGTGACTCTGTTCTGTTTTGTAAATCAGTTCAAGTGTAGCGGTTTTTACATTCCCTCTATAAGTGATAGCTTATGATAAGTGTCTTTTTCTGTGTGACTTATTTCACTTAGGATCATCGTACCTAAATCCACTCATCTTGCTTCTACTAGCCTTATGACATTGATTTCATGTCTGAGTGATATTCCATTGTACATAAGGACCACCACTTCTTTATCCATTTTTCTCTTTCCTGGGATATTTAAGGTGTCATAAAGTGGAGGTTCTTGTCAACAGAGCAGCCCTAAACTTTGGGGTGCCTGTGTCTTGCTGATTTTTAGTTTTCCCAATTTATACGCCCATGAGTGGACGTGCCCTATGCTCCCTAAGCTGTGTTTTTTCGATGTTTCAGGACACACCGTACACTTCTCCAGAGTGGCTGTTGGCAATTTACATCCCGCCCATCAGCGTAGCAAGGCTGCCATTTCTCCATGGCCTGTCCTGCATTTCTGGTTTTGACACTTTTTGCAGCATGACCCTTTTGACCGATGGGAAGCGAGACTTCTTTGTAGCGCTGATTTGCCTTTCCAGGTTGCTTGGTTGGCCAAAAAGGGCGTATGCGTTTTTTCCTGAATATATTCAGGAAAAAACGCATACGCCCTTTTTGGCCAAGGGCATCATTGTCGACGTTTTGCCGCTTTTCATGTGCTTTAAAGGCGATTCGAATCTACCTCCTGAAATCTGTTTCCTGCAATTCTGCCTTGCTTTCAAATCCTCTTCGCTGCCTTCCCTCAATATATCTGTGGATGAGAGTTATCATTTATAACTCTGCGGGTTTGTGAATTGCAGTGTCCCTGAGCTCCATTTTTCAACTCGCTTTTTTGGGAGCTGGCCGCAAAAGCCCGGGATTGCCTCAGGCCCTATTCTGCTTCTGGGCGGTAGGCTGAGCCTGTGGTTAATTCTTCTTCCTGATGGGAAAATAGAGTGACCTGTGCCTGTCCCAACACCTAGATCTAGTCTCTCATTGGTTGCCCCTCTTCCCGTTCATCCTCAAGACAAATTGCAACCTGTAGGGAACAGGAGCTTAAAGGTGCTGATTCTCCAAGTAGGGAGATTGCTAGTAAAGTAGCTGGAATGGCGAACCCGAGCACAAGGAGATGAGAAATGAGGTGCATATTAGAAACCTTTCAAAATCACACGGTTTACCATCTTCTGGGTTTCTCATGCATGTTTTCGATGTAGGAAGATGCCCTTGAACCTGGAGATTTGGGACCCATGGGATGGGTACCAGGCAGTATTACTTTAAAGGGTCTGCGTTTGCTCACCCAACCTCACCCAACCTTTCAGCCCCAAGAGTTTCCAACCTTATGACTCATCCAGCTGTGGGTCTAGATATGGTCAATCCAGGTTGCATCACAGCCTCTGATCGAATTTTGTAAGAATTTCTCTCTCTTTCACTGTCTTTGTTTTACGGGTTTTTAAAAGTAATTTATTTTTATAATGGGGTTTAGCTGCTTTTCACGGCTGTGTTTATGCGGCTTTACACCCACTTGACTCACTTCCAGACAGATATCAATACATAGGTTTAAGATTCTTACTAGTCACATATATTCTTGTGCGGTGAATAAGGGGTGTTCAGTCCAGTTCACTGAGCAAGGAGTAGGTCTTGTCTATTACATATTGGGTGTATGGAACGGTATCTGAGCGAATTTGAAACCCTTGTTTTATGCATCACCCCACCTCACCTTTCCCGTTAAGCAGCCATAGTGTGATTTCTAAACGTGTGACTCTGTTCTGTTTTGTAAATCAGTTCAAGTGTAGCGGTTTTTACATTCCCTCTATAAGTGATAGCTTATGATAAGTGTCTTTTTCTGTGTGACTTATTTCACTTAGAATCGTCGTACCTAAATCCACTCATCTTGCTTCTACTAGCCTTATGACATTGATTTCATGTCTGAGTGATATTCCATTGTACATAAGGACCACCACTTCTTTATCCATTTTTCTCTTTCCTGGGATATTTAAGGTGTCATAAAGTGGAGGTTCTTGTCAACAGAGCAGCCCTAAACTTTGGGGTGCCTGTGTCTTGCTGATTTTTAGTTTTCCCAATTTATACGCCCATGAGTGGACGTTCCCTATGCTCCCTAAGCTGTGTTTTTTCGATGTTTCAGGACACACCGTACACTTCTCCAGAGTGGCTGTTGGCAATTTACATCCCGCCCATCAGCGTAGCAAGGCTGCCATTTCTCCATGGCCTGTCCTGCATTTCTGGTTTTGACACTTTTTGCAGCATGACCCTTTTGACCGATGGGAAGCGAGACTTCTTTGTAGCGCTGATTTGCCTTTCCAGGTTGCTTGGTTGGCCAAAAAGGGCGTATGCGTTTTTTCCTGAATATATTCAGGAAAAAACGCATACGCCCTTTTTGGCCAAGGGCATCATTGTCGACGTTTTGCCGCTTTTCATGTGCTTTAAAGGCGATTCGAATCTACCTCCTGAAATCTGTTTCCTGCAATTCTGCCTTGCTTTCAAATCCTCTTCGCTGCCTTCCCTCAATATATCTGTGGATGAGAGTTATCATTTATAACTCTGCGGGTTTGTGAATTGCAGTGTCCCTGAGCTCCATTTTTCAACTCGCTTTTTTGGGAGCTGGCCGCAAAAGCCCGGGATTGCCTCAGGCCCTATTCTGCTTCTGGGCGGTAGGCTGAGCCTGTGGTTAATTCTTCTTCCTGATGGGAAAATAGAGTGACCTGTGCCTGTCCCAACACCTAGATCTAGTCTCTCATTGGTTGCCCCTCTTCCCGTTCATCCTCAAGACAAATTGCAACCTGTAGGGAACAGGAGCTTAAAGGTGCTGATTCTCCAAGTAGGGAGATTGCTAGTAAAGTAGCTGGAATGGCGAACCCGAGCACAAGGAGATGAGAAATGAGGTGCATATTAGAAACCTTTCAAAATCACACGGTTTACCATCTTCTGGGTTTCTCATGCATGTTTTCGATGTAGGAAGATGCCCTTGAACCTGGAGATTTGGGACCCATGGGATGGGTACCAGGCAGTATTACTTTAAAGGGTCTGCGTTTGCTCACCCAACCTCACCCAACCTTTCAGCCCCAAGAGTTTCCAACCTTATGACTCATCCAGCTGTGGGTCTAGATATGGTCAATCCAGGTTGCATCACAGCCTCTGATCGAATTTTGTAAGAATTTCTCTCTCTTTCACTGTCTTTGTTTTACGGGTTTTTAAAAGTAATTTATTTTTATAATGGGGTTTAGCTGCTTTTCACGGCTGTGTTTATGCGGCTTTACACCCACTTGACTCACTTCCAGACAGATATCAATACATAGGTTTAAGATTCTTACTAGTCACATATATTCTTGTGCGGTGAATAAGGGGTGTTCAGTCCAGTTCACTGAGCAAGGAGTAGGTCTTGTCTATTACATATTGGGTGTATGGAACGGTATCTGAGCGAATTTGAAACCCTTGTTTTATGCATCACCCCACCTCACCTTTCCCGTTAAGCAGCCATAGTGTGATTTCTAAACGTGTGACTCTGTTCTGTTTTGTAAATCAGTTCAAGTGTAGCGGTTTTTACATTCCCTCTATAAGTGATAGCTTATGATAAGTGTCTTTTTCTGTGTGACTTATTTCACTTAGGATCATCGTACCTAAATCCACTCATCTTGCTTCTACTAGCCTTATGACATTGATTTCATGTCTGAGTGATATTCCATTGTACATAAGGACCACCACTTCTTTATCCATTTTTCTCTTTCCTGGGATATTTAAGGTGTCATAAAGTGGAGGTTCTTGTCAACAGAGCAGCCCTAAACTTTGGGGTGCCTGTGTCTTGCTGATTTTTAGTTTTCCCAATTTATACGCCCATGAGTGGACGTGCCCTATGCTCCCTAAGCTGTGTTTTTTCGATGTTTCAGGACACACCGTACACTTCTCCAGAGTGGCTGTTGGCAATTTACATCCCGCCCATCAGCGTAGCAAGGCTGCCATTTCTCCATGGCCTGTCCTGCATTTCTGGTTTTGACACTTTTTGCAGCATGACCCTTTTGACCGATGGGAAGCGAGACTTTTTGTAGCGCTGATTTGCCTTTCCAGGTTGCTTGGTTGGCCAAAAGGGGCGTATGCGTTTTTTCCTGAATATATTCAGGAAAAAACGCATACGCCCTTTTTGGCCAAGGGCATCATTGTCGACGTTTTGCCGCTTTTCATGTGCTTTAAAGGCGATTCGAATCTACCTCCTGAAATCTGTTTCCTGCAATTCTGCCTTGCTTTCAAATCCTCTTCTTTGCCTTCCCTCAATATATCTGTGGATGAGAGTTATCATTTATAACTCTGCGGGTTTGTGAATTGCAGTGTCCCTGAGCTCCATTTTTCAACTCGCTTTTTTGGGAGCTGGCCGCAAAAGCCCGGGATTGCCTCAGGCCCTATTCTGCTTCTGGGCGGCAGGCTGAGCCTGTGGTTAATTCTTCTTCCTGATGGGAAAATAGAGTGACCTGTGCCTGTCCCAACACCTAGATCTAGTCTCTCATTGGTTGCCCCTCTTCCCGTTCATCCTCAAGACAAATTGCAACCTGTAGGGAACAGGAGCTTAAAGGTGCTGATTCTCCAAGTAGGGAGATTGCTAGTAAAGTAGCTGGAATGGCGAACCCGAGCACAAGGAGATGAGAAATGAGGTGCATATTAGAAACCTTTCAAAATCACACGGTTTACCATCTTCTGGGTTTCTCATGCATGTTTTCGATGTAGGAAGATGCCCTTGAACCTGGAGATTTGGGACCCATGGGATGGGTACCAGGCAGTATTACTTTAAAGGGTCTGCGTTTGCTCACCCAACCTCACCCAACCTTTCAGCCCCAAGAGTGTCCAACCTTATGACTCATCCAGCTGTGGGTCTAGATATGGTCAATCCAGGTTGCATCACAGCCTCTGAACGAATTTTGTAAGAATTTCTCTCTCTTTCACTGTCTTTGTTTTACGGGTTTTTAAAAGTAATTTATTTTTATAATGGGGTTTAGCTGCTTTTCACAGCTGTGTTTATGCGGATTTACACCCACTTGACTCACTTCCAGACAGATATCAATACATAGGTTTAAGATTCTTACTAGTCACATATATTCTTGTGCGGTGAATAAGGGGTGTTCAGTCCAGTTCACTGAGCAAGGAGTAGGTCTTGTCTATTACATATTGGGTGTACGGAACGGTATCTGAGCGAATTTGAAACCCTTGTTTTATGCATCACCCCACCTCACCTTTCCCGTTAAGCAGGCATAGTGTGATTTCTAAACGTGTGACTCTGTTCTGTTTTGTAAATCAGTTCAAGTGTAGCGGTTTTTACATTCCCTCTATAAGTGATAGCTTATGATAAGTGTCTTTTTCAGTGTGACTTATTTCACTTAGGATCATCGTACCTAAATCCACTCATCTTGCTTCTACTAGCCTTATGACATTGATTTCATGTCTGAGTGATATTCCATTGTACATAAGGACCACAACTTCTTTATCCATTTTTCTCTTTCCTGGGATATTTAAGGTGTCATAAAGTGGAGGTTCTTGTCAACAGAGCAGCCCTAAACTTTGGGGTGCCTGTGTCTTACTGATTTTTAGTTTTCCCAATTTATACGCCCATGAGTGGACGTGCCATATACTCCCTAAGCTGTGTTTTTTCGATGTTTCAGGACACACCGTACACTTCTCCAGAGTGGCTGTTGGCAATTTACATCCCGCCCATCAGCGTAGCAAGGCTGCCATTCCTCCATGGCCTGTCCTGCATTTCTGGTTTTGAGACTTTTTGCAGCATGACGCTTTTGACCGATGGGAAGCGAGACTTCTTTGTAGCGCTGATTTGCCTTTCCAGGTTGCTTGGTTGGCCAAAAAGGGCGTATGCGTTTTTTCCTGAATATATTCAGGAAAAAACGCATACGCCCTTTTTGTCCAATGGCATCATTGTCGACGTTTTGCCGCTTTTCATGTGCTTTAAACGCGATTTGAATATACCTCCTGAAATCTGTTTCCTGCAATTCTGCCTTGCTTTCAAATCCTCTTCGTTGCCTTCCCTCAATATATCTGTGGATGAGAGTTATCATTTATAACTCTGCGGGTTTGTGAATTGCAGTGTCCCTGAGTTCCATTTTTCAACTCGCTTTTTTGGGAGCTGGCCAAAAAAGCGCGGGATTGCCTCAGGCCCAATTCTGCTTCTGGGCGGAAGGCTGAGCCTGTGGTTAATTCTTCTTCCTGATGGGAAAATAGAGTGACCTGTGCCTGTCCCAACACCTAGATCTAGTCTCTCATTGGTTGCCCCTCTTCCCGTTCATCCTCAGGACAAATTGGAACCTGTAGGGAACAGGAGCTTAAAGGTGCTGATTCTCCAAGTAGGGAGATTGCTAGTAAAGTAGCTGGAAAGGCGAACCCGAGCACAAGGAGATGAGAAATGAGGTGCATATTAGAAACCTTTCAAAATCACACGGTGTACCATCTTCTGGGTTTCTCATGCATGTTTTCGATGAAGGAAGATGCCCTTGAACCTGGAGATTTGGGACCCATGGGAAGGGTACCAGGCAGTATTACTTTAAATGGTCTGCGTTTGCTCACCCAACCTCACCCAACCTTTCAGCCCCAAGAGTGTCCACCCTTATATCTCATCCAGCTGTAGGTCTAGATATGGTCAATCCAGGTTGCATCACAGCCTCTGAACGAATTTTGTAAGAATTTCTTTCTCTTTCACTGTCTTTGTTTTACGGGTTTTTAAAAGTAATTTATTTTTATAATGGGGTTTAGTTGCTTTTCATGGCTGTGTTTATGCGGCTTTACACCCACTTGACTCACTTCCAGACAGATATCAATACATAGGTTTTAAGATTCTTACTAGTCACATATATTCTTGTGCGGTGAATAGGGGGTGTTGAGTCCAGTTCACTGAGCAAGGAGTAGGTCTTGTCTATTACATATTGGGTGTATGGAACGGTATCTGAGCGAATTTGAAACCCTTGTTTTATGCATCACCCCACCTCACCTTTCCCGTTAAGCAGCCATAGTGTGTTTTCTAAACGTGTGACTCTGTTCTGTTTTGTAATTCAGTTCAAGTGCAGCGGTTTTTACATTCCCTCTATAAGTGATAGCTTATGATAAGTGTCTTTTTCTGTGTGACTTATTTCACTTACAATCGTCGTACCTAAATCCACTCATCTTGCTTCTACTAGCCTTATGACATTGATTTCATGTCTGAGTGATATTCCATTGTACATAAGGACCACAACTTCTTTATCCATTTTTCTCTTTCCTGGGATATTTAAGGTGTCATGAAGTGGAGGTTCTTGTCAACAGAGCAGCCCTAAACTTTGGGGTGCCTGTGTCTTGCTGATTTTTAATTTTCCCAATTTATACGCCCATGAGTGGGCGTGCCCTATGCTCCTTAAGCTGTGTTTTCTCGATGTTTCAGGACACACTGTACACTTCTCCAGAGTGGCTGTTGGCAATTTACATCCCGCCCATCAGCGTAGCAAGGCTGCCATATCTCCATGGCCTGTCCTGCATTTCTGGTTTTGACACTTTTTGCAGCATGACCCTTTTGACCGATTTGAAGCGAGACTTCTTTGTAGCGCTGATTTGCCTTTCCAGGTTGCTTGGTTGGCCAAAAAGGGCGTATGCGTTTTTTCCTGAATATATTCAGGAAAAAACGCATACGCCCTTTTTGGCCAAGGGCATCATTGTCGACGTTTTGCTGCTTTTCATGTGCTTTAAACGCGATTTGAATCTACCTCCTGAAATCTGTTTCCTGCAATTCTGCCTTGCTTTCAAATCCTCTTCGTTGCCTTCCCTCAATATATCTGTGGATGAGAGTTATCATTTATAACTCTGCGGGTTTGTGAATTGCAGTGTCCCTGAGCTCCATTTTTCAACTCGCTTTTTTGGGAGCTGGCCAAAAAAACGCGGGATTGCCTCAGGCCCTATTCTTCTTCTGGGCCGCAGGCTGAGCCTGTGGTTAATTCTTCTTCCTGATGGGAAAATAGAGTGACCTGTGCCTGTCCCAACACCTAGATCTTGTCTCTCATTGGTTGCCCTTCTTCCCGTTCATTCTTAGGACAAATTGCAACCTGTAGGAAACAGGAGCTTAAAGGTGCTGATTCTCCAAGTAGGGAGATTGCTAGTAAAGTAGCTGGAAAGGCGAAAGCGAGCACAAGGAGATGAGAAATGAGGTGCGTATTAGAAACCTTTCAAAATCACACGGTGTACCATCTTCTGAGTTTCTCATGCATGTTTTCGATGTAGGAAGATGCCCTTGAACCTGGAGATTTGGGACCCATGGGATGGGTACCTGGCAGTATTACTTTAAAGGGTCTGCGTTTACTCACCCAACCTCACCCAACCTTTCAGCCCCAAGAGTGTCCACCCTTATGTCTCATACAGCTGTGGGTATAGATTTGGTCAATCCACGTTGCATCACAGCTTCTGAACGAATTTTGTAAGAATTTCTCTCTCTTTCACTGTCTTTGTTTTACGGGTTTTTAAAAGTAATTTATTTTTATAATGGGGTTTAGTTGCTTTTCACGGCCGTGTTTATGCGGCTTTACACCCACTTGACTCACTTCCAGACAGATATCAATACATAGGTTTTAAGATTCTTACTAGTCACATATATTCTTGTGCGGTGAATAGGGGGTGTTGAGTCCAGTTCACTGAGCAAGGAGTAGGTCTTGTGTATTACATATTGGGTGTATGGAACGGTATCTGAGCGAATTTGAAACCCTTATTTTATGCATCACCCCACCTCACCTTTCCCGTTAAGCAGCCATAGTGTGTTTTCTAAACGTGTGACTCTGTTCTGTTTTGTAATTCAGTTCAACTGTAGCGGTTTTTACATTCCCTCTATAAGTGATAGCTTATGATAAGTGTCTATTTCTGTGTGACTTATTTCACTTAGAATCGTCGTACCTAAATCCACTCATCTTGCTTCTACTAGCCTTATGACATTGATTTCATGTCTGAGTGATATTCCATTGTACATAAGGACCACAACTTTCTTTATCCATTTTTCTCTTTCCTGGGATATTTAAGGTGTCATGAAGTGGAGGTTCTTGTCAACAGAGCAGCCCTAAACTTTGGGGTGCCTGTGTCTTGCTGATTTTTAGTTTTCCCAATTTATACGCCCATGAGTGGACGTGCCCTATGCTCCATAAGCTGTGTTTTTTCGATGTTTCAGGGCACACCGTACACTTCTCCAGAGTGGCTGTTGGCAATTTACATCCCGCCCATCAGCGTAGCAAGGCTGCCATTTCTCCATGGCCTGTCCTGCATTTCTGGTTTTGACACTTTTTGCAGCATGACCCTTTTGACCGTTGGGAAGGAAGACTTCTTTGTAGCGCTGATTTGCCTTTCCAGGTTGCTTGGTTGGCCAAAAAGCGCGTATGCGTTTTTTCCTGAATATATTCAGGAAAAAACGCATACACCCTTTTTGGCCAAGGGCATCATTGTCGACGTTTTGCCACTTTTCATGTGCTTTAAAGGCGATTCGAATCTACCTCCTGAAATCAGTTTCCTGCAATTCTGCCTTGCTTTCAAATCCTCTTCGCTGCCTTCCCTCAATATATCTGTGGATGAGAGTTATCATTTATAACTCTGTGGGTTTGTGAATTGCAGTGTCCCTGAGCTCCATTTTTCAACTCGCTTTTTTGGGAGCTGGCCGCAAAAGCGCGGGATTGCCTCAGGCCCTATTCTGCTTCTTGGCGGCAGGCTGAGCCTGTGGTTAATTCTTCTTCCTGATGGGAAAATAGAGTGACCTGTGCCTGTCCCAACACCTAGATCTAGTCTCTCATTGGTTGCCCCTCTTCCCGTTCATCCTCAGTATAAATTGCAACCTGTAGGGAACAGGAGCTTAAAGGTGCTGATTCTCCAAGTAGGGAGATTGCTAGTAAAGTAGCTGGAAAGGCGAACCCGAGCACAAGGAGATGAGAAATTAGGTGCGTTTTAGAAACCTTTCAAAATCACACGGTGTACCATCTTCTGGGTTTCTCATGCATGTTTTCGATGTAGGAAGATGCCCTTGAACCTGGAGATTTGGGACCCATGGGATGGGTACCACGCAGTATTACTTTAAAGGGTCTGCGTTTGCTCACCCAACCTCACCCAACCTTTCAGCCCCAAGAGTGTCCACCCTTCTATCTCATCCAGCTGTGGGTCTAGATATGGTCAATCCAGGTTGCATCACAGCCTCTGAACGAATTTTGTAAGAATTTCTCTCTCTTTCACTGTCTTTGTTTTACGGGTTTTTAAAAGTAATTTATTTTTATAATGGGGTTTAGCTGCTTTTCACGGCTGTGTTTATGCAGCTTTACACCCACTTGACTCACTTCCAGACAGATATCAATACATAGGTTTTAAGATTCTTACTAGTCACATATATTCTTGTGCGGTGAATAGGGGGTGTTGAGTCCAGTTCACTGAGCAAGGAGTAGGTCTTGTTTATTACATATTGGGTGTATGGAACGGTATCTGAGCGAATTTGAAACTCTTGTTTTATGCATCACCCCACCTCACCTTTCCCGTTAAGCAGCCATAGTGTGTTTTCTAAACGTGTGACTCTGTTCTGTTTTGTAATTCAGTTCAAGTGCAGCGGTTTTTACATTCCCTCTATAAGTGATAGCTTATGATAAGTGTCTTTTTCTGTGTGACTTATTTCACTTACAATCGTCGTACCTAAATCCACTCATCTTGCTTCTACTAGCCTTATGACATTGATTTCATGTCTGAGTGATATTCCATTGTACATAAGGACCACAACTTCTTTATCCATTTTTCTCTTTCCTGGGATATTTAAGGTGTCATGAAGTGGAGGTTCTTGTCAACAGAGCAGCCCTAAACTTTGGGGTGCCTGTGTCTTGCTGATTTTTAATTTTCCCAATTTATACGCGCATGAGTGGACGTGCCCTATGCTCCCTAAGCTGTGTTTTTTCGATGTTTCAGGACACACCGTACACTTCTCCAGAGTGGCTGTTGGCAATTTACATCCCGCCCATCAGCGTAGCAAGGCTGCCATTTCTCCATGGCCTGTCCTGCATTTCTGGTTTTGACACTTTTTGCAGCATGACCCATTTGACCGATGGGAAGCAAAACTTCTTTGTAGCGCTGATTTGCCTTTCCAGGTTGCTTGGTTGGCCAAAAAGGGCGTATGCGTTTTTTCCTGAATATATTCAGGAAAAAACGCATACGCCCTTTTTGGCCAAGGGCATCATTGTCGACGTTTTGCCGCTTTTCATGTGCTTTAAATGCGATTCGAATCTACCTCCTGAAATCTGTTTCCTGCAATTCTGCCTTGCTTTCAAATCCTCTTCGTTGCCTTCCCTCAATATATCTGTGGATGAGAGTTATCATTTATAACTCTGCGGGTTTGTGAATTGCAGTGTCCCTGAGCTCCATTTTTCAACTCGATTTTTGGGAGCTGGCCGCAAAAGCGCGGGATTGCCTCAGGCCCTATTATGCTTCTGGGCGGCAAGCTGAACTTGTGGGTAATTCTTCTTCCTGATGGGAAAATAGAGTGACCTGTGCCTGTCCCAACACCTAGATCTAGTCTCTCATTGGTTGCCCCTCTTCCCGTTCATCCTCAAGACAAATTGGAACCTGTAGGGAACAGGAGCTTAAAGGTGCTGATTCTCCAAGTAGGGAGATTGCTAGTAAAGTAGCTGGAAAGACGAACCCGAGCACAAGGAGATGAGAAATGAGGTGCGTATTAGAAACCTTTCAAAATCACACGGTGTGCCATCTTCTGGGTTTCTCATGCATGTTTTCGATGTAGGAAGATGCCCTTGAACCTGGAGATTTGGGACCCATGGGAAGGGTACCAGGCAGTATTACTTTAAATGGTCTGCGTTTGCTCACCCAACCTCACCCAACCTTTCAGCCCCAAGAGTGTCCACCCTTATATCTCATCCAGCTGTGGGTCTAGATATGGTCAATCCAGGTTGCATCACAGCCTCTGAACGACTTTTGTAAGAATTTCTCTCTCTTTCACTGTCTTTGTTTTACGGGTTTTTAAAAGTAATTTATTTTTATAATGGGGTTTAGCTGCTTTTCACGGCTGTGTTTATGCGGCTTTACACCCACTTGACTCACTTCCAGACAGATATCAATACATAGGTTTTAAGATTCTTACTAGTCACATATATTCTTGTGCGGTGAAAAGGGGGTGTTGAGTCCAGTTCACTGAGCAAGGAGTAGGTCTTGTCTATTACATATTGGGTGTATGGAACGGTATCTGAGCGAATTTGAAACCCTTGTTTTATGCATCACCCCACCTCACCTTTCCCGTTAAGCAGCCATAGTGTGTTTTCTAAACGTGTGACTCTGTTCTGTTTTGTAATTCAGTTCAAGTGTAGCGGTTTTTACATTCCCTCTATAAGTGATAGCTTATGATAAGTGTCTTTTTCTGTGTGACTTATTTCACTTAGAATCGTCGTACCTAAATCCACTCATCTTGCTTCTACTAGCCTTATGACATTGATTTCATGTCTGAGTGATATTCCATTGTACATAAGGACCACAACTTCTTTATCCATTTTTCTCTTTCCTGAGATATTTAAGGTGTCATGAAGTGGAGGTTCTTGTCAACAGAGCAGCCCTAAACTTTGGGGTGCCTGTGTCTTGCTGATTTTTAGTTTTCCCAATTTATACGCCCATGAGTGGGCGTGCCCTATGCTCCTTAAGCTGTGTTTTCTCGATGTTTCAGGACACACCGAACACTTCTCCAGAGTGGCTGTTGGCAATTTACATCCCGCCCATCAGCGTAGCAAGGCTGCCATTTCTCCATGGCCTGTCCTGCATTTCTGGTTTTGACACTTTTTGCAGCATGACCCTTTTGACCGATGGGAAGCGAGACTTTTTGTAGCGCTGATTTGCCTTTCCAGGTTGCTTGGTTGGCCAAAAGGGGCCTATGCGTTTTTTCCTGAATATATTCAGGAAAAAACGCATACGCCCTTTTTGGCCAAGGGCATCATTGTCGACATTTTGCCGCTTTTCATGTGCTTTAAAGGCGATTGGAATCTACCTCCTGAAATCTGTTTCCTGCAATTCTGCCTTGCTTTCAAATCCTCTTCGTTGCCTTCCCTCAATATATCTGTGGATGAGAGTTATCATTTATTACTCTGCGGGTTTGTGAATTGCAGTGTCCCTGAGCTCCATTTTTCAACTCGCTTTTTTGGGAGCTGGCCGCAAAAGCGCGGGATTGCCTCAGGCCCTATTCTGCTTCTGGGCGGCAGGCTGAGCCTGTGGTTAATTCTTCTTCCTGATGGGAAAATAGAGTGACCTGTGCCTGTCCCAACACCTAGATCTAGTCTCTCATTGGTTGCCCCTCTTCCCGTTCATCCTCAGGACAAATTGCAACCTGTAGGGAACAGGAGCTTAAAGGTGCTGATTCTCCAAGTAGGGGGATTGCTAGTAAAGTAGCTGGAATGGCGAACCCGAGACAAGGAGATGAGAAATGAGATGCGTTTTAGAAACCTTTCTAAATCACACGGTGTACCATCTTCTGGGTTTCTCATGCATGTTTTCGATGTAGGAAGATGCCCTTGAACCTGGAGATTTGGGACCCATGGGATGGGTACCAGGCAGTATTACTTTAAAGGGTATGTGTTTGCTCACCCAACCTCACCCAAACTTTCAGCCCCAAGAGTGTCCACCCTTATGTCTCATCCAGCTGTGGGTCTAGATATGGTCAATCCAGGTTGCATCACAGCCTCTGAACGAATTTTGTAAGAATTTCTCTCTCTTTCACTGTCTTTGTTTTACGGGTTTTTAAAAGTAATTTATTTTTATAATGGGGTTTATCTGCTTTTCACGGCTCTGTTTATACGGCTTTACACCCACTTCACTCACTTCCAGACAGATATCAATACATAGGTTTTAAGATTCTTACTATTCACATATATTCTTGTGCGGTGAATAGGGGGTGTTGAGTCCAGTTCACTGAGCAAGGAGTAGGTCTTGTCTATTACATATTGGGTGTATGGAACGGTATCTGAGCGAATTTGAAACCCTTGTTTTATGCATCACCCCACCTCACCTTTCCCGTTAAGCAGCCATAGTGTGTTTTCTAAACGTGTGACTCTGTTCTCTTTTGTAATTCAGTTCAAGTGTAGCGGTTTTTACATTCCCTCTATAAGTGATAGCTTATGATAAGTGTCTTTTCCTGTGTGACTTATTTCACTTAGAATTGTCGTACCTAAATCCACTCATCTTGCTTCTACTAGCCTTATGACATTGATTTCATGTCTGAGTGATATTCCATTGTACATAAGGACCACAACTTCTTTATCCATTTTTCTCTTTCCTGGGATATTTAAGGTGTCATGAAGTGGAGGTTCTTGTCAACAGAGCAGCCCTAAACTTTGGGGTGCCTGTGTCTTGCTGAGTTTTAGTTTTCCGAATTTATACGCCCATGAGTGGACGTGCCCTATGCTCCCTAAGCTGTGTTTTTTCGATGTTTCAGGACACACCGTACACTTCTCCAGAGTGGCTGTTGGCAATTTACATCCCGCCCATCAGCGTAGCAAGGCTGCCATTTCTCCATGGCCTGTCCTGCATTTCTGGTTTTGACACTTTTTGCAGCATGGCCCTTTTGACCGATGGGAAGCGAGACTTCTTTGTAGCGCTGATTTGCCTTTCCAGGTTGCTTGGTTGGCCAAAAAGTGCGTATGCGTTTTTTCCTGAATATATTCAGGAAAAAACGCATACGCCCTTCTTGGCCAAGGGCATCATTGTCGACGTTTTGCCGCTTTTCATGTGTTTTAAACGCGATTTGAATCTACCTCCTGAAATCTGTTTCCTGCAATTCTGCCTTGCTTTCAAATCCTCTTCGTTGCCTTCCCTCAATATATCTGTGGATGAGAGTTATCATTTATAACTCTGCGGGTTTGTGAATTGCAGTGTCCCTGAGCTCCATTTTTCAACTCGCTTTTTTGGGAGCTGGCCGCAAAAGCGCGGGATTGCCTCAGGCCCTATTCTGCTTCTGGGCTGCAGGCTGAGCCTGTGGTTAATTCTTCTTCCTGATGGGAAAATAGAGTGACCTGTGCCTGTCCCAACACCTAGATCTAGTCTCTCATTGGTTGCCCCTCTTCCCGTTCATCCTCAGGACAAATTGCAACCTGTAGGGAACAGGAGCTTAAAGGTGCTGATCCTCCAAGTAGGGAGATTGCTAGTAAAGTAGCTGGAATGGCGAACCCGAGCACAAGGAGATGAGAAATGAGGTGCGTATTAGAAACCTTTCAAAATCACACGGTGTACCATCTTCTGGGTTTCTCATGCATGTTTTCGATGTAGGAAGATGCCCTTGAACCTGGAGATTTGGAACCCATGGGATGGGTACCAGGCAGTATTACTTTAAAGGGTCTGCGTTTGCTCATCCACCCTCACCCAACCTTTCAGCCCCGAGAGTGTACACCCTTATGTCTCATCCAGCTGTGGGTCTAGATATGGTCATTCCAGGTTGCATCACAGCCTCTGAACGAATTTTGTAAGAATTTCTCTCTCTTTCACTGTCTTTGTTTTACGGGTTTTTAAAAGTAATTTATTTTTATAATGGGGTTTAGCTGCTTTTCACGGCTGTGTTTATGCGGCTTTACACCCACTTGACTCACTTCCAGACAGATATCAATACATAGGTTTTAAGATTCTTACTAGTCACATATATTCTTGTGCGGTGAATAGGGGGTGTTGAGTCCAGTTCACTGAGCAAGGAGTAGGTCTTGTCTATTACATATTGGGTGTATGGATCGGTATCTGAGCGAATTTGAAACCCTTGTTTTATGCATCACCCCACCTCATCTTTCCCGTTAAGCAGGCATAGTGTGTTTTCTAAACGTGTGACTGTGTTCTGTTTTGTAATTCAGTTCAAGTGTAGCGGTTTTTACATTCCCTCTATAAGTGATAGCTTATGATAAGTGTCTTTTTCTGTGTGACTTATTTCACTTAGGATCATCGTACCTAATTCCACTCATCTTGCTTCTACTAGCCTTATGACATTGATTTCATGTCTGAGTGATATTCCATTGTACATAAGGACCACAACTTCTTTATCCATTTTTCTCTTTCCTGGGATATTTAAGGTGTCATAAAGTGGAGGTTCTTGTCAACAGAGCAGCCCTAAACTTTGGGGTGCCTGTGTCTTGCTGATTTTTAGTTTTCCCAATTTATACGCCCATGAGTGGACGTGCCCTATACTCTTTAAGCTGTGTTTTTTCGATGTTTCAGGACACACCGTACACTTCTCCAGAGTGGCTGTTGGCAATTTACATCCCGCCCATCAGCGTAGCAAGGCTGCCATTTCTCCATGGCCTGTCCTGCATTTCTGGTTTTGACACTTTTTGCAGCATGGCCCTTTTGACCGATGGGAAGCGAGACTTCTTTGTAGCGCTGATTTGCCTTTCCAGGTTGCTTGGTTGGCCAAAAAGGGCGTATGCGTTTTTTCCTGAATATATTCAGGAAAAAACGCATACGCCCTTTTTGGCCAAGGGCATCATTGTCGACGTTTTGCCGCTTTTCATGTGTTTTAAACGCGATTTGAATCTACCTCCTGAAATCTGTTTCCTGCAATTCTGCCTTGCTTTCAAATCCTCTTCGTTGCCTTCCCTCAATATATCTGTGGATGAGAGTTATCATTTATAACTCTGCGGGTTTGTGAATTGCAGTGTCCCTGAGCTCCATTTTTCAACTCGCTTTTTTGGGAGCTGGCCGCAAAAGCGCGGGATTGCCTCAGGCCCTATTCTGCTTCTGGGCTGCAGGCTGAGCCTGTGGTTAATTCTTCTTCCTGATGGGAAAATAGAGTGACCTGTGCCTGTTCCAACACCTAGATCTAGTCTCTCATTGGTTGCCCCTCTTCCCGTTCATCCTCAGGACAAATTGCAAACTGTAGGGAACAGGAGTTTAAAGGTGCTGATCCTCCAAGTAGGGAGATTGCTAGTAAAGTAGCTGGAATGGCGAACCCGAGCACAAGGAGATGAGAAATGAGGTGCGTATTGGACACCTTTCAAAATCACAAGGTGTACCATCTTCTGGGTTTCTCATGCATGTTTTCGATGTAGGAAGATGCCCTTGAACCTGGAGATTTGGAACCCATGGGATGGGTACCAGGCAGTATTACTTTAAAGGGTCTGCGTTTGCTCACCCAACCTCACCCAACCTTTCAGCCCCGAGAGTGTACACCCTTATGTCTCATCCAGCTGTGGGTCTAGATATGGTCAATCCAGGTTGCATCACAGCCTCTGAACGACTTTTGTAAGAATTTCTCTCTCTTTCACTGTCTTTGTTTTACGGGTTTTTAAAAGTAATTTATTTTTATAATGGGGTTTAGCTGCTTTTCACGGCTGTGTTTATGCGGCTTTACACCCACTTGACTCACTTCCAGACAGATATCAATACATAGGTTTTAAGATTCTTACTAGTCACATATATTCTTGTGCGGTGAATAGGGGGTGTTGAGTCCAGTTCACTGAGCAAGGAGTAGGTCTTGTCTATTACATATTGGGTGTATGGAACGGTATCTGAGCGAATTTGAAACCCTTGTTTTATGCATCACCCCACCTCATCTTTCCCGTTAAGCAGCCATAGTGTGTTTTCTAAACGTATGACTCTGTTCTGTTTTGTAATTCAGTTCAAGTGTAGCGGTTTTTACATTCCCTCTATAAGTGATTGCTTATGATAAGTGTCTTTTTCTGTGTGACTTATTTCACTTAGAATCGTCGTACCTAAATCCACTCATCTTGCTTCTACTAGCCTTATGACATTGATTTCATGTCTGAGTGATATTCCATTGTACATAAGGACCACAACTTCTTTATCCATTTTTCTCTTTCCTGGGATATTTAAGTTGTCATGAAGTGGAGGTTCTTGTCAACAGAGTAGCCCTAAACTTTGGGGTGCCTGTGTCTTGCTGAGTTTTAGTTTTCCGAATTTATACGCCCATGAGTGGACGTGCCCTATGCTCCCTAAGCTGTGTTTTTTCGATGTTTCAGGACACACCGTACACTTCTCCAGAGTGGCTGTTGGCAATTTACATCCCGCCCATCAGCGTAGCAAGGCTGCCATTTCTCCATGGCCTGTCCTGCATTTCTGGTTTTGACACTTTTTGCAGCATGGCCCTTTTGACCGATGGGAAGCGAGACTTCTTTGTAGCGCTGATTTGCCTTTCCAGGTTGCTTGGTTGGCCAAAAAGGGCGTATGCGTTTTTTCTTGAATATATTCAGGAAAAAACGCATACGCCCTTTTTGGCCAAGGGCATCATTGTCGACGTTTTGCCGCTTTTCATGTGTTTTAAACGCGATTTGAATCTACCTCCTGAAATCTGTTTCCTGCAATTCTGCCTTGCTTTCAGATCCTCTTCGTTGCCTTCCCTCAATATATCTGTGGATGAGAGTTATCATTTATAACTCTGCGGGTTTGTGAATTGCAGTGTCCCTGAGCTCCATTTTTCAACTCGCTTTTTTGGGAGCTGGCCGCAAAAGCGCGGGATTGCCTCAGGCCCTATTCTGCTTCTGGGCTGCAGGCTGAGCCTGTGGTTAATTCTTCTTCCTGATGGGAAAATAGAGTGACCTGTGCCTGTCCCAACACCTAGATCTAGTCTCTCATTGGTTGCCCCTCTTCCCGTTCATCCTCAGGACAAATTGCAACCTGTAGGGAACAGGAGCTTAAAGGTGCTGATCCTCCAAGTAGGGAGATTGCTAGTAAAGTAGCTGGAATGGCGAACCCGAGCACAAGGAGATGAGAAATGAGGTGCGTATTAGAAACCTTTCAAAATCACACGGTGTACCATCTTCTGGGTTTCTCATGCATGTTTTCGATGTAGGAAGATGCCCTTGAACCTGGAGATTTGGAACCCATGGGATGGGTACCAGGCAGTATTACTTTAAAGGGTCTGCGTTTGCTCATCCAACCTCACCCAACCTTTCAGCCCCGAGAGTGTACACCCTTATGTCTCATCCAGCTGTGGGTCTAGATATGGTCAATCCAGGTTGCATCACAGCCTCTGAACGAATTTTGTAAGAATTTCTCTCTCTTTCACTGTCTTTGTTTTACGGGTTTTTAAAAGTAATTTATTTTTATAATGGGGTTTAGCTGCTTTTCACGGCTGTGTTTATGCGGCTTTACACCCACTTGACTCACTTCCAGACAGATATCAATACATAGGTTTTAAGATTCTTACTAGTCACATATATTCTTGTGCGGTGAATAGGGGGTGTTGAGTCCAGTTCACTGAGCAAGGAGTAGGTCTTGTCTATTACATATTGGGTGTATGGATCGGTATCTGAGCGAATTTGAAACCCTTGTTTTATGCATCACCCCACCTCATCTTTCCCGTTAAGCAGGCATAGTGTGTTTTCTAAACGTGTGACTGTGTTCTGTTTTGTAATTCAGTTCAAGTGTAGCGGTTTTTACATTCCCTCTATAAGTGATAGCTTATGATAAGTGTCTTTTTCTGTGTGACTTATTTCACTTAGGATCATCGTACCTAAATCCACTCATCTTGCTTCTACTAGCCTTATGACATTGATTTCATGTCTGAGTGATATTCCATTGTACATAAGGACCACAACTTCTTTATCCATTTTTCTCTTTCCTGGGATATTTAAGTTGTCATGAAGTGGAGGTTCTTGTCAACAGAGCAGCCCTAAACTTTGGGGTGCCTGTGTCTTGCTGATTTTTAGTTTTCCCAATTTATACGCCCATGAGTGGACGTGCCCTATGCTCCCTAAGCTGTGTTTTTTCGATGTTTCAGGACACACCGTACACTTCTCCAGAGTGGCTGTTGGCAATTTACATCCCGCCCATCAGCGTAGCAAGGCTGCCATTTCTCCATGGCCTGTCCTGCCTTTCTGGTTTTGACACTTTTTGCAGCATGACCCTTTTGACCGATGGGAAGCGAGACTTCTTTGTAGCGCTGATTTGCCTTTCCAGTTTGCTTGGTTGGCCAAAAAGGGCGTATGCGTTTTTTCCTGAATATATTCAGGAAAAAACGCATACGCCCTTTTTGGCCAAGGGCATCATTGTCGACGTTTTGCCGCTTTTCATGTGCTTTAAAGGCGATTCGAATCTACCTCCTGAAATCTGTTTCCTGCAATTCTGCCTTGCTTTCAAATCCTCTTCGCTGCCTTCCCTCAATATATCTGTGGATGAGAGTTATCATTTATAACTCTGCGGGTTTGTGAATTGCAGTGTCCCTGAGCTCCATTTTTCAACTCGCTTTTTTGGGAGCTGGCCGCAAAAGCCCGGGATTGCCTCAGGCCCTATTCTGCTTCTGGGCGGCAGGCTGAGCCTGTGGTTAATTCTTCTTCCTGATGGGAAAATAGAGTGACCTGTGCCTGTCCCAACACCTAGATCTAGTCTCTCATTGGTTGCCCCTCTTCCCGTTCATCCTCAAGACAAATTGCAACCTGTAGGGAACAGGAGCTTAAAGGTGCTGATTCTCCAAGTAGGGAGATTGCTAGTAAAGTAGCTGGAATGGCGAACCCGAGCACAAGGAGATGAGAAATGAGGTGCATATTAGAAACCTTTCAAAATCACACGGTTTACCATCTTCTGGGTTTCTCATGCATGTTTTCGATGTAGGAAGATGCCCTTGAACCTGGAGATTTGGGACCCATGGGATGGGTACCAGGCAGTATTACTTTAAAGGGTCTGCGTTTGCTCACCCAACCTCACCCAAACTTTCAGCCCCAAGAGTGTCCAACCTTATGACTCATCCAGCTGTGGGTCTAGATATGGTCAATCCAGGTTGCATCACAGCCTCTGAACGAATTTTGTAAGAATTTCTCTCTCTTTCACTGTCTTTGTTTTACGGGTTTTTAAAAGTAATTTATTTTTATAATGGGGTTTAGCTGCTTTTCACGGCTGTGTTTATGCGGCTTTACACCCACTTGACTCACTTCCAGACAGCTATAAATACATAGGTTTAAGATTCTTACTAGTCACATATATTCTTGTGCGGTGAATAAGGGGTGTTCAGTCCAGTTCACTGAGCAAGGAGTAGGTCTTGTCTATTACATATTGGGTGTACGGAACGGTATCTGAGCGAATTTGAAACCCTTGTTTTATGCATCACCCCACCTCACCTTTCCCGTTAAGCAGGCATAGTGTGTTTTCTAAACGTGTGACTCTGTTCTGTTTTGTAATTCAGTTCAAGTGTAGCGGTTTTTACATTCCCTCTATAAGTGATAGCTTATGATAAGTGTCTTTTTCTGTGTGACTTATTTCACTTAGGATCATCGTACCTAAATCCACTCATCTTGCTTCTACTAGCCTTATGACATTGATTTCATGTCTGAGTGATATTCCATTGTACATAAGGACCACCACTTCTTTATCCATTTTTCTCTTTCCTGGGATATTTAAGGTGTCATAAAGTGGAGGTTCTTGTCAACAGAGCAGCCCTAAACTTTGGGGTGCCTGTGTCTTGCTGATTTTTAGTTTTCCCAATTTATACGCCCATGAGTGGACGTACCCTATGCTCCCTAAGCTGTGTTTTTTCGATGTTTCAGGACACACCGTACACTTCTCCAGAGTGGCTGTTGGCAATTTACATCCCGCCCATCAGCGTAGCAAGGCTGCCATTTCTCCATGGCCTGTCCTGCATTTCTGGTTTTGACACTTTTTGCAGCATGACCCTTTTGACCGATGGGAAGCGAGACTTCTTTGTAGCGCTGATTTGCCTTTCCAGGTTGCTTGGTTGGCCAAAAAGGGCGTATGCGTTTTTTCCTGAATATATTCAGGAAAAAACGCATACGCCCTTTTTGGCCAAGGGCATCATTGTCGACGTTTTGCCGCTTTTCATGTGCTTTAAAGGCGATTCGAATCTACCTCCTGAAATCTGTTTCCTGCAATTCTGCCTTGCTTTCAAATCCTCTTCGCTGCCTTCCCTCAATATATCTGTGGATGAGAGTTATCATTTATAACTCTGCGGGTTTGTGAATTGCAGTGTCCCTGAGCTCCATTTTTCAACTCGCTTTTTTGGGAGCTGGCCGCAAAAGCCCGGGATTGCCTCAGGCCCTATTCTGCTTCTGGGCGGCAGGCTGAGCCTGTGGTTAATTCTTCTTCCTGATGGGAAAATAGAGTGACCTGTGCCTGTCCCAACACCTAGATCTAGTCTCTCATTGGTTGCCCCTCTTCCCGTTCATCCTCAAGACAAATTGCAACCTGTAGGGAACAGGAGCTTAAAGGTGCTGATTCTCCAAGTAGGGAGATTGCTAGTAAAGTAGCTGGAATGGCGAACCCGAGCACAAGGAGATGAGAAATGAGGTGCATATTAGAAACCTTTCAAAATCACACGGTTTACCATCTTCTGGGTTTCTCATGCATGTTTTCGATGTAGGAAGATGCCCTTGAACCTGGAGATTTGGGACCCATGGGATGGGTACCAGGCAGTATTACTTTAAAGGGTCTGCGTTTGCTCACCCAACCTCACCCAACCTTTCAGCCCCAAGAGTGTCCAACCTTATGACTCATCCAGCTGTGGGTCTAGATATGGTCAATCCAGGTTGCATCACAGCCTCTGAACGAATTTTGTAAGAATTTCTCTCTCTTTCACTGTCTTTGTTTTACGGGTTTTTAAAAGTAATTTATTTTTATAATGGGGTTTAGCTGCTTTTCACGGCTGTGTTTATGCGGCTTTACACCCACTTGACTCACTTCCAGACAGATATAAATACATAGGTTTAAGATTCTTACTAGTCACATATATTCTTGTGCGGTGAATAAGGGGTGTTCAGTCCAGTTCACTGAGCAAGGAGTAGGTCTTGTCTATTACATATTGGGTGTACGGAACGGTATCTGAGCGAATTTGAAACCCTTGTTTTATGCATCACCCCACCTCACCTTTCCCGTTAAGCAGGCATAGTGTGATTTCTAAACGTGTGACTCTGTTCTGTTTTGTAAATCAGTTCAAGTGTAGCGGTTTTTACATTCCCTCTATAAGTGATAGCTTATGATAAGTGTCTTTTTCTGTGTGACTTATTTCACTTAGGATCATCGTACCTAAATCCACTCATCTTGCTTCTACTAGCCTTATGACATTGATTTCATGTCTGAGTGATATTCCATTGTACATAAGGACCACCACTTCTTTATCCATTTTTCTCTTTCCTGGGATATTTAAGGTGTCATAAAGTGGAGGTTCTTGTCAACAGAGCAGCCCTAAACTTTGGGGTGCCTGTGTCTTACTGATTTTTAGTTTTCCCAATTTATACGCCCATGAGTGGACGTGCCCTATACTCCCTAAGCTGTGTTTTTTCGATGTTTCAGGACACACCGTACACTTCTCCAGAGTGGCTGTTGGCAATTTACATCCCGCCCATCAGCGTAGCAAGGCTGCCATTTCTCCATGGCCTGTCCTGCATTTCTGGTTTTGAGACTTTTTGCAGCATGACGCTTTTGACCGATGGGAAGCGAGACTTCTTTGTAGCGCTGATTTGCCTTTCCAGGTGGCTTGGTTGGCCAAAAAGGGCGTATGCGTTTTTTCCTGAATATATTCAGGAAAAAACGCATACGCACTTTTTGTCCAATGGCATCATTGTCGACGTTTTGCCGCTTTTCATGTGCTTTAAACGCGATTTGAATATACCTCCTGAAATCTGTTTCCTGCAATTCTGCCTTGCTTTCAAATCCTCTTCGTTGCCTTCCCTCAATATATCTGTGGATGAGAGTTATCATTTATAACTCTGCGGGTTTGTGAATTGCAGTGTCCCTGAGTTGCATTTTTCAACTCGCTTTTTTGGGAGCTGGCCAAAAAAGCGCGGGATTGCCTCAGGCCCAATTCTGCTTCTGGGCGGAAGGCTGAGCCTGTGGTTAATTCTTCTTCCTGATGGGAAAATAGAGTGACCTGTGCCTGTCCCAACACCTAGATCTAGTCTCTCATTGGTTGCCCCTCTTCCCGTTCATCCTCAGGACAAATTGGAACCTGTAGGGAACAGGAGCTTAAAGGTGCTGATTCTCCAAGTAGGGAGATTGCTAGTAAAGTAGCTGGAAAGGCGAACCCGAGCACAAGGAGATGAGAAATGAGGTGCATATTAGAAACCTTTCAAAATCACACGGTGTACCATCTTCTGGGTTTCTCATGCATGTTTTCGATGAAGGAAGATGCCCTTGAACCTGGAGATTTGGGACCCATGGGAAGGGTACCAGGCAGTATTACTTTAAATGGTCTGCGTTTGCTCACCCAACCTCACCCAACCTTTCAGCCCCAAGAGTGTCCACCCTTATATCTCATCCAGCTGTAGGTCTAGATATGGTCAATCCAGGTTGCATCACAGCCTCTGAACGACTTTTGTAAGAATTTCTCTCTCTTTCACTGTCTTTGTTTTACGGGTTTTTAAAAGTAATTTATTTTTATAATGGGGTTTAGCTGCTTTTCACGGCTGTGTTTATGCGGCTTTACACCCACTTGACTCACTTCCAGACAGATATAAATACATAGGTTTAAGATTCTTACTAGTCACATATATTCTTGTGCGGTGAATAAGGGGTGTTCAGTCCAGTTCACTGAGCAAGGAGTAGGTCTTGTCTATTACATATTGGGTGTACGGAACGGTATCTGAGCGAATTTGAAACCCTTGTTTTATGCATCACCGCACCTCACCTTTCCCGTTAAGCAGGCATAGTGTGATTTCTAAACGTGTGACTCTGTTCTGTTTTGTAAATCAGTTCAAGTGTAGCGGTTTTTACATTCCCTCTATAAGTGATAGCTTATGATAAGTGTCTTTTTCTGTGTGACTTATTTCACTTAGGATCATCGTACCTAAATCCACTCATCTTGCTTCTACTAGCCTTATGACATTGATTTCATGTCTGAGTGATATTCCATTGTACATAAGGACCACCACTTCTTTATCCATTTTTCTCTTTCCTGGGATATTTAAGGTGTCATAAAGTGGAGGTTCTTGTCAACAGAGCAGCCCTAAACTTTGGGGTGCCTGTGTCTTGCTGAGTTTTAGTTTTCCGAATTTATACGCCCATGAGTGGACGTGCCCTATGCTCCCTAAGCTGTGTTTTTTCGATGTTTCAGGACACACCGTACACTTCTCCAGAGTGGCTGTTGGCAATTTACATCCCGCCCATCAGCGTAGCAAGGCTGCCATTTCTCCATGGCCTGTCCTGCATTTCTGGTTTTGAGACTTTTTGCAGCATGGCCCTTTTGACCGATGGGAAGCGAGACTTCTTTGTAGCGCTGATTTGCCTTTCCAGGTTGCTTGGTTGGCCAAAAAGGGCGTATGCGTTTTTTCTTGAATATATTCAGGAAAAAACGCATACGCCCTTTTTGGCCAAGGGCATCATTGTCGACGTTTTGCCGCTTTTCATGTGTTTTAAACGCGATTTGAATCTACCTCCTGAAATCTGTTTCCTGCAATTCTGCCTTGCTTTCAAATCCTCTTCGCTGCCTTCCCTCAATATATCTGTGGATGAGAGTTATCATTTATAACTCTGTGGGTTTGTGAATTGCAGTGTCCCTGAGCTCCATTTTTCAACTCGCTTTTTTGGGAGCTGGCCGCAAAAGCGCGGGATTGCCTCAGGCCCTATTCTGCTTCTGGGCTGCAGGCTGAGCCTGTGGTTAATTCTTCTTCCTGATGGGAAAATAGAGTGACCTGTGCCTGTCCCAACACCTAGATCTAGTCTCTCATTGGTTGCCCCTCTTCCCGTTCATCCTCAGGACAAATTGCAACCTGTAGGGAACAGGAGCTTAAAGGTGCTGATCCTCCAAGTAGGGAGATTGCTAGTAAAGTAGCTGGAATGGCGAACCCGAGCACAAGGAGATGAGAAATGAGGTGCGTATTAGAAACCTTTCAAAATCACACGGTGTACCATCTTCTGGGTTTCTCATGCATGTTTTCGATGTAGGAAGATGCCCTTGAACCTGGAGATTTGGAACCCATGGGATGGGTACCAGGCAGTATTACTTTAAAGGGTCTGCGTTTGCTCATCCAACCTCACCCAACCTTTCAGCCCCGAGAGTGTACACCCTTATGTCTCATCCAGCTGTGGGTCTAGATATGGTCAATCCAGGTTGCATCACAGCCTCTGAACGAATTTTGTAAGAATTTCTCTCTCTTTCACTGTCTTTGTTTTACGGGTTTTTAAAAGTAATTTATTTTTATAATGGGGTTTAGCTGCTTTTCACGGCTGTGTTTATGCGGCTTTACACCCACTTGACTCACTTCCAGACAGATATCAATACATAGGTTTTAAGATTCTTACTAGTCACATATATTCTTGTGCGGTGAATAGGGGGTGTTGAGTCCAGTTCACTGAGCAAGGAGTAGGTCTTGTCTATTACATATTGGGTGTACGGATCGGTATCTGAGCGAATTTGAAACCCTTGTTTTATGCATCACCCCACCTCATCTTTCCCGTTAAGCAGGCATAGTGTGTTTTCTAAACGTGTGACTGTGTTCTGTTTTGTAATTCAGTTCAAGTGTAGCGGTTTTTACATTCCCTCTATAAGTGATAGCTTATGATAAGTGTCTTTTTCTGTGTGACTTATTTCACTTAGGATCATCGTACCTAAATCCACTCATCTTGCTTCTACTAGCCTTATGACATTGATTTCATGTCTGAGTGATATTCCATTGTACATAAGGACCACAACTTCTTTATCCATTTTTCTCTTTCCTGGGATATTTAAGTTGTCATGAAGTGGAGGTTCTTGTCAACAGAGCAGCCCTAAACTTTGGGGTGCCTGTGTCTTGCTGATTTTTAGTTTTCCCAATTTATACGCCCATGAGTGGACGTTCCCTATGCTCCCTAAGCTGTGTTTTTTCGATGTTTCAGGACACACCGTACACTTCTCCAGAGTGGCTGTTGGCAATTTACATCCCGCCCATCAGCGTAGCAAGGCTGCCATTTCTCCATGGCCTGTCCTGCATTTCTGGTTTTGACACTTTTTGCAGCATGACCCTTTTGACCGATGGGAAGCGAGACTTCTTTGTAGCGCTGATTTGCCTTTCCAGGTTGCTTGGTTGGCCAAAAAGGGCGTATGCGTTTTTTCCTGAATATATTCAGGAAAAAACGCATACGCCCTTTTTGGCCAAGGGCATCATTGTCGACGTTTTGCCGCTTTTCATGTGCTTTAAAGGCGATTCGAATCTACCTCCTGAAATCTGTTTCCTGCAATTCTGCCTTGCTTTCAAATCCTCTTCGCTGCCTTCCCTCAATATATCTGTGGATGAGAGTTATCATTTATAACTCTGCGGGTTTGTGAATTGCAGTGTCCCTGAGCTCCATTTTTCAACTCGCTTTTTTGGGAGCTGGCCGCAAAAGCCCGGGATTGCCTCAGGCCCTATTCTGCTTCTGGGCGGCAGGCTGAGCCTGTGGTTAATTCTTCTTCCTGATGGGAAAATAGAGTGACCTGTGCCTGTCCCAACACCTAGATCTAGTCTCTCATTGGTTGCCCCTCTTCCCGTTCATCCTCAAGACAAATTGCAACCTGTAGGGAACAGGAGCTTAAAGGTGCTGATTCTCCAAGTAGGGAGATTGCTAGTAAAGTAGCTGGAATGGCGAACCCGAGCACAAGGAGATGAGAAATGAGGTGCATATTAGAAACCTTTCAAAATCACACGGTTTACCATCTTCTGGGTTTCTCATGCATGTTTTCGATGTAGGAAGATGCCCTTGAACCTGGAGATTTGGGACCCATGGGATGGGTACCAGGCAGTATTACTTTAAAGGGTCTGCGTTTGCTCACCCAACCTCACCCAACCTTTCAGCCCCAAGAGTGTCCAACCTTATGACTCATCCAGCTGTGGGTCTAGATATGGTCAATCCAGGTTGCATCACAGCCTCTGAACGAATTTTGTAAGAATTTCTCTCTCTTTCACTGTCTTTGTTTTACGGGTTTTTAAAAGTAATTTATTTTTATAATGGGGTTTAGCTGCTTTTCACGGCTGTGTTTATGCGGCTTTACACCCACTTGACTCACTTCCAGACAGCTATAAATACATAGGTTTAAGATTCTTACTAGTCACATATATTCTTGTGCGGTGAATAAGGGGTGTTCAGTCCAGTTCACTGAGCAAGGAGTAGGTCTTGTCTATTACATATTGGGTGTACGGAACGGTATCTGAGCGAATTTGAAACCCTTGTTTTATGCATCACCCCACCTCACCTTTCCCGTTAAGCAGGCATAGTGTGATTTCTAAACGTGTGACTCTGTTCTGTTTTGTAAATCAGTTCAAGTGTAGCGGTTTTTACATTCCCTCTATAAGTGATAGCTTATGATAAGTGTCTTTTTCTGTGTGACTTATTTCACTTAGGATCATCGTACCTAAATCCACTCATCTTGCTTCTACTAGCCTTATGACATTGATTTCATGTCTGAGTGATATTCCATTGTACATAAGGACCACCACTTCTTTATCCATTTTTCTCTTTCCTGGGATATTTAAGGTGTCATAAAGTGGAGGTTCTTGTCAACAGAGCAGCCCTAAACTTTGGGGTGCCTGTGTCTTGCTGATTTTTAGTTTTCCCAATTTATACGCCCATGAGTGGACGTACCCTATGCTCCCTAAGCTGTGTTTTTTCGATGTTTCAGGACACACCGTACACTTCTCCAGAGTGGCTGTTGGCAATTTACATCCCGCCCATCAGCGTAGCAAGGCTGCCATTTCTCCATGGCCTGTCCTGCATTTCTGGTTTTGACACTTTTTGCAGCATGACCCTTTTGACCGATGGGAAGCGAGACTTCTTTGTAGCGCTGATTTGCCTTTCCAGGTTGCTTGGTTGGCCAAAAAGGGCGTATGCGTTTTTTCCTGAATATATTCAGGAAAAAACGCATACGCCCTTTTTGGCCAAGGGCATCATTGTCGACGTTTTGCCGCTTTTCATGTGCTTTAAAGGCGATTCGAATCTACCTCCTGAAATCTGTTTCCTGCAATTCTGCCTTGCTTTCAAATCCTCTTCGCTGCCTTCCCTCAATATATCTGTGGATGAGAGTTATCATTTATAACTCTGCGGGTTTGTGAATTGCAGTGTCCCTGAGCTCCATTTTTCAACTCGCTTTTTTGGGAGCTGGCCGCAAAAGCCCGGGATTGCCTCAGGCCCTATTCTGCTTCTGGGCGGCAGGCTGAGCCTGTGGTTAATTCTTCTTCCTGATGGGAAAATAGAGTGACCTGTGCCTGTCCCAACACCTAGATCTAGTCTCTCATTGGTTGCCCCTCTTCCCGTTCATCCTCAAGACAAATTGCAACCTGTAGGGAACAGGAGCTTAAAGGTGCTGATTCTCCAAGTAGGGAGATTGCTAGTAAAGTAGCTGGAATGGCGAACCCGAGCACAAGGAGATGAGAAATGAGGTGCATATTAGAAACCTTTCAAAATCACACGGTTTACCATCTTCTGGGTTTCTCATGCATGTTTTCGATGTAGGAAGATGCCCTTGAACCTGGAGATTTGGGACCCATGGGATGGGTACCAGGCAGTATTACTTTAAAGGGTCTGCGTTTGCTCACCCAACCTCACCCAACCTTTCAGCCCCAAGAGTGTCCAACCTTATGACTCATCCAGCTGTGGGTCTAGATATGGTCAATCCAGGTTGCATCACAGCCTCTGAACGAATTTTGTAAGAATTTCTCTCTCTTTCACTGTCTTTGTTTTACGGGTTTTTAAAAGTAATTTATTTTTATAATGGGGTTTAGCTGCTTTTCACGGCTGTGTTTATGCGGCTTTACACCCACTTGACTCACTTCCAGACAGATATCAATACATAGGTTTAAGATTCTTACTAGTCACATATATTCTTGTGCGGTGAATAAGGGGTGTTCAGTCCAGTTCACTGAGCAAGGAGTAGGTCTTGTCTATTACATATTGGGTGTACGGAACGGTATCTGAGCGAATTTGAAACCCTTGTTTTATGCATCACCCCACCTCACCTTTCCCGTTAAGCAGGCATAGTGTGATTTCTAAACGTGTGACTCTGTTCTGTTTTGTAAATCAGTTCAAGTGTAGCGGTTTTTACATTCCCTCTATAAGTGATAGCTTATGATAAGTGTCTTTTTCTGTGTGACTTATTTCACTTAGGATCATCGTACCTAAATCCACTCATCTTGCTTCTACTAGCCTTATGACATTGATTTCATGTCTGAGTGATATTCCATTGTACATAAGGACCACCACTTCTTTATCCATTTTTCTCTTTCCTGGGATATTTAAGGTGTCATAAAGTGGAGGTTCTTGTCAACAGAGCAGCCCTAAACTTTGGGGTGCCTGTGTCTTGCTGATTTTTAGTTTTCCCAATTTATACGCCCATGAGTGGACGTGCCCTATGCTCCCTAAGCTGTGTTTTTTCGATGTTTCAGGACACACCGTACACTTCTCCAGAGTGGCTGTTGGCAATTTACATCCCGCCCATCAGCGTAGCAAGGCTGCCATTTCTCCATGGCCTGTCCTGCATTTCTGGTTTTGACACTTTTTGCAGCATGACCCTTTTGACCGATGGGAAGCGAGACTTTTTGTAGCGCTGATTTGCCTTTCCAGGTTGCTTGGTTGGCCAAAAGGGGCGTATGCGTTTTTTCCTGAATATATTCAGGAAAAAACGCATACGCCCTTTTTGGCCAAGGGCATCATTGTCGACGTTTTGCCGCTTTTCATGTGCTTTAAAGGCGATTCGAATCTACCTCCTGAAATCTGTTTCCTGCAATTCTGCCTTGCTTTCAAATCCTCTTCTTTGCCTTCCCTCAATATATCTGTGGATGAGAGTTATCATTTATAACTCTGCGGGTTTGTGAATTGCAGTGTCCCTGAGCTCCATTTTTCAACTCGCTTTTTTGGGAGCTGGCCGCAAAAGCCCGGGATTGCCTCAGGCCCTATTCTGCTTCTGGGCGGCAGGCTGAGCCTGTGGTTAATTCTTCTTCCTGATGGGAAAATAGAGTGACCTGTGCCTGTCCCAACACCTAGATCTAGTCTCTCATTGGTTGCCCCTCTTCCCGTTCATCCTCAAGACAAATTGCAACCTGTAGGGAACAGGAGCTTAAAGGTGCTGATTCTCCAAGTAGGGAGATTGCTAGTAAAGTAGCTGGAATGGCGAACCCGAGCACAAGGAGATGAGAAATGAGGTGCATATTAGAAACCTTTCAAAATCACACGGTTTACCATCTTCTGGGTTTCTCATGCATGTTTTCGATGTAGGAAGATGCCCTTGAACCTGGAGATTTGGGACCCATGGGATGGGTACCAGGCAGTATTACTTTAAAGGGTCTGCGTTTGCTCACCCAACCTCACCCAACCTTTCAGCCCCAAGAGTGTCCAACCTTATGACTCATCCAGCTGTGGGTCTAGATATGGTCAATCCAGGTTGCATCACAGCCTCTGAACGAATTTTGTAAGAATTTCTCTCTCTTTCACTGTCTTTGTTTTACGGGTTTTTAAAAGTAATTTATTTTTATAATGGGGTTTAGCTGCTTTTCACAGCTGTGTTTATGCGGCTTTACACCCACTTGACTCACTTCCAGACAGATATCAATACATAGGTTTAAGATTCTTACTAGTCACATATATTCTTGTGCGGTGAATAAGGGGTGTTCAGTCCAGTTCACTGAGCAAGGAGTAGGTCTTGTCTATTACATATTGGGTGTACGGAACGGTATCTGAGCGAATTTGAAACCCTTGTTTTATGCATCACCCCACCTCACCTTTCCCGTTAAGCAGGCATAGTGTGATTTCTAAACGTGTGACTCTGTTCTGTTTTGTAAATCAGTTCAAGTGTAGCGGTTTTTACATTCCCTCTATAAGTGATAGCTTATGATAAGTGTCTTTTTCAGTGTGACTTATTTCACTTAGGATCATCGTACCTAAATCCACTCATCTTGCTTCTACTAGCCTTATGACATTGATTTCATGTCTGAGTGATATTCCATTGTACATAAGGACCACAACTTCTTTATCCATTTTTCTCTTTCCTGGGATATTTAAGGTGTCATAAAGTGGAGGTTCTTGTCAACAGAGCAGCCCTAAACTTTGGGGTGCCTGTGTCTTACTGATTTTTAGTTTTCCCAATTTATACGCCCATGAGTGGACGTGCCCTATACTCCCTAAGCTGTGTTTTTTCGATGTTTCAGGACACACCGTACACTTCTCCAGAGTGGCTGTTGGCAATTTACATCCCGCCCATCAGCGTAGCAAGGCTGCCATTTCTCCATGGCCTGTCCTGCATTTCTGGTTTTGAGACTTTTTGCAGCATGACGCTTTTGACCGATGGGAAGCGAGACTTCTTTGTAGCGCTGATTTGCCTTTCCAGGTGGCTTGGTTGGCCAAAAAGGGCGTATGCGTTTTTTCCTGAATATATTCAGGAAAAAACGCATACGCACTTTTTGTCCAATGGCATCATTGTCGACGTTTTGCCGCTTTTCATGTGCTTTAAACGCGATTTGAATATACCTCCTGAAATCTGTTTCCTGCAATTCTGCCTTGCTTTCAAATCCTCTTCGTTGCCTTCCCTCAATATATCTGTGGATGAGAGTTATCATTTATAACTCTGCGGGTTTGTGAATTGCAGTGTCCCTGAGTTCCATTTTTCAACTCGCTTTTTTGGGAGCTGGCCAAAAAAGCGCGGGATTGCCTCAGGCCCAATTCTGCTTCTGGGCTGAAGGCTGAGCCTGTGGTTAATTCTTCTTCCTGATGGGAAAATAGAGTGACCTGTGCCTGTCCCAACACCTAGATCTAGTCTCTCATTGGTTGCCCCTCTTCCCGTTCATCCTCAGGACAAATTGGAACCTGTAGGGAAAAGGAGCTTAAAGGTGCTGATTCTCCAAGTAGGGAGATTGCTAGTAAAGTAGCTGGAAAGGCGAACCCGAGCACAAGGAGATGAGAAATGAGGTGCATATTAGAAACCTTTCAAAATCACACGGTGTACCATCTTCTGGGTTTCTCATGCATGTTTTCGATGAAGGAAGATGCCCTTGAACCTGGAGATTTGGGACCCATGGGAAGGGTACCAGGCAGTATTACTTTAAATGGTCTGCGTTTGCTCACCCAACCTCACCCAACCTTTCAGCCCCAAGAGTGTCCACCCTTATATCTCATCCAGCTGTAGGTCTAGATATGGTCAATCCAGGTTGCATCACAGCCTCTGAACGACTTTTGTAAGAATTTCTCTCTCTTTCACTGTCTTTGTTTTACGGGTTTTTAAAAGTAATTTATTTTTATAATGGGGTTTAGCTGCTTTTCACGGCTGTGTTTATGCGGCTTTACACCCACTTGACTCACTTCCAGACAGATATAAATACATAGGTTTAAGATTCTTACTAGTCACATATATTCTTGTGTGGTGAATAAGGGGTGTTCAGTCCAGTTCACTGAGCAAGGAGTAGGTCTTGTCTATTACATATTGGGTGTACGGAACGGTATCTGAGCGAATTTGAAACCCTTGTTTTATGCATCACCGCACCTCACCTTTCCCGTTAAGCAGGCATAGTGTGATTTCTAAACGTGTGACTCTGTTCTGTTTTGTAAATCAGTTCAAGTGTAGCGGTTTTTACATTCCCTCTATAAGTGATAGCTTATGATAAGTGTCTTTTTCTGTGTGACTTATTTCACTTAGGATCATCGTACCTAAATCCACTCATCTTGCTTCTACTAGCCTTATGACATTGATTTCATGTCTGAGTGATATTCCATTGTACATAAGGACCACCACTTCTTTATCCATTTTTCTCTTTCCTGGGATATTTAAGGTGTCATAAAGTGGAGGTTCTTGTCAACAGAGCAGCCCTAAACTTTGGGGTGCCTGTGTCTTGCTGATTTTTAGTTTTCCCAATTTATACGCCCATGAGTGGACGTGCCCTATGCTCCCTAAGCTGTGTTTTTTCGATGTTTCAGGACACACCGTACACTTCTCCAGAGTGGCTGTTGGCAATTTACATCCCGCCCATCAGCGTAGCAAGGCTGCCATTTCTCCATGGCCTGTCCTGCATTTCTGGTTTTGACACTTTTTGCAGCATGACCCTTTTGACCGATGGGAAGCGAGACTTTTTGTAGCGCTGATTTGCCTTTCCAGGTTGCTTGGTTGGCCAAAAAGGGCGTATGCGTTTTTTCCTGAATATATTCAGGAAAAAACGCATACGCCCTTTTTGGCCAAGGGCATCATTGTCGACGTTTTGCCGCTTTTCATGTGCTTTAAAGGCGATTCGAATCTACCTCCTGAAATCTGTTTCCTGCATTTCTGCCTTGCTTTCAAATCCTCTTCTTTGCCTTCCCTCAATATATCTGTGGATGAGAGTTATCATTTATAACTCTGCGGGTTTGTGAATTGCAGTGTCCCTGAGCTCCATTTTTCAACTCGCTTTTTTGGGAGCTGGCCGCAAAAGCCCGGGATTGCCTCAGGCCCTATTCTGCTTCTGGGCGGCAGGCTGAGCCTGTGGTTAATTCTTCTTCCTGATGGGAAAATAGAGTGACCTGTGCCTGTCCCAACACCTAGATCTAGTCTCTCATTGGTTGCCCCTCTTCCCGTTCATCCTCAAGACAAATTGCAACCTGTAGGGAACAGGAGCTTAAAGGTGCTGATTCTCCAAGTAGGGAGATTGCTAGTAAAGTAGCTGGAATGGCGAACCCGAGCACAAGGAGATGAGAAATGAGGTGCATATTAGAAACCTTTCAAAATCACACGGTTTACCATCTTCTGGGTTTCTCATGCATGTTTTCGATGTAGGAAGATGCCCTTGAACCTGGAGATTTGGGACCCATGGGATGGGTACCAGGCAGTATTACTTTAAAGGGTCTGCGTTTGCTCACCCAACCTCACCCAACCTTTCAGCCCCAAGAGTGTCCAACCTTATGACTCATCCAGCTGTGGGTCTAGATATGGTCAATCCAGGTTGCATCACAGCCTCTGAACGAATTTTGTAAGAATTTCTCTCTCTTTCACTGTCTTTGTTTTACGGGATTTTAAAAGTAATTTATTTTTATAATGGGGTTTAGCTGCTTTTCACAGCTGTGTTTATGCGGCTTTACACCCACTTGACTCACTTCCAGACAGATATCAATACATAGGTTTAAGATTCTTACTAGTCACATATATTCTTGTGCGGTGAATAAGGGGTGTTCAGTCCAGTTCACTGAGCAAGGAGTAGGTCTTGTCTATTACATATTGGGTGTACGGAACGGTATCTGAGCGAATTTGAAACCCTTGTTTTATGCATCACCCCACCTCACCTTTCCCGTTAAGCAGGCATAGTGTGATTTCTAAACGTGTGACTCTGTTCTGTTTTGTAAATCAGTTCAAGTGTAGCGGTTTTTACATTCCCTCTATAAGTGATAGCTTATGATAAGTGTCTTTTTCAGTGTGACTTATTTCACTTAGGATCATCGTACCTAAATCCACTCATCTTGCTTCTACTAGCCTTATGACATTGATTTCATGTCTGAGTGATATTCCATTGTACATAAGGACCACAACTTCTTTATCCATTTTTCTCTTTCCTGGGATATTTAAGGTGTCATAAAGTGGAGGTTCTTGTCAACAGAGCAGCCCTAAACTTTGGGGTGCCTGTGTCTTACTGATTTTTAGTTTTCCCAATTTATACGCCCATGAGTGGACGTGCCCTATACTCCCTAAGCTGTGTTTTTTCGATGTTTCAGGACACACCGTACACTTCTCCAGAGTGGCTGTTGGCAATTTACATCCCGCCCATCAGCGTAGCAAGGCTGCCATTTCTCCATGGCCTGTCCTGCATTTCTGGTTTTGAGACTTTTTGCAGCATGACGCTTTTGACCGATGGGAAGCGAGACTTCTTTGTAGCGCTGATTTGCCTTTCCAGGTGGCTTGGTTGGCCAAAAAGGGCGTATGCGTTTTTTCCTGAATATATTCAGGAAAAAACGCATACGCACTTTTTGTCCAATGGCATCATTGTCGACGTTTTGCCGCTTTTCATGTGCTTTAAACGCGATTTGAATATACCTCCTGAAATCTGTTTCCTGCAATTCTGCCTTGCTTTCAAATCCTCTTCGTTGCCTTCCCTCAATATATCTGTGGATGAGAGTTATCATTTATAACTCTGCGGGTTTGTGAATTGCAGTGTCCCTGAGTTCCATTTTTCAACTCGCTTTTTTGGGAGCTGGCCAAAAAAGCGCGGGATTGCCTCAGGCCCAATACTGCTTCTGGGCGGAAGGCTGAGCCTGTGGTTAATTCTTTTTCCTGATGGGAAAATAGAGTGACCTGTGCCTGTCCCAACACCTAGATCTAGTCTCTCATTGGTTGCCCCTCTTCCCGTTCATCCTCAGGACAAATTGGAACCTGTAGGGAACAGGAGCTTAAAGGTGCTGATTCTCCAAGTAGGGAGATTGCTAGTAAAGTAGCTGGAAAGGCGAACCCGAGCACAAGGAGATGAGAAATGAGGTGCATATTAGAAACCTTTCAAAATCACACGGTGTACCATCTTCTGGGTTTCTCATGCATGTTTTCGATGAAGGAAGATGCCCTTGAACCTGGAGATTTGGGACCCATGGGAAGGGTACCAGGCAGTATTACTTTAAATGGTCTGCGTTTGCTCACCCAACCTCACCCAACCTTTCAGCCCCAAGAGTGTCCACCCTTATATCTCATCCAGCTGTAGGTCTAGATATGGTCAATCCAGGTTGCATCACAGCCTCTGAACGAATTTTGTAAGAATTTCTCTCTCTTTCACTGTCTTGTTTTACGGGTTTTTAAAAGTAATTTATTTTTATAATGGGGTTTAGCTGCTTTTCATGGCTGTGTTTATGCGGCTTTACACCCACTTGACTCACTTCCAGACAGATATCAATACATAGGTTTTAAGATTCTTACTAGTGACATATATTCTTGTGCGGTGAATAGGGGGTGTTGAGTCCAGTTCACTGAGCAAGGAGTAGGTCTTTTCTATTACATATTGGGTGTATGGAACGGTATCTGAGCGAATTTGAAACCCTTGTTTTATGCATCACCCCACCTCACCTTTCCCGTTAAGCAGCCATAGTGTGTTTTCTAAACGTGTGACTCTGTTCTGTTTTGTAATTCAGTTCAAGTGTAGCGGTTTTTACATTCCCTCTATAAGTGATAGCTTATGATAAGTGTCTTTTTCTGTGTGACTTATTTCACTTAGAATCGTCGTACCTAAATCCACTCATCTTGCTTCTACTAGCCTTATGACATTGATTTCATGTCTGAGTGATATTCCATTGTACATAAGGACCACAACTTCTTTATCCATTTTTCTCTTTCCTGAGATATTTAAGGTGTCATGAAGTGGAGGTTCTTGTCAACAGAGCAGCCCTAAACTTTGGGGTGCCTGTGTCTTGCTGATTTTTAGTTTTCCCAATTTATACGCCCATGAGTGGGCGTGCCCTATGCTCCTTAAGCTGTGTTTTCTCGATGTTTCAGGACACACTGTACACTTCTCCAGAGTGGCTGTTGGCAATTTACATCCCGCCCATCAGCGTAGCAAGGCTGCCATATCTCCATGGCCTGTCCTGCATTTCTGGTTTTGACACTTTTTGCAGCATGACCCTTTTGACCGATTTGAAGCGAGACTTCTTTGTAGCGCTGATTTGCCTTTCCAGGTTGCTTGGTTGGCCAAAAAGGGCGTATGCGTTTTTTCCTGAATATATTCAGGAAAAAACGCATACGCCCTTTTTGGCCAAGGGCATCATTGTCGGCGTTTTGCTGCTTTTCATGTGCTTTAAACGCGATTTGAATCTACCTCCTGAAATCTGTTTCCTGCAATTCTGCCTTGCTTTCAAATCCTCTTCGTTGCCTTCCCTCAATATATCTGTGGATGAGAGTTATCATTTATAACTCTGCGGGTTTGTGAATTGCAGTGTCCCTGAGCTCCATTTTTCAACTCGCTTTTTTGGGAGCTGGCCAAAAAAACGCGGGATTGCCTCAGGCCCTATTCTTCTTCTGGGCCGCAGGCTGAGCCTGTGGTTAATTCTTCTTCCTGATGGGAAAATAGAGTGACCTGTGCCTGTCCCAACACCTAGATCTTGTCTCTCATTGGTTGCCCCTCTTCCCGTTCATTCTTAGGACAAATTGCAACCTGTAGGAAACAGGAGCTTAAAGGTGCTGATTCTCCAAGTAGGGAGATTGCTAGTAAAGTAGCTGGAAAGGCGAAAGCGAGCACAAGGAGATGAGAAATGAGGTGCGTATTAGAAACCTTTCAAAATCACACGGTGTACCATCTTCTGAGTTTCTCATGCATGTTTTCGATGTAGGAAGATGCCCTTGAACCTGGAGATTTGGGACCCATGGGATGGGTACCTGGCAGTATTACTTTAAAGGGTCTGCGTTTACTCACCCAACCTCACCCAACCTTTCAGCCCCAAGAGTGTCCACCCTTATGTCTCATACAGCTGTGGGTATAGATTTGGTCAATCCACGTTGCATCACAGATTCTGAACGAATTTTGTAAGAATTTCTCTCTCTTTCACTGTCTTTGTTTTACGGGTTTTTAAAAGTAATTTATTTTTATAATGGGGTTTAGTTGCTTTTCACGGCCGTGTTTATGCGGCTTTACACCCACTTGACTCACTTCCAGACAGATATCAATACATAGGTTTTAAGATTCTTACTAGTCACATATATTCTTGTGCGGTGAATAGGGGGTGTTGAGTCCAGTTCACTGAGCAAGGAGTAGGTCTTGTGTATTACATATTGGGTGTATGGAACGGTATCTGAGCGAATTTGAAACCCTTATTTTATGCATCACCCCACCTCACCTTTCCCGTTAAGCAGCCATAGTGTGTTTTCTAAACGTGTGACTCTGTTCTGTTTTGTAATTCAGTTCAACTGTAGCGGTTTTTACATTCCCTCTATAAGTGATAGCTTATGATAAGTGTCTATTTCTGTGTGACTTATTTCACTTAGAATCGTCGTACCTAAACCCACTCATCTTGCTTCTACTAGCCTTATGACATTGATTTCATGTCTGAGTGATATTCCATTGTACATAAGGACCACAACTTTCTTTATCCATTTTTCTCTTTCCTGGGATATTTAAGGTGTCATGAAGTGGAGGTTCTTGTCAACAGAGCAGCCCTAAACTTTGGGGTGCCTGTGTCTTGCTGATTTTTAGTTTTCCCAATTTATACGCCCATGAGTGGACGTGCCCTATGCTCCATAAGCTGTGTTTTTTCGATGTTTCAGGACACACCGTACACTTCTCCAGAGTGGCTGTTGGCAATTTACATCCCGCCCATCAGCGTAGCAAGGCTGCCATTTCTCCATGGCCTGTCCTGCATTTCTGGTTTTGACACTTTTTGCAGCATGACCCTTTTGACCGATGGGAAGGAAGACTTCTTTGTAGCGCTGATTTGCCTTTCCAGGTTGCTTGGTTGGCCAAAAAGTGCGTATGCGTTTTTTCCTGAATATATTCAGGAAAAAACGCATACACCCTTTTTGGCCAAGGGCATCATTGTCGACGTTTTGCCACTTTTCATGTGCTTTAAAGGCGATTCGAATCTACCTCCTGAAATCTGTTTCCTGCAATTCTGCCTTGCTTTCAAATCCTCTTCGCTGCCTTCCCTCAATATATCTGTGGATGAGAGTTATCATTTATAACTCTGTGGGTTTGTGAATTGCAGTGTCCCTGAGCTCCATTTTTCAACTCGCTTTTTTGGGAGCTGGCCGCAAAAGCGCGGGATTGCCTCAGGCCCTATTCTGCTTCTTGGCGGCAGGCTGAGCCTGTGGTTAATTCTTCTTCCTGATGGGAAAATAGAGTGACCTGTGCCTGTCCCAACACCTAGATTTAGTCTCTCATTGGTTGCCCCTCTTCCCGTTCATCCTCAGTATAAATTGCAACCTGTAGGGAACAGGAGCTTAAAGGTGCTGATTCTCCAAGTAGGGAGATTGCTAGTAAAGTAGCTGGAAAGGCGAACCCGAGCACAAGGAGATGAGAAATTAGGTGCGTTTTAGAAACCTTTCAAAATCACACGGTGTACCATCTTCTGGGTTTCTCATGCATGTTTTCGATGTAGGAAGATGCCCTTGAACCTGGAGATTTGGGACCCATGGGATGGGTACCACGCAGTATTACTTTAAAGGGTCTGCGTTTGCTCACCCAACCTCACCCAACCTTTCAGCCCCAAGAGTGTCCACCCTTCTATCTCATCCAGCTGTGGGTCTAGATATGGTCAATCCAGGTTGCATCACAGCCTCTGAACGAATTTTGTAAGAATTTCTCTCTCTTTCACTGTCTTTGTTTTACGGGTTTTTAAAAGTAATTTATTTTTATAATGGGGTTTAGCTGCTTTTCACGGCTGTGTTTATGCAGCTTTACACCCACTTGACTCACTTCCAGACAGATATCAATACATAGGTTTTAAGATTCTTACTAGTCACATATATTCTTGTGCGGTGAATAGGGGGTGTTGAGTCCAGTTCACTGAGCAAGGAGTAGGTCTTGTTTATTACATATTGGGTGTATGGAACGGTATCTGAGCGAATTTGAAACTCTTGTTTTATGCATCACCCCACCTCACCTTTCCCGTTAAGCAGCCATAGTGTGTTTTCTAAACGTGTGACTCTGTTCTGTTTTGTAATTCAGTTCAAGTGCAGCGGTTTTTACATTCCCTCTATAAGTGATAGCTTATGATAAGTGTCTTTTTCTGTGTGACTTATTTCACTTACAATCGTAGTACCTAAATCCACTCATCTTGCTTCTACTAGCCTTATGACATTGATTTCATGTCTGAGTGATATTCCATTGTACATAAGGACCACAACTTCTTTATCCATTTTTCTCTTTCCTGGGATATTTAAGGTGTCATGAAGTGGAGGTTCTTGTCAACAGAGCAGCCCTAAACTTTGGGGTGCCCGTGTCTTGCTGATTTTTAATTTTCCCAATTTATACGCCCATGAGTGGACGTGCCCTATGCTCCCTAAGCTGTGTTTTTTCGATGTTTCAGGACACACCGTACACTTCTCCAGAGTGGCTGTTGGCAATTTACATCCCGCCCATCAGCATAGCAAGGCTGCCATTTCTCCGTGGCCTGTCCTGCATTTCTGGTTTTGACACTTTTTGCAGCATGACCCATTTGACCGATGGGAAGCAAAACTTCTTTGTAGCGCTGATTTGCCTTTCAAGGTTGCTTGGTTGGCCAAAAAGGGCGTATGCGTTTTTTCCTGAATATATTCAGGAAAAAACGCATACGCCCTTTTTGGCCAAGGGCATCATTGTCGACGTTTTGCCGCTTTTCATGTGCTTTAAATGCGATTCGAATCTACCTCCTGAAATCTGTTTCCTGCAATTCTGCCTTGCTTTCAAATCCTCTTCGTTGCCTTCCCTCAATATATCTGTGGATGAGAGTTATCATTTATAACTCTGCGGGTTTGTGAATTGCAGTGTCCCTGAGCTCCATTTTTCAACTCGATTTTTGGGAGCTGGCCGCAAAAGCGCGGGATTGCCTCAGGCCCTATTATGCTTCTGGGCGGCAAGCTGAACTTGTGGGTAATTCTTCTTCCTGATGGGAAAATAGAGTGACCTGTGCCTGTCCCAACACCTAGATCTAGTCTCTCATTGGTTGCCCCTCTTCCCGTTCATCCTCAAGACAAATTGGAACCTGTAGGGAACAGGAGCTTAAAGGTGCTGATTCTCCAAGTAGGGAGATTGCTAGTAAAGTAGCTGGAAAGACGAACCCGAGCACAAGGAGATGAGAAATGAGGTGCGTATTAGAAACCTTTCAAAATCACACGGTGTACCATCTTCTGGGTTTCTCATGCATGTTTTCGATGTAGGAAGATGCCCTTGAACCTGGAGATTTGGGACCCATTGGAAGGGTACCAGGCAGTATTACTTTAAATGGTCTGCGTTTGCTCACCCAACCTCACCCAACCTTTCAGCCCCAAGAGTGTCCACCCTTATATCTCATCCAGCTGTGGGTCTAGATATGGTCAATCCAGGTTGCATCACAGCCTCTGAACGACTTTTGTAAGAATTTCTCTCTCTTTCACTGTCTTTGTTTTACGGGTTTTTAAAAGTAATTTATTTTTATAATGGGGTTTAGCTGCTTTTCACGGCTGTGTTTATGCGGCTTTACACCCACTTGACTCACTTCCAGACAGATATCAATACATAGGTTTTAAGATTCTTACTAGTCACATATATTCTTGTGCGGTGAATAGGGGGTGTTGAGTCCAGTTCACTGAGCAAGGAGTAGGTCTTGTCTATTACATATTGGGTGTATGGAACGGTATCTGAGCGAATTTGAAACCCTTGTTTTATGCATCACCCCACCTCACCTTTCCCGTTAAGCAGCCATAGTGTGTTTTCTAAACGTGTGACTCTGTTCTGTTTTGTAATTCAGTTCAAGTGTAGCGGTTTTTACATTCCCTCTATAAGTGATAGCTTATGATAAGTGTCTTTTTCTGTGTGACTTATTTCACTTAGAATCGTCGTACCTAAATCCACTCATCTTGCTTCTACTAGCCTTATGACATTGATTTCATGTCTGAGTGATATTCCATTGTACATAAGGACCACAACTTCTTTATCCATTTTTCTCTTTCCTGGGATATTTAAGGTGTCGTGAAGTGGAGGTTCTTGTCAACAGAGCAGCCCTAAACTTTGGGGTGCCTGTGTCTTGCTGATTTTTAGTTTTCCCAATTTATACGCCCATGAGTGGGCGTGCCCTATGCTCCTTAAGCTGTGTTTTCTCGATGTTTCAGGACACACCGAACACTTCTCCAGAGTGGCTGTTGGCAATTTACATCCCGCCCATCAGCGTAGCAAGGCTGCCATTTCTCCATGGCCTGTCCTGCATTTCTGGTTTTGACACTTTTTGCAGCATGACCCTTTTGACCGATGGGAAGCGAGACTTTTTGTAGCGCTGATTTGCCTTTCCAGGTTGCTTGGTTGGCCAAAAGGGGCGTATGCGTTTTTTCCTGAATATATTCAGGAAAAAACGCATACGCCCTTTTTGGCCAAGGGCATCATTGTCGACATTTTGCCGCTTTTCATGTGCTTTAAAGGCGATTCGAATCTACCTCCTGAAATCTGTTTCCTGCAATTCTGCCTTGCTTTCAAATCCTCTTCGTTGCCTTCCCTCAATATATCTGTGGATGAGAGTTATCATTTATAACTCTGCGGGTTTGTGAATTGCAGTGTCCCTGAGCTCCATTTTTCAACTCGCTTTTTTGGGAGCTGGCCTCAAAAGCGCGGGATTGCCTCAGGCCCTATTCTGCGTCTGGGCTTCAGGCTGAGCCTGTGGTTAATTCTTCTTCCTGATGGGAAAATAGAGTGACCTGTGCCTGTTCCAACACCTAGATCTAGTCTCTCATTGGTTGCCCCTCTTCCCGTTCATCCTCAGGACAAATTGCAAACTGTAGGGAACAGGAGGTTAAAGGTGCTGATCCTCCAAGTAGGGAGATTGCTAGTAAAGTAGCTGGAATGGCGAACCCGAGCACAAGGAGATGAGAAATGAGGTGCGTATTAGACACCTTTCAAAATCACACGGTGTACCATCTTCTGGGTTTCTCATGCATGTTTTCGATGTAGGAAGATGCCCTTGAACCTGGAGATTTGGAACCCATGGGATGGGTACCAGGCAGTATTACTTTAAAGGGTCTGCGTTTGCTCACCCAACCTCACCCAACCTTTCAGCCCCGAGAGTATACACCCTTATGTCTCATCCAGCTGTGGGTCTAGATATGGTCAATCCAGGTTGCATCACAGCCTCTGAACGAATTTTGTAAGAATTTCTCTCTCTTTCACTGTCTTTGTTTTACGGGTTTTTAAAAGTAATTTATTTTTATAATGGGGTTTAGCTGCTTTTCACGGCTGTGTTTATGCGGCTTTACACCCACTTGACTCACTTCCAGACAGATATCAATACATAGGTTTTAAGATTCTTACTAGTCACATATATTCTTGTGCGGTGAATAGGGGGTGTTGAGTCCAGTTCACTGAGCAAGGAGTAGGTCTTGTCTATTACATATTGGGTGTATGGAACGGTATCTGAGCGAATTTGAAACCCTTGTTTTATGCATCACCCCACCTCATCTTTCCCGTTAAGCAGCCATAGTGTGTTTTCTAAACGTATGACTCTGTTCTGTTTTGTAATTCAGTTCAAGTGTAGCGGTTTTTACATTCCCTCTATAAGTGATTGCTTATGATAAGTGTCTTTTTCTGTGTGACTTATTTCACTTAGAATCGTCGTACCTAAATCCACTCATCTTGCTTCTACTAGCCTTATGACATTGATTTCATGTCTGAGTGATATTCCTTTGTACATAAGGACCACAACTTCTTTATCCATTTTTCTCTTTCCTGGGATATTTAAGTTGTCATGAAGTGGAGGTTCTTGTCAACAGAGCAGCCCTAAACTTTGGGGTGCCTGTGTCTTGCTGATTTTTAGTTTTCCCAATTTATACGCCCATGAGTGGACGTGCCCTATACTCTCTAAGCTGTGTTTTTTCGATGTTTCAGGACACACCGTACACTTCTCCAGAGTGGCTGTTGGCAATTTACATCCCGCCCATCAGCGTAGCAAGGCTGCCATTTCTCCATGGCCTGTCCTGCATTTCTGGTTTTGACACTTTTTCCAGCATGGCCCTTTTGACCGATGGGAAGCGAGACTTCTTTGTAGCGCTGATTTGCCTTTCCAGGTTGCTTGGTTGGCCAAAAAGGGCGTATGCGTTTTTTCCTGAATATATTCAGGAAAAAACGCATACGCCCTTTTTGGCCAAGGGCATCATTGTCGACGTTTTGCCGCTTTTCATGTGCTTTAAAGGCGATTCGAATCTACCTCCTGAAATCTGTTTCCTGCAATTCTGCCTTGCTTTCAAATCCTCTTCGTTGCCTTCCCTCAATATATCTGTGGATGAGAGTTATCATTTATAACTCTGCGGGTTTGTGAATTGCAGTGTCCCTGAGCTCCATTTTTCAACTCGCTTTTTTGGGAGCTGGCCGCAAAAGCGCGGGATTGCCTCAGGCCCTATTCTACTTCTGGGCTGCAGGCTGAGCCTGTGGTTAATTCTTCTTCCTGATGGGAAAATAGAGTGACCTGTGCCTGTTCCAACACCTAGATATAGTCTCTCATTGGTTGCCCCTCTTCCCGTTCATCCTCAGGACAAATTGCAAACTGTAGGGAACAGGAGCTTAAAGGTGCTGATCCTCCAAGTAGGGAGATTGCGAGTAAAGTAGCTGGAATGGCGAACCCGAGCACAAGGAGATGAGAAATGAGGTGCGTATTAGACACCTTTCAAAATCACACGGTGTACCATCTTCTGGGTTTCTCATGCATGTTTTCGATGTAGGAAGATGCCCTTGAACCTGGAGATTTGGAACCCATGGGATGGGTACCAGGCAGTATTACTTTAAAGGGTCTGCGTTTGCTCACCCAACCTCACCCAAACTTTCAGCCCCGAGAGTGTACACCCTTATGTCTCATCCAGCTGTGGGTCTAGATATGGTCAATCCAGGTTGCATCACAGCCTCTGAACGAATTTTGTAAGAATTTCTCTCTCTTTCACTGTCTTTGTTTTACGGGTTTTTAAAAGTAATTTATTTTTATAATGGGGTTTAGCTGCTTTTCACGGCTGTGTTTATGCGGCTTTACACCCACTTGACTCACTTCCAGACAGATATCAATACATAGGTTTTAAGATTCTTACTAGTCACATATATTCTTGTGCGGTGAATAGGGGGTGTTGAGTCCAGTTCACTGAGCAAGGAGTAGGTCTTGTCTATTACATATTGGGTGTATGGAACGGTATCTGAGCGAATTTGAAACCCTTGTTTTATGCATCACCCCACCTCATCTTTCCCGTTAAGCAGCCATAGTGTGTTTTCTAAACGTATGACTCTGTTCTGTTTTGTAATTCAGTTCAAGTGTAGCGGTTTTTACATTCCCTATATAAGTGATTGCTTATGATAAGTGTCTTTTTCTGTGTGACTTATTTCACTTAGAATCGTCGTATCTAAATCCACTCATCTTGCTTCTACTAGCCTTATGACATTGATTTCATGTCTGAGTGATATTCCATTGTACATAAGGACCACAACTTCTTTATCCATTTTTCTCTTTCCTGGGATATTTAAGGTGTCATGAAGTGGAGGTTCTTGTCAACAGAGCAGCCCTAAACTTTGGGGTGCCTGTGTCTTGCTGATTTTTAGTTTTCCCAATTTATACGCCCATGAGTGGACGTGCCCTATGCTCCCTAAGCTGTGTTTTTTCGATGTTTCAGGACACACCGTACACTTCTCCAGAGTGGCTGTTGGCAATTTACATCCCGCCCATCAGCGTAGCAAGGCTGCCATTTCTCCATGGCCTGTCCTGCATTTCTGGTTTTGACACTTTTTGCAGCATGACCCTTTTGACCGATGGGAAGCGAGACTTCTTTGTAGCGCTGATTTGCCTTTCCAGGTTGCTTGGTTGGCCAAAAAGGGCGTATGCGTTTTTTCCTGAATATATTCAGGAAAAAACGCATACGCCCTTTTTGGCCAAGGGCATCATTGTCGACGTTTTGCCGCTTTTCATGTGCTTTAAAGGCGATTCGAATCTACCTCCTGAAATCTGTTTCCTGCAATTCTGCCTTGCTTTCAAATCCTCTTCGCTGCCTTCCCTCAATATATCTGTGGATGAGAGTTATCATTTATAACTCTGCAGGTTTGTGAATTGCAGTGTCCCTGAGCTCCATTTTTCAACTCGCTTTTTTGGGAGCTGGCCGCAAAAGCCCGGGATTGCCTCAGGCCCTATTCTGCTTCTGGGCGGCAGGCTGAGCCTGTGGTTAATTCTTCTTCCTGATGGGAAAATAGAGTGACCTGTGCCTGTCCCAACACCTAGATCTAGTCTCTCATTGGTTGCCCCTCTTCCCGTTCATCCTCAAGACAAATTGCAACCTGTAGGGAACAGGAGCTTAAAGGTGCTGATGCTCCAAGTAGGGAGATTGCTAGTAAAGTAGCTGGAATGGCGAACCCGAGCACAAGGAGATGAGAAATGAGGTGCATATTAGAAACCTTTCAAAATCACACGGTTTACCATCTTCTGGGTTTCTCATGCATGTTTTCGATGTAGGAAGATGCCCTTGAACCTGGAGATTTGGGACCCATGGGATGGGTACCAGGCAGTATTACTTTAAAGGGTCTGCGTTTGCTCACCCAACCTCACCCAACCTTTCAGCCCCAAGAGTGTCCAAACTTATGACTCATCCAGCTGTGGGTCTAGATATGGTCAATCCAGGTTGCATCACAGCCTCTGAACGAATTTTGTAAGAATTTCTCTCTCTTTCACTGTCTTTCTTTTACGGGTTTTTAAAAGTAATTTATTTTCATAATGGGGTTTAGCTGCTTTTCACAGCTGTGTTTATGCGGCTTTACACCCACTTGACTCACTTCCAGACAGATATCAATACATAGGTTTAAGATTCTTACTAGTCACATATATTCTTGTGCGGTGAATAAGGGGTGTTCAGTCCAGTTCACTGAGCAAGGAGTAGGTCTTGTCTATTACATATTGGGTGTACGGAACGGTATCTGAGCGAATTTGAAACCCTTGTTTTATGCATCACCCCACCTCACCTTTCCCGTTAAGCAGGCATAGTGTGATTTCTAAACGTGTGACTCTGTTCTGTTTTGTAAATCAGTTCAAGTGTAGCGGTTTTTACATTCCCTCTATAAGTGATAGCTTATGATAAGTGTCTTTTTCAGTGTGACTTATTTCACTTAGGATCATCGTACCTAAATCCACTCATCTTGCTTCTACTAGCCTTATGACATTGATTTCATGTCTGAGTGATATTCCATTGTACATAAGGACCACAACTTCTTTATCCATTTTTCTCTTTCCTGGGATATTTAAGGTGTCATAAAGTGGAGGTTCTTGTCAACAGAGCAGCCCTAAACTTTGGGGTGCCTGTGTCTTGCTGATTTTTAGTTTTCCCAATTTATACGCCCATGAGTGGACGTGCCCTATACTCCCTAAGCTGTGTTTTTTCGATGTTTCAGGACACACCGTACACTTCTCCAGAGTGGCTGTTGGCAATTTACATCCCGCCCATCAGCGTAGCAAGGCTGCCATTTCTCCATGGCCTGTCCTGCATTTCTGGTTTTGACACTTTTTGCAGCATGACCCTTTTGACCGATGGGAAGCGAGACTTCTTTGTAGCGCTCATTTGCCTTTCCAGGTGGCTTGGTTGGCCAAAAAGGGCGTATGCGTTTTTTCCTGAATATATTCAGGAAAAAACGCATACGCACTTTTTGTCCAATGGCATCATTGTCGACGTTTTGCCGCTTTTCATGTGCTTTAAACGCGATTTGAATATACCTCCTGAAATCTGTTTCCTGCAATTCTGCCTTGCTTTCAAATCCTCTTCGTTGCCTTCCCTCAATATATCTGTGGATGAGAGTTATCATTTATAACTCTGTGGGTTTGTGAATTGCAGTGTCCCTGAGCTCCATTTTTCAACTCGCTTTTTTGGGAGCTGGCCGCAAAAGCGCGGGATTGCCTCAGGCCCTATTCTGCTTCTTGGCGGCAGGCTGAGCCTGTGGTTAATTCTTCTTCCTGATGGGAAAATAGAGTGACCTGTGCCTGTCCCAACACCTAGATCTAGTCTCTCATTGGTTGCCCCTCTTCCCGTTCATCCTCAGGATAAATTGCAACCTGTAGGGAACAGGAGCTTAAAGGTGCTGATTCTCCAAGTAGGGAGATTGCTAGTAAAGTAGCTGGAAAGGCGAACCCGAGCACAAGGAGATGAGAAATTAGGTGCGTTTTAGAAACCTTTCAAAATCACACGGTGTACCATCTTCTGGGTTTCTCATGCATGTTTTCGATGTAGGATGATGCCCTTGAACCTGGAGATTTGGGACCCATGGGATGGGTACCACGCAGTATTACTTTAAAGGGTCTGCGTTTGCTCACCCAACCTCACCCAACCTTTCAGCCCCAAGAGTGTCCACCCTTCTATCTCATCCAGCTGTGGGTCTAGATATGGTCAATCCAGGTTGCATCACAGCCTCTGAACGACTTTTGTAAGAATTTCTCTCTCTTTCACTGTCTTTGTTTTACGGGTTTTTAAAAGTAATTTATTTTTATAATGGGGTTTAGCTGCTTTTCACGGCTGTGTTTATGCGGCTTTACACCCACTTGACTCACTTCCAGACAGATATCAATACATAGGTATTAAGATTCTTACTAGTCACATATATTATTGTGCGGTGAATAGGGGGTGTTGAGTCCAGTTCACTGAGCAAGGAGTAGGTCTTGTCTATTACATATTGGGTGTATGGAACGGTATCTGAGCGAATTTGAAACCCTTGTTTTATGCATCACCCCACCTCACCTTTCCCGTTAAGCAGCCATAGTGTGTTTTCTAAACGTGTGACTCTGTTCTGTTTTGTAATTCAGTTCAAGTGTAGCGGTTTTTACATTCCCTCTATAAGTGATAGCTTATGATAAGTGTCTTTTTCTGTGTGACTTATTTCACTTAGAATCGTCGTACCTAAATCCACTCATCTTGCTTCTACTAGCCTTATGACATTGATTTCATGTCTGAGTGATATTCCATTGTACATAAGGACCACAAATTCTTTATCCATTTTTCTCTTTCCTGAGATATTTAAGGTGTCATGAAGTGGAGGTTCTTGTCAACAGAGCAGCCCTAAACTTTGGGGTGCCTGTGTCTTGCTGATTTTTAGTTTTCCCAATTTATACGCCCATGAGTGGGCGTGCCCTATGCTCCTTAAGCTGTGTTTTCTCGATGTTTCAGGACACACCGTACACTTCTCCAGAGTGGCTGTTGGCAATTTACATCCCGCCCATCAGCGTAGCAAGGCTGCCATTTCTCCATGGCCTGTCCTGCATTTCTGGTTTTGACACTTTTTGCAGCATGACCCTTTTGACCGATGGGAAGCGAGACTTTTTGTAGCGCTGATTTGCCTTTCCAGGTTGCTTGGTTGGCCACAAGGGGCGTATGCGTTTTTTCCTGAATATATTCAGGAAAAAACGCATACGCCCTTTTTGGCCAAGGGCATTATTGTCGACATTTTGCCGCTTTTCATGTGCTTTAAAGGCGATTCGTATCTACCTCCTGAAATCTGTTTCCTGCAATTCTGCCTTGCTTTCAAATCCTCTTCGTTGCCTTCCCTCAATATATCTGTGGATGAGAGTTATCATTTATAACTCTGCGGGTTTGTGAATTGCAGTGTCCCTGAGCTCCATTTTTCAACTCGCTTTTTTGGGAGCTGGCCGCAAAAGCGCGGGATTGCCTCAGGCCCTATTCTGCTTCTGGGCGGCAGGCTGAGCCTGTGGTTAATTCTTCTTCCGGATGGGAAAATAGAGTGACCTGTGCCTGTTCCAACACCTAGATCTAGTCTCTCATTGGTTGCCCCTCTTCCCGTTCATCCTCAGGACAAATTGCAAACTGTAGGGAACAGGAGCTTAAAGGTGCTGATCCTCCAAGTAGGGAGATTGCTAGTAAAGTAGCTGGAATGGCGAACCCGGGCACAAGGAGATGAGAAATGAGGGGCGTATTAGAAACCTTTCAAAATCACACGGTGTACCATCTTCTGGGTTTCTCATGCATGTTTTCGATGTAGGAAGATGCCCTTGAACCTGGAGATTTGGGACCCATGGGATGGGTACCACGCAGTATTACTTTAAAGGGTCGGCCTTTGCTCACCCAACCTCACCCAACCTTTCAGCCCCAAGAGTGTACACCCTTATGTCTCATCCAGCTGTGGGTCTAGATATGGTCAATCCAGGTTGCATCACAGCCTCTGAACGAATTTTGTAAGAATTTCTCTCTCTTTCACTGTCTTTGTTTTACGGGTTTTTAAAAGTAATTTATTTTTATAATGGGGTTTAGCTGCTTTTCACGGCTGTGTTTATGCGGCTTTACACCCCCTTGACTCACTTCCAGACAGATATCAATACATAGGTTTTAAGATTCTTACTAGTCACATATATTCTTTTGCGGTGAATAGGGGGTGTTGAGTCCAGTTCACTGAGCAAGGAGTAGGTCTTGTCTATTACATATTGGGTGTATGGAACGGTATCTGAGCGAATTTGAAACCCTTGTTTTATGCATCACCCCACCTCACCTTTCCCGTTAAGCAGTCATAGTGTGTTTTCTAAACGTGTGACTCTGTTCTGTTTTGTAATTCAGTTCAAGTGTAGCGGTTTTTACATTCCCTCTATAAGTGATAGCTTATGATAAGTGTCTTTTTCTGTGTGACTTATTTCACTTAGAATCGTCGTACCTAAATCCACTCATCTTGCTTCTACTAGCCTTATGACATTGATTTCATGTCTGAGTGATATTCCATTGTACATAAGGACCACAACTTCTTTATCCATTTTTCTCTTTCCTGGGATATTTAAGGTGTCATAAAGTGGAGGTTCTTGTCAACAGAGCAGCCCTAAACTTTGGGGTGCCTGTGTCTTGCTGATTTTTAGTTTTCCCAATTTATACGCCCATGAGTGGACGTGCCCTATACTCCCTAAGCTGTGTTTTTTCGATGTTTCAGGACACACCGTACACTTCTCCAGAGTGGCTGTTGGCAATTTACATCCCGCCCATCAGCGTAGCAAGGCTGCCATTTCTCCATGGCCTGTCCTGCATTTCTGGTTTTGACACTTTTTGCAGCATGACCCTTTTGACCGATGGGAAGCGAGACTTCTTTGTAGCGCTCATTTGCCTTTCCAGGTGGCTTGGTTGGCCAAAAAGGGCGTATGCGTTTTTTCCTGAATATATTCAGGAAAAAACGCATACGCACTTTTTGTCCAATGGCATCATTGTCGACGTTTTGCCGCTTTTCATGTGCTTTAAACGCGATTTGAATATACCTCATGAAATCTGTTTCCTGCAATTCTGCCTTGCTTTCAAATCCTCTTCGTTGCCTTCCCTCAATATATCTGTGGATGAGAGTTATCATTTATAACTCTGTGGGTTTGTGAATTGCAGTGTCCCTGAGCTCCATTTTTCAACTCGCTTTTTTGGGAGCTGGCCGCAAAAGCGCGGGATTGCCTCAGGCCCTATTCTGCTTCTTGGCGGCAGGCTGAGCCTGTGGTTAATTCTTCTTCCGGATGGGAAAATAGAGTGACCTGTGCCTGTCCCAACACCTAGATCTAGTCTCTCATTGGTTGCCCCTCTTCCCGTTCATCCTCAGGATAAATTGCAACCTGTAGGGAACAGGAGCTTAAAGGTGCTGATTCTCCAAGTAGGGAGATTGCTAGTAAAGTAGCTGGAAAGGCGAACCCGAGCACAAGGAGATGAGAAATTAGGTGCGTTTTAGAAACCTTTCAAAATCACACGGTGTACCATCTTCTGGGTTTCTCATGCATGTTTTCGATGTAGGATGATGCCCTTGAACCTGGAGATTTGGGACCCATGGGATGGGTACCAAGCAGTATTACTTTAAAGGGTCTGCGTTTGCTCACCCAACCTCACCCAACCTTTCAGCCCCAAGAGTGTCCACCCTTATGTCTCATCCAGCTGTGGGTCTAGATATGGTCAATCCAGGTTGCATCACAGCCTCTGAACGACTTTTGTAAGAATTTCTCTCTCTTTCACTGTCTTTGTTTTACGGGTTTTTAAAAGTAATTTATTTTTATAATGGGGTTTAGCTGCTTTTCACGGCTGTGTTTATGCGGCTTTACACCCACTTGACTCACTTCCAGACAGATATCAATACATAGGTTTTAAGATTCTTACTAGTCACATATATTATTGTGCGGTGAATAGGGGGTGTTGAGTCCAGTTCACTGAGCAAGGAGTAGGTCTTGTCTATTACATATTGGGTGTATGGAACGGTATCTGAGCGAATTTGAAACCCTTGTTTTATGCATCACCCCACCTCACCTTTCCCGTTAAGCAGCCATAGTGTGTTTTCTAAACGTGTGACTCTGTTCTGTTTTGTAATTCAGTTCAAGTGTAGCGGTTTTTACATTCCCTCTATAAGTGATAGCTTATGATAAGTGTCTTTTTCTGTGTGACTTATTTCACTTAGAATCGTCGTACCTAAATCCACTCATCTTGCTTCTACTAGCCTTATGACATTGATTTCATGTCTGAGTGATATTCCATTGTACATAAGGACCACAACTTCTTTATCCATTTTTCTCTTTCCTGGGATATTTAAGGTGTCATAAAGTGGAGGTTCTTGTCAACAGAGCAGCCCTAAACTTTGGGGTGCCTGTGTCTTGCTGATTTTTAGTTTTCCCAATTTATACGCCCATGAGTGGACGTGCCCTATACTCCCTAAGCTGTGTTTTTTCGATGTTTCAGGACACACCGTACACTTCTCCAGAGTGGCTGTTGGCAATTTACATCCCGCCCATCAGCGTAGCAAGGCTGCCATTTCTCCATGGCCTGTCCTGCATTTCTGGTTTTGACACTTTTTGCAGCATGACCATTTTGACAGATGGGAAGCGAGACTTCTTTGTAGCGCTCATTTGCCTTTCCAGGTGGCTTGGTTGGCCAAAAAGGGCGTATGCGTTTTTTCCTGAATATATTCAGGAAAAAACGCATACGCACTTTTTGTCCAATGGCATCATTGTCGACGTTTTGCCGCTTTTCATGTGCTTTAAAGGCGATTCGAATATACCTCCTGAAATCTGTTTCCTGCAATTCTGCCTTGCTTTCAAATCCTCTTCGTTGCCTTCCCTCAATATATCTGTGGATGAGAGTTATCATTTATAACTCTGTGGGTTTGTGAATTGCAGTGTCCCTGAGCTCCATTTTTCAACTCGCTTTTTTGGGAGCTGGCCGCAAAAGCGCGGGATTGCCTCAGGCCCTATTCTGCTTCTTGGCGGCAGGCTGAGCCTGTGGTTAATTCTTCTTCCTGATGGGAAAATAGAGTGACCTGTGCCTGTCCCAACACCTAGATCTAGTCTCTCATTGGTTGCCCCTCTTCCCGTTCATCCTCAGGATAAATTGCAACCTGTAGGGAACAGGAGCTTAAAGGTGCTGATTCTCCAAGTAGGGAGATTGCTAGTAAAGTAGCTGGAAAGGCGAACCCGAGCACAAGGAGATGAGAAATTAGGTGCGTTTTAGAAACCTTTCAAAATCACACGGTGTACCATCTTCTGGGTTTCTCATGCATGTTTTCGATGTAGGATGATGCCCTTGAACCTGGAGATTTGGGACCCATGGGATGGGTACCACGCAGTATTACTTTAAAGGGTCTGCGTTTGCTCACCCAACCTCACCCAACCTTTCAGCCCCAAGAGTGTCCACCCTTCTATCTCATCCAGCTGTGGGTCTAGATATGGTCAATCCAGGTTGCATCACAGCCTCTGAACGACTTTTGTAAGAATTTCTCTCTCTTTCACTGTCTTTGTTTTACGGGTTTTTAAAAGTAATTTATTTTTATAATGGGGTTTAGCTGCTTTTCACGGCTGTGTTTATGCGGCTTTACACCCACTTGACTCACTTCCAGACAGATATCAATACATAGGTTTTAAGATTCTTACTAGTCACATATATTATTGTGCGGTGAATAGGGGGTGTTGAGTCCAGTTCACTGAGCAAGGAGTAGGTCTTGTCTATTACATATTGGGTGTATGGAACGGTATCTGAGCGAATTTGAAACCCTTGTTTTATGCATCACCCCACCTCACCTTTCCCGTTAAGCAGCCATAGTGTGTTTTCTAAACGTGTGACTCTGTTCTGTTTTGTAATTCAGTTCAAGTGTAGCGGTTTTTACATTCCCTCTATAAGTGATAGCTTATGATAAGTGTCTTTTTCTGTGTGACTTATTTCACTTAGAATCGTCGTACCTAAATCCACTCATCTTGCTTCTACTAGCCTTATGACATTGATTTCATGTCTGAGTGATATTCCATTGTACATAAGGACCACAACTTCTTTATCCATTTTTCTCTTTCCTGAGATATTTAAGGTGTCATGAAGTGGAGGTTCTTGTCAACAGAGCAGCCCTAAACTTTGGGGTGCCTGTGTCTTGCTGATTTTTAGTTTTCCCAATTTATACGCCCATGAGTGGGCGTGCCCTATGCTCCTTAAGCTGTGTTTTCTCGATGTTTCAGGACACACCGTACACTTCTCCAGAGTGGCTGTTGGCAATTTACATCCCGCCCATCAGCGTAGCAAGGCTGCCATTTCTCCATGGCCTGTCCTGCATTTCTGGTTTTGACACTTTTTGCAGCATGACCCTTTTGACCGATGGGAAGCGAGACTTTTTGTAGCGCTGATTTGCCTTTCCAGGTTGCTTGGTTGGCCACAAGGGGCGTATGCGTTTTTTCCTGAATATATTCAGGAAAAAACGCATACGCCCTTTTTGGCCAAGGGCATTATTGTCGACATTTTGCCGCTTTTCATGTGCTTTAAAGGCGATTCGTATCTACCTCCTGAAATCTGTTTCCTGCAATTCTGCCTTGCTTTCAAATCCTCTTCGTTGCCTTCCCTCAATATATCTGTGGATGAGAGTTATCATTTATAACTCTGCGGGTTTGTGAATTGCAGTGTCCCTGAGCTCCATTTTTCAACTCGCTTTTTTGGGAGCTGGCCGCAAAAGCGCGGGATTGCCTCAGGCCCTATTCTGCTTCTGGGCGGCAGGCTGAGCCTGTGGTTAATTCTTCTTCCGGATGGGAAAATAGAGTGACCTGTGCCTGTTCCAACACCTAGATCTAGTCTCTCATTGGTTGCCCCTCTTCCCGTTCATCCTCAGGACAAATTGCAAACTGTAGGGAACAGGAGCTTAAAGGTGCTGATCCTCCAAGTAGGGAGATTGCTAGTAAAGTAGCTGGAATGGCGAACCCGGGCACAAGGAGATGAGAAATGAGGGGCGTATTAGAAACCTTTCAAAATCACACGGTGTACCATCTTCTGGGTTTCTCATGCATGTTTTCGATGTAGGAAGATGCCCTTGAACCTGGAGATTTGGGACCCATGGGATGGGTACCACGCAGTATTACTTTAAAGGGTCGGCCTTTGCTCACCCAACCTCACCCAACCTTTCAGCCCCAAGAGTGTACACCCTTATGTCTCATCCAGCTGTGGGTCTAGATATGGTCAATCCAGGTTGCATCACAGCCTCTGAACGAATTTTGTAAGAATTTCTCTCTCTTTCACTGTCTTTGTTTTACGGGTTTTTAAAAGTAATTTATTTTTATAATGGGGTTTAGCTGCTTTTCACGGCTGTGTTTATGCGGCTTTACACCCCCTTGACTCACTTCCAGACAGATATCAATACATAGGTTTTAAGATTCTTACTAGTCACATATATTCTTTTGCGGTGAATAGGGGGTGTTGAGTCCAGTTCACTGAGCAAGGAGTAGGTCTTGTCTATTACATATTGGGTGTATGGAACGGTATCTGAGCGAATTTGAAACCCTTGTTTTATGCATCACCCCACCTCACCTTTCCCGTTAAGCAGTCATAGTGTGTTTTCTAAACGTGTGACTCTGTTCTGTTTTGTAATTCAGTTCAAGTGTAGCGGTTTTTACATTCCCTCTATAAGTGATAGCTTATGATAAGTGTCTTTTTCTGTGTGACTTATTTCACTTAGAATCGTCGTACCTAAATCCACTCATCTTGCTTCTACTAGCCTTATGATATTGATTTCATGTCTGAGGGATATTCCATTGTACATAAGGACCACAACTTCTTTATCCATTTTTCTCTTTCCTGGGATATTTAAGGTGTCATGAAGTGGAGGTTCTTGTCAACAGAGCAGCCCTAAACTTTGGGGTGCCTGTGTCTTGCTGATTTTTAGTTTTCCCAATTTATACGCCCATGAGTGGACGTGCCCTATGCTCCCTAAGCTGTGTTTTTTCGATGTTTCAGGACACACCGTACACTTCTCCAGAGTGGCTGTTGGCAATTTACATCCCGCCCATCAGCGTAGCAAGGCTGCCATTTCTCCATGGCCTGTCCTGCATTTCTGGTTTTGACACTTTTTGCAGCATGACCCTTTTGACCGATGGGAAGCGAGACTTCTTTGTAGCGCTGATTTGCCTTTCCAGGTTGCTTGGTTGGCCAAAAAGGGCGTATGCGTTTTTTCCTGAATATATTCAGGAAAAAACGCATACGCCCTTTTTGGCCAAGGGCATCATTGTCGACGTTTTGCCGCTTTTCATGTGCTTTAAACGCGATTTGAATATACCTCCTGAAATCTGTTTCCTGCAATTCTGCCTTGCTTTCAAATCCTCTTCGTTGCCTTCCCTCAATATATCTGTGGATGAGAGTTATCATTTATAACTCTGCGGGTTAGTGAATTGCAGTGTCCCTGAGCTCCATTTTTCAACTCGCTTTTTTGGGAGCTGGCCAAAAAAGCGCGGGATTGCCTCAGGCCCTATTCTTCTTCTGGGCCGCAGGTTGAGCCTGTGGTTAATTCTTCTTCCTGATGGGAAAATAGAGTGACCTGTGCCTGTCCCAACACCTAGATCTAGTCTCTCATTGGTTGCCCCTCTTCCCGTTCATTCTTAGGACAAATTGCAACCTGTAGGAAACAGGAGCTTAAAGGTGCTGATTCTCCAAGTAGGGAGATTGCTAGTAAAGTAGCTGGAAAGGCGAAACCGAGCACAAGGAGATGAGAAATGAGGTTCGTATTAGAAACCTTTCAAAATCACACGGTGTACCATCTTCTGGGTTTCTCATGCATGTTTTCGATGTAGGAAGATGCCCTTGAACCTGGAGATTTGGGACCCATGGGATGGGTACCAGGCAGTATTACTTTAAAGGGTCTGCGTTTACTCACCCAACCTCACCCAACCTTTCAGCCCCAAGAGTGTCCACCCTTATGTCTCATCCAGCTGTGGGTATAGATTTGGTCAATCCACGTTGCATCACAGCTTCTGAACGAATTTTGTAAGAATTTCTCTCTCTTTCACTGTCTTTGTTTTACAGGTTTTTAAAAGTAATTTATTTTTATAATGGGGTTTAGCTGCTTTTCACTGCTGTGTTTATGCGGCTTTACACCCACTTGACTCACTTCCAGACAGATATCAATACATAGGTTTTAAGATTCTTACTAGTCACATATATTCTTGTGCGGTGAATAGGGGGTGTTGAGTCCAGTTCACTGAGCTAGGAGTAGGTCTTGTCTATTACATATTGGGTGTATGGAACGGTATCTGAGCGAATTTGAAACCCTTGTTTTATGCATCACCCCACCTCACCTTTCCCGTTAAGCAGCCATAGTGTGTTTTCTAAACGTGTGACTCTGTTCTGTTTTGTAATTCAGTTCAAGTGTAGCGGTTTTTACATTCCCTCTATAAGTGATAGCTTATGATAAGTGTCTATTTCTGTGTGACTTATTTCACTTAGAATCGTCGTACCTAAATCCACTCATCTTGCTTCTACTAGCCTTATGACATTGATTTCATGTCTGAGTGATATTCCATTGTACATAAGGACCACGACTTCTTTATCCATTTTTCTCTTTCCTGGGATATTTAAGTTGTCATGAAGTGGAGGTTCTTGTAAACAGAGCAGCCCTAAACTTTGGGGTGCCTGTGTCTTGCTGATTTTTAGTTTTCCCAATTTATACGCCCATGAGTGGACGTGCCCTATGCTCCCTAAGGTGTGTTTTTTCGATGTTTCAGGACACACCGTACACTTCTCCAGAGTGGCTGTTGGCAATTTACATCCCGCCCATCAGCGTAGCAAGGCTGCCATTTCTCCATGGCCTGTCCTGCATTTCTGGTTTTGACACTTTTTGCAGCATGGCCCTTTTGACCGATGGGAAGCGAGACTTCTTTGTAGCGCTGATTTGCCTTTCCAGGTTGCTTGGTTGGCCAAAAAGGGCGTATGCGTTTTTTCCTGAATATATTCAGGAAAAAACGCATACGCCCTTTTTGGCCAAGGGCATCATTGTCGACGTTTTGCCGCTTTTCATGTGCTTTAAAGGCGATTCGAATCTACCTCCTGAAATCTGTTTCCTGCAATTCTGCCTTGCTTTCAAATCCTCTTCGTTGCCTTCCCTCAATATATCTGTGGATGAGAGTTATCATTTATAACTCTGTGGGTTTGTGAATTGCAGTGTCCCTGAGCTCCATTTTTCAACTCGCTTTTTTGGGAGCTGACCGCAAAAGCGCGGGATTGCCTCAGGCCCTATTCTGCTTCTGGGCGGCAGGCTGAGCCTGTGGTTAATTCTTTTTCCTGATGGGAAAATAGAGTGACCTGTGCCTCTCCCAACACCTAGATCTAGTCTCTCATTGGTTGCCCCTCTTCCCGTTCATCCTCAGGACAAATTGCAACCTGTAGGGAACAGGAGCTTAAAGGTGCTGATTCTCCAAGTAGGGAGATTGCTAGTAAAGTAGCTGGAATGGCCAACCCGAGAACAAGGAGATGAGAAATGAGATGCGTATTAGAAACCTTTCAAAATCACACGGTGTACCATCTTCTGGGTTTCTCATGCATGTTTTCGATGTAGGAAGATGCCCTTGAACCTGGAGATTTGGGACCCATGGGATGGGTACAAGGCAGTATTACTTTAAAGGGTCTGCGTTTGCTCACCCAACCTCACCCAACCTTTCAGCCCCAAGAGTGTCCACCCTTATGTCTCATCCAGTTGTGGGTCTAGATATGGTCAATCCAGGTTGCATCACAGCCTCTGAACGAATTTTGTAAGAATTTCTCTCTCTTTCTCTGTCTTTGTTTTACGGGTTTTTAAAAGTAATTTATATTTATAATGGGGTTTAGCTGCTTTTCACGGCTGTGTTTAAGCGGCTTTACACCCACTTGACTCACTTACAGACAGATATCAATACATAGGTTTTAAGATTCTTACTAGTCACGTATATTCTTGTGCGGTGAATAGGGGGTGTTGAGTCCAGTTCACTGAGCAAGGAGTAGGTCTTGTCTATTACATATTGGGTGTATGGAACGGTATCTGAGCGAATTTGAAACCCTTGTTTTATGCATCACCCCACCTCATCTTTCCCGTTAAGCAGGCATAGTGTGTTTTCTAAACGTGTGACTCTGTTCTGTTTTGTAATTCAGTTCAAGTGTAGCGGTTTTTACATTCCCTCTATAAGTGATAGCTTATGATAAGTGTCTTTTTCTGTGTAACTTATTTCACTTAGGATCGTCGTACCTAAATCCACTCATCTTGCTTCTACTAGCCTTATGGCATTGATTTCATGTCTGAGTGATATTCCATTGTACATAAGGACCACAACTTCTTTATCCATTTTTCTCTTTCCTGGGATATTTAAGGTGTCATGAAGTGGAGGTTCTTGTCAACAGAGCAGCCCTAAACTTTGGGGTGCCTGTGTCTTGCTGATTTTTAGTTTTCCCAATTTATACGCCCATGAGTGGACGTGCCCTATGCTCCCTAAACTGTGTTTTTTCGATGTTTCAGGACACACCGTACACTTCTCCAGAGTGGCTGTTGGCAATTTACATCCCGCCCATCAGCGTAGCAAGGCTGCCATTTCTCCATGGCCTGTCCAGCATTTCTGGTTTTGACACTTTTTGCAGCATGGAGCTTTTGACCGATGGGAAGCGAGACTTCTTTGTAGCGCTGATTTGCCTTTCAGGTTGCTTGGTTGGCCAAAAACGGCGTATGCGTTTTTCACCGAATATATTCAGGAAAAAACGCATACGCCCTTGTTGGCCAAGGGCATCATTGTCGACGTTTTGCCGCTTTTCATGTGCTTTAAAGGCGATTCTAATCTAACTCCTGAAATCTGTTTCCTGCAATTCTGCCTTGCTTTCAAATCCTCTTCGCTGCCTTCCCTCAATATATCTGTGGATGAGAGTTATCATTTATAACTCTGCGGGTTTGTGAATTGCAGTGTCCCTGAGCTCCATTTTTCAACTCGCTTTTTTGGGAGCTGGCCGCAAAAGCGCAGGATTGCCTCAGGCCCTATTCTGCTTCTGGGCGGCAGGCTGAGTCTGTGGTTAATTCTTCTTCCTGATGGGAAAATAGAGTGACCTGTGCCTGTCCCAACACCTAGATCTAGTCTCTCATTGGTTGCCCCTCTTCCCGTTCATCCTCAGGACAAATTGCAACCTGTACGGAACAGGAGCTTAAAGGTGCTGATTCTCCAAGTAGGGAGATTGCTAGTAAAGTAGCTGGAATGGCGAACCCGAGCACAAGGAGATGAGAAATGAGGTGCGTATTAGAAACCTTTCAAAATCACACGGTGTACCATCTTCTGGGTTTCTCATGCATGTTTTCGATGTAGGAAGATGCCCTTGAACCTGGAGATTTGGAACCCATGGGATGGGTACCAGGCAGTATTACTTTAAATGGTCTGCATTTGCTCACCAAACCTCACCCAACCTTTCAGCCCCAAGAGTGTCCACACTTATGTCTCATCCAGCTGTGGGTCTAGATATGGTCAATCTAGGTTGCATCACAGCCTCTGAACGAATTTTGTAAGAATTTCTCTCTCTTTCACTGTCTTTGTTTTATGGGTTTTTAAAAGTAATTTATTTTTATAATGGGGTTTAGCTGCTTTTCACGGCTGTGTTTATGCGGCTTTACACCCACTTGACTCACTTCCAGACAGATATCAATACATAGGTTTTAAGATTCTTACTAGTCACATATATTCTTGTGCGGTGAATAGGGGGTGTTGAGTCCAGTTCACTGAGCAAGGAGTAGGTCTTGTCTATTACATATTGGGTGTATGGAACGGTATCTGAGCGAATTTGAAACCCTTGTTTTATGCATCACCCCACCTCACCTTTCCCGTTAAGCAGCCATAGTGTGTTTTCTAAACGTGTGATTCTGTTCTGTTCTGTAATTCAGTTCAAGTGTAGCGGTTTTTACATTCCCTCTATAAGTGATAGCTTATGATAAGTGTCTTTTTCTGTGTGACTTATTTCACTTAGAATCGTCGTACCTAAATCCACTCATCTTGCTTCTACTAGCCTTATGACATTGATTTCATGTCTGAGTGATATTCCATTGTACATAAGGACCACAACTTCTTTATCCATTTTTCTCTTTCCTGGGATATTTAAGGTGTCGTGAAGTGGAGGTTCTTGTCAACAGAGCAGCCCTAAACTTTGGGGTGCCTGTGTCTTGCTGATTTTTAGTTTTCCCAATTTATACGCCCATGAGTGGACGTGCCCTATGCTCCCTAAGCTGTGTTTTTTCAATGTTTCAGGACACACCGTACACTTCTCCAGAGTGGCTGTTGGCAATTTACATCCCGCCCATCAGCGTAGCAAGGCTGCCATTTCTCCATGGCCTGTCCTGCATTTCTGGTTTTGACACTTTTTGCAGCATGACCCTTTTGACCGATGGGAAGCGAGACTTCTTTGTAGCGCTGATTTGCCTTTCCAGGTTGCTTGGTTGGCCAAAAAGGGCGTATGCGTTTTTTCCTGAATATATTCAGGAAAAAACGCATACGCCCTTTTTGGCCAAGGGCATCATTGTCGACGTTTTGCCGCTTTTCATGTGCTTTAAAGGCGATTCGAATCTACCTCCTGAAATCTGTTTCCTGCAATTCTGCGATGCTTATAAATCCTCTTCCTTGCCTTCCCTCAATATATTTGTGGACGAGAGTTATCATTTATATCTCAGCAGGTTTGTGAATTGCAGTGCCCCTGAGCTCCATTTTTCAACTGTCTTTCTAGGGAGCTGGCTGCAAAAGCGCGGGATTGCCTCAGGCCCTATTCAGGTTCCGGGGGGCAGGCTGAGCCTGTGGTTAATTCTTCTTCCTGATGGGAAAATAGAGTGACCTGTGCCTGTCCCAACACCTAGATCTAGTCTCTCATTGGTTGCCCCTCTTCCCGTTCATCCTCAGGACAAATTGCAACCTGTAGGGAACAGGAGCTTAAAGGTGCTGATTCTCCAAGTAGGGAGATTGCTAGTAAAGTACCTGGAATGGCGAACCCGAGCACAAGGAGATGAGAAATGAGGTGCGTATTAGAAACCATTCAAAATCACACGGTGTACCATCTTCTGGGTTTCTCATGCATGTTTTTGATGTAGGAAGATGCCCTTGAACCTGGAGATTTGGGACCCATGGGAAGGGTAACACGCAGTATTACTTTAAAGGGTCTGCTATTGCTCACCCAACCTCACCCAACCTTTCAGCCCCAAGAGTGTCCACCCTTATGTCTCATCCAGCTGTGGGTCTAGATATGGTCAATCCAGGTTGCATCACAGCCTCTGAACGAATTTTGTAAGAATTTCTCTCTCTTTCACTGTCTTTGTTTTACGGGTTTTTAAAAGTAATTTATTTTTATAATGGGGTTTAGCTGCTTTTCACGGCTGTGTTTATGCGGCTTTACACCCACTTGACTCACTTCCAGACAGATATCAATACATAGGTTTTGAGATTCTTACTAGTCACATATATTCTTGTGCGGTGAATAGGGGGTGTTGAGTCCAGTTCACTGAGCAAGGAGTAGGTCTTGTCTATTACATATTGGGTGTATGGAACGGTATCTGAGCGAATTTGAAACCCTTGTTTTATGCATCACCCCACCTCACCTTTCCCGTTATGCAGCCATAGTGTGTTTTCTAAACGTGTGACTCTGTTCTGTTTTGTAATTCAGTTCAAGTGTAGCGGTTTTTACATTCCCTCTATAAGTGATAGCTTATGATAAGTGCCTATTTCTGTGTGACTTATTTCACTTAGAATCGTCGTACCTAAATCCACTCATCTTGCTTCTACTAGCCTTATGACATTGATTTCATGTCTGAGTGATATTCCATTGTACATAAGGACCACAACTTCTTTATCCATTTTTCTCTTTCCTGGGATATTTAAGGTGTCATGAAGTGGAGGTTCTTGTCAACAGAGCAGCCCTAAACTTTGGGGTGCCTGTGTCTTGCTGATTTTTAATTTTCCCAATGTATACGCCCATGAGTGGACGTGCCCTATGCTCCCTAAGCTGTGTTTTTTCGATGTTTCAGGACACACCGTACACTTCTCCAGAGTGGCTGTTGGCAATTTACATCCCGCCCATCAGCGTAGCAAGGCTGCCATTTCTCCATGGCCTGTCCTGCATTTCTGGTTTTGACACTTTTTGCAGCATGGAGCTTTTGACCGATGGGAAGCGAGACTTCTTTGTAGAGCTGATTTGCCTTTCAGGTTGCGTGGTTGGCCAAAAAGGGCGTATGCGTTTTTTACCGAATATATTCAGGAAAAAACGCATACGCCCTTTTTGTCCAAGGGCATCATTGTCGACGTTTTGCCGCTTTTCATGTGCTTTAAAGGCGATTCGAATCTACCTCCTGAAATCTGTTTCCTGCAATTCTGCGTTGCTTATAAATCCTCTTCCTTGCCTTCCCTCAATATATTTGTGGACGAGAGTTATCATTTATATCTCAGCAGGTTTGTGAATTGCAGTGCCCCTGAGCTCCATTTTTCAACTGTCTTTCTTGGGAGCTGGCCGCAAAAGCACAGGATTGCCTCAGGCCCTATTCAGGTTCTGGGGGGCAGGCTGAGCCTGTGGTTAATTCTTCTTCCTGATGGGAAAATAGAGTGACCTGTGCCTGTCCCAACACCTAGATCTAGTCTCTCATTGGATGCCCATCTTCCCGTTCATCCTCAGGACAAATTGGAACCTGTAGGGAACAGGAGCTTAAAGGTGCTGATTCTCCAAGTAGGGAGATTGCTAGTAAAGCAGCTGGAAAGGCGAACCCGATCACAAGGAGATGAGAAATGAGGTGCGATATAGAAACCTTTCAAAATCACACGGTGTACCTTCTTCTGGGTTTCTCATGCATGTTTTCGATGTAGGAAGATGCCCTTGAACCCGGAGATTTGGGACCCATGGGAAGGGTACCAGGCAGTATTACTTTAAAGGGTCTGCGTTTGCTCACCCAACCTCACCCAACCTTTCAGCCCCAAGAGTGTCCACCCTTATGTCTCATCCAGCTGTGGGTATAGATTTGGTCAATCCACGTTGCATCACAGCTTCTGAACGAATTTTGTAAGAATTTCTCTCTCTTTCACTGTCTTTGTTTTACAGGTTTTTATAAGTAATTTATTTTTATAATGGGGTTTAGCTGCTTTTCACGGCTGTGTTTATGCGGCTTTACACCCACTTGACTCACTTCCAGACAGATATCAATACATAGGTTTTAAGATTCTTACTAGTCACATATATTCTTGTGCGGTGAATAGGGGGTGTTGAGTCCAGTTCACTGAGCTAGGAGTAGGTCTTGTCTATTACATATTGGGTGTATGGAACGGTATCTGAGCGAATTTGAAACCCTTGTTTTATGCATCACCCCACCTCACCTTTCCCGTTAAGCAGCCATAGTGTGTTTTCTAAACGTGTGACTCTGTTCTGTTTTGTAATTCAGTTCAAGTGTAGCGGTTTTTACATTCCCTCTATAAGTGATAGCTTATGATAAGTGTCTATTTCTGTGTGACTTATTTCACTTAGAATCGTCGTACCTAAATCCACTCATCTTGCTTCTACTAGCCTTATGACATTGATTTCATGTCTGAGTGATATTCCATTGTACATAAGGACCACGACTTCTTTATCCATTTTTCTCTTTCCTGGGATATTTAAGTTGTCATGAAGTGGAGGTTCTTGTAAACAGAGCAGCCCTAAACTTTGGGGTGCCTGTGTCTTGCTGATTTTTAGTTTTCCCAATTTATACGCCCATGAGTGGACGTGCCCTATGCTCCCTAAGCTGTGTTTTTTCGATGTTTCAGGACACACCGTACACTTCTCCAGAGTGGCTGTTGGCAATTTACATCCCGCCCATCAGCGTAGCAAGGCTGCCATTTCTCCATGGCCTGTCCTGCATTTCTGGTTTTGACACTTTTTGCAGCATGGCCCTTTTGACCGATGGGAAGCGAGACTTCTTTGTAGCGCTGATTTGCCTTTCCAGGTTGCTTGGTTGGCCAAAAAGGGCGTATGCGTTTTTTCCTGAATATATTCAGGAAAAAACGCATACGCCCTTTTTGGCCAAGGGCATCATTGTCGACGTTTTGCCGCTTTTCATGTGCTTTAAAGGCGATTCGAATCTACCTCCTGAAATCTGTTTCCTGCAATTCTGCCTTGCTTTCAAATCCTCTTCGTTGCCTTCCCTCAATATATCTGTGGATGAGAGTTATCATTTATAACTCTGCGGGTTTGTGAATTGCAGTGTCCCTGAGCTCCATTTTTCAACTCGCTTTTTTGGGAGCTGGCCACAAAAGCGCGGGATTGCCTCAGGCCCTATTCTGCTTCTGGGCGGCAGCCTGAGCCTGTGGTTAATTCTTTTTCCTGATGGGAAAATAGAGTGACCTGTGCCTCTCCCAACACCTAGATCTAGTCTCTCATTGGTTGCCCCTCTTCCCGTTCATCCTCAGGACAAATTGCAACCTGTAGGGAACAGGAGCTTAAAGGTGCTGATTCTCCAAGTAGGGAGATTGCTAGTAAAGTAGCTGGAATGGCGAACCCGAGAACAAGGAGATGAGAAATGAGATGCGTATTAGAAACCTTTCAAAATCACACGGTGTACCATCTTCTGGGTTTCTCATGCATGTTTTCGATGTAGGAAGATGCCCTTGAACCTGGAGATTTGGGACCCATGGGATGGGTACAAGGCAGTATTACTTTAAAGGGTCTGCGTTTGCTCACCCAACCTCACCCAACCTTTCAGCCCCAAGAGTGTCCACCCTTATGTCTCATCCAGTTGTGGGTCTAGATATGGTCAATCCAGGTTGCATCACAGCCTCTGAACGAATTTTGTAAGAATTTCTCTCTCTTTCTCTGTCTTTGTTTTACGGGTTTTTAAAAGTAATTTATATTTATAATGGGGTTTAGCTGCTTTTCACGGCTGTGTTTAAGCGGCTTTACACCCACTTGACTCACTTACAGACAGATATCAATACATAGGTTTTCAGATTCTTACTAGTCACATATATTCTTGTGCGGTGAATAGGGGGTGTTGAGTCCAGTTCACTGAGCAAGGAGTAGGTCTTGTCTATTACATATTGGGTGTATGGAACGGTATCTGAGCGAATTTGAAACCCTTGTTTTATGCATCACCCCACCTCATCTTTCCCGTTAAGCAGGCATAGTGTGTTTTCTAAACGTGTGACTCTGTTCTGTTTTGTAATTCAGTTCAAGTGTAGCGGTTTTTACATTCCCTCTATAAGTGATAGCTTATGATAAGTGTCTTTTTCTGTGTGACTTATTTCACTTAGGATCGTCGTACCTAAATCCACTCATCTTGCTTCTACTAGCCTTATGGCATTGATTTCATGTCTGAGTGATATTCCATTGTACATAAGGACCACAACTTCTTTATCCATTTTTCTCTTTCCTGGGATATTTAAGGTGTCATGAAGTGGAGGTTCTTGTCAACAGAGCAGCCCTAAACTTTGGGGTGCCTGTGTCTTGCTGATTTTTAGTTTTCCCAATTTATACGCCCATGAGTGGACGTGCCCTATGCTCCCTAAGCTGTGTTTTTTCGATGTTTCAGGACACCGTACACTTCTCCAGAGTGGCTGTTGGCAATTTACATCCCGCCCATCAGCGTAGCAAGGCTGCCATTTCTCCATGGCCTGTCCTGCATTTCTGGTTTTGACACTTTTTCCAGCATGGAGCTTTTGACCGATGGGAAGCGAGACTTCTTTGTAGCGCTGATTTGCCTTTCAGGTTGCTTGGTTGGCCAAAAAGGGCGTATGCGTTTTTTACCGAATATATTCAGGAAAAAACGCATACGCCCTTTTTGTCCAAGGGCATCATTGTCGACGTTTTGCCGCTTTTCATGTGCTTTAAAGGTGATTCGAATCTACCTCCTGAAATCTGTTTCCTGCAATTCTGTGTTGCTTATAAATCCTCTTTCTTGCCTTCCCTCAATATATTTGTGGACGAGAGTTATCATTTATATCTCAGCAGGTTTGTGAATTGCAGTGCCCCTGAGCTCCATTTTTCAACTGTCTTTCTTGGGAACTGGCCGCAAAAGCACGGGATTGCCTCAGGCCCTATTCAGGTTCCGGGGGGCAGGCTGAGCCTGTGGTTAATTCTTCTTCCTGATGGGAAAATAGAGTGACCTGTGCCTGTCCCAACACCTAGATCTAGTCTCTCATTGGTTGCCCCTCTTCCCGTTCATCCTCAGGACAAATTGCAACCTGTAGGGAACAGGAGCTTAAAGGTGCTGATTCTCCAAGTAGGGGGATTGCTAGTACAGTAGCTGGAATGGCGAACCCGAGAACAAGGAGATGAGAAATGAGATGCGTTTTAGAAACCTTTCAAAATCACACGGTGTACAATCTTCTGGGTTTCTCATGCATGTTTTCGATGTAGGAAGATGCCCTTGAACCTGGAGATTTGGGACCCATGGGAAGGGTAACACGCAGTATTACTTTAAAGGGTCTGCTATTGCTCACCCAACCTCACCCAACCTTTCAGCCCCAAGAGTGTCCACCCTTATGTCTCATCCAGCTGTGGGTCTAGATATGGTCAATCCAGGTTGCATCACAGCCTCTGAACGAATTTTGTAAGAATTTCTCTCTCTTTCACTGTCTTTGTTTTACGGGTTTTTAAAAGTAATTTATTTTTATAATGGGGTTTAGCTGCTTTTCACGGCTGTGTTTATGCGGCTTTACACCCACTTGACTCACTTCCAGACAGATATCAATACATAGGTTTTGAGAATCTTACTAGTCACATATATTCTTGTGCGGTGAATAGGGGGTGTTGAGTCCAGTTCACTGAGCAAGGAGTAGGTCTTGTCTATTACATATTGGGTGTATGGAACGGTATCTGAGCGAATTTGAAACCCTTGTTTTATGCATCACCCCACCTCACCTTTCCCGTTATGCAGCCATAGTGTGTTTTCTAAACGTGTGACTCTGTTCTGTTTTGTAATTCAGTTCAAGTGTAGCGGTTTTTACATTCCCTCTATAAGTGATAGCTTATGATAAGTGCCTATTTCTGTGTGACTTATTTCACTTAGAATCGTCGTACCTAAATCCACTCATCTTGCTTCTACTAGCCTTATGACATTGATTTCATGTCTGAGTGATATTCCATTGTACATAAGGACCACAACTTCTTTATCCATTTTTCTCTTTCCTGGGATATTTAAGGTGTCATGAAGTGGAGGTTCTTGTCAACAGAGCAGCCCTAAACTTTGGGGTGCCTGTGTCTTGCTGATTTTTAGTTTTCCCAATGTATACGCCCATGAGTGGACGTGCCCTATGCTCCCTAAGCTGTGTTTTTTCGATGTTTCAGGACACACCGTACACTTCTCCAGAGTGGCTGTTGGCAATTTACATCCCGCCCATCAGCGTAGCAAGGCTGCCATTTCTCCATGGCCTGTCCTGCATTTCTGGTTTTGACACTTTTTGCAGCATGGAGCTTTTGACCGATGGGAAGCGAGACTTCTTTGTAGAGCTGATTTGCCTTTCAGGTTGCGTGGTTGGCCAAAAAGGGCGTATGCGTTTTTTACCGAATATATTCAGGAAAAAACGCATACGCCCTTTTTGTCCAAGGGCATCATTGTCGACGTTTTGCCGCTTTTCATGTGCTTTAAAGGCGATTCGAATCTACCTCCTGAAATCTGTTTCCTGCAATTCTGCGTTGCTTATAAATCCTCTTCCTTGCCTTCCCTCAATATATTTGTGGACGAGAGTTATCATTTATATCTCAGCAGGTTTGTGAATTGCAGTGCCCCTGAGCTCCATTTTTCAACTGTCTTTCTTGGGAGCTGGCCGCAAAAGCACAGGATTGCCTCAGGCCCTATTCAGGTTCTGGGGGGCAGGCTGAGCCTGTGGTTAATTCTTCTTCCTGATGGGAAAATAGAGTGACCTGTGCCTGTCCCAACACCTAGATCTAGTCTCTCATTGGATGCCCATCTTCCCGTTCATCCTCAGGACAAATTGGAACCTGTAGGGAACAGGAGCTTAAAGGTGCTGATTCTCCAAGTAGGGAGATTGCTAGTAAAGCAGCTGGAAAGGCGAACCCGATCACAAGGAGATGAGAAATGAGGTGCGATATAGAAACCTTTCAAAATCACACGGTGTACCTTCTTCTGGGTTTCTCATGCATGTTTTCGATGTAGGAAGATGCCCTTGAACCCGGAGATTTGGGACCCATGGGAAGGGTACCAGGCAGTATTACTTTAAAGGGTCTGCGTTTGCTCACCCAACCTCACCCAACCTTTCAGCCCCAAGAGTGTCCACCCTTATGTCTCATCCAGCTGTGGGTATAGATTTGGTCAATCCACGTTGCATCACAGCTTCTGAACGAATTTTGTAAGAATTTCTCTCTCTTTCACTGTCTTTGTTTTACAGGTTTTTATAAGTAATTTATTTTTATAATGGGGTTTAGCTGCTTTTCACGGCTGTGTTTATGCGGCTTTACACCCACTTGACTCACTTCCAGACAGATATCAATACATAGGTTTTAAGATTCTTACTAGTCACATATATTCTTGTGCGGTGAATAGGGGGTGTTGAGTCCAGTTCACTGAGCTAGGAGTAGGTCTTGTCTATTACATATTGGGTGTATGGAACGGTATCTGAGCGAATTTGAAACCCTTGTTTTATGCATCACCCCACCTCACCTTTCCCGTTAAGCAGCCATAGTGTGTTTTCTAAACGTGTGACTCTGTTCTGTTTTGTAATTCAGTTCAAGTGTAGCGGTTTTTACATTCCCTCTATAAGTGATAGCTTATGATAAGTGTCTATTTCTGTGTGACTTATTTCACTTAGAATCGTCGTACCTAAATCCACTCATCTTGCTTCTACTAGCCTTATGACATTGATTTCATGTCTGAGTGATATTCCATTGTACATAAGGACCACGACTTCTTTATCCATTTTTCTCTTTCCTGGGATATTTAAGTTGTCATGAAGTGGAGGTTCTTGTAAACAGAGCAGCCCTAAACTTTGGGGTGCCTGTGTCTTGCTGATTTTTAGTTTTCCCAATTTATACGCCCATGAGTGGACGTGCCCTATGCTCCCTAAGCTGTGTTTTTTCGATGTTTCAGGACACACCGTACACTTCTCCAGAGTGGCTGTTGGCAATTTACATCCCGCCCATCAGCGTAGCAAGGCTGCCATTTCTCCATGGCCTGTCCTGCATTTCTGGTTTTGACACTTTTTGCAGCATGGCCCTTTTGACCGATGGGAAGCGAGACTTCTTTGTAGCGCTGATTTGCCTTTCCAGGTTGCTTGGTTGGCCAAAAAGGGCGTATGCGTTTTTTCCTGAATATATTCAGGAAAAAACGCATACGCCCTTTTTGGCCAAGGGCATCATTGTCGACGTTTTGCCGCTTTTCATGTGCTTTAAAGGCGATTCGAATCTACCTCCTGAAATCTGTTTCCTGCAATTCTGCCTTGCTTTCAAATCCTCTTCGTTGCCTTCCCTCAATATATCTGTGGATGAGAGTTATCATTTATAACTCTGCGGGTTTGTGAATTGCAGTGTCCCTGAGCTCCATTTTTCAACTCGCTTTTTTGGGAGCTGGCCGCAAAAGCGCGGGATTGCCTCAGGCCCTATTCTGCTTCTGGGCGGCAGTCTGAGCCTGTGGTTAATTCTTTTTCCTGATGGGAAAATAGAGTGACCTGTGCCTCTCCCAACACCTAGATCTAGTCTCTCATTGGTTGCCCCTCTTCCCGTTCATCCTCAGGACAAATTGCAACCTGTAGGGAACAGGAGCTTAAAGGTGCTGATTCTCCAAGTAGGGAGATTGCTAGTAAAGTAGCTGGAATGGCGAACCCGAGAACAAGGAGATGAGAAATGAGATGCGTATTAGAAACCTTTCAAAATCACACGGTGTACCATCTTCTGGGTTTCTCATGCATGTTTTCGATGTAGGAAGATGCCCTTGAATCTGGAGATTTGGGACCCATGGGATGGGTACAAGGCAGTATTACTTTAAAGGGTCTGCGTTTGCTCACCCAACCTCACCCAACCTTTCAGCCCCAAGAGTGTCCACCCTTATGTCTCATCCAGTTGTGGGTCTAGATATGGTCAATCCAGGTTGCATCACAGCCTCTGAACGAATTTTGTAAGAATTTCTCTCTCTTTCTCTGTCTTTGTTTTACGGGTTTTTAAAAGTAATTTATATTTATAATGGGGTTTAGCTGCTTTTCACGGCTGTGTTTAAGCGGCTTTACACCCACTTGACTCACTTACAGACAGATATCAATACATAGGTTTTCAGATTCTTACTAGTCACATATATTCTTGTGCGGTGAATAGGGGGTGTTGAGTCCAGTTCACTGAGCAAGGAGTAGGTCTTGTCTATTACATATTGGGTGTATGGAACGGTATCTGAGCGAATTTGAAACCCTTGTTTTATGCATCACCCCACCTCATCTTTCCCGTTAAGCAGGCATAGTGTGTTTTCTAAACGTGTGACTCTGTTCTGTTTTGTAATTCAGTTCAAGTGTAGCGGTTTTTACATTCCCTCTATAAGTGATAGCTTATGATAAGTGTCTTTTTCTGTGTGACTTATTTCACTTAGGATCGTCGTACCTAAATCCACTCATCTTGCTTCTACTAGCCTTATGGCATTGATTTCATGTCTGAGTGATATTCCATTGTACATAAGGACCACAACTTCTTTATCCATTTTTCTCTTTCCTGGGATATTTAAGGTGTCATGAAGTGGAGGTTCTTGTCAACAGAGCAGCCCTAAACTTTGGGGTGCCTGTGTCTTGCTGATTTTTAGTTTTCCCAATTTATACGCCCATGAGTGGAAGTGCCCTATGCTCCCTAAACTGTGTTTTTTCGATGTTTCAGGACACACCGTACACTTCTCCAGAGTGGCTGTTGGCAATTTACATCCCGCCCATCAGCGTAGCAAGGCTGCCATTTCTCCATGGCCTGTCCTGCATTTCTGGTTTTGACACTTTTTGCAGCATGGAGCTTTTGACCGATGGGAAGCGAGACTTCTTTGTAGCGCTGATTTGCCTTTCAGGTTGCTTGGTTGGCCAAAAACGGCATATGCGTTTTTCACCGAATATATTCAGGAAAAAACGCATACGCCCTTTTTGGCCAAGGGCATCATTGTCGACGTTTTGCCGCTTTTCATGTGCTTTAAAGGCGATTCGAATCTACCTCCTGAAATCTGTTTCCTGCAATTCTGTGTTGCTTATAAATCCTCTTTCTTGCCTTCCCTCAATATATTTGTGGACGAGAGTTATCATTTATATCTCAGCAGGTTTGTGAATTGCAGTGCCCCTGAGCTCCATTTTTCAACTGTCTTTCTTGGGAACTAGCCGCAAAAGCACGGGATTGCCTCAGGCCCTATTCAGGTTCCGGGGGGCAGGCTGAGTCTGTGGTTAATTCTTCTTCCTGATGGGAAAATAGAGTGACCTGTGCCTGTCCCAACACCTAGATCTAGTCTCTCATTGGTTGCCCCTCTTCCCGTTCATCCTCAGGACAAATTGCAACCTGTAGGGAACAGGAGCTTAAAGGTGCTGATTCTCCAAGTAGGGGGATTGCTAGTAAAGTAGCTGGAATGGCGAACCCGAGAACAAGGAGATGAGAAATGAGATGCGTTTTAGAAACCTTTCAAAATCACACGGTGTACAATCTTCTGGGTTTCTCATGCATGTTTTCGATGTAGGAAGATGCCCTTGAACCTGGAGATTTGGGACCCATGGGAAGGGTACCACGCAGTATTACTTTAAAGGGTCTGCGTTTGCTCACCCAACCTCACCCAAGCTTTCAGCCCCAAGAGTGTCCACCATTATGTCTCATCCAGCTGTGGGTCTAGATATGGTCAATCCAGGTTGCATCACAGCCTCTGAACGAATTTTGTAAGAATTTCTCTCTCTTTCACTGTCTTTGTTTTACGGGTTTTTAAAAGTAATTTATTTTTATAATGGGGTTTAGCTGCTTTTCACGGCTGTGTTTATGCGGCTTTACACCCACTTGACTCACTTCCAGACAGATATCAATACATAGGTTTTAAGATTCTTACTAGTCACATATATTCTTGTGCGGTGAATAGGGGGTGTTGAGTACAGTTCACTGAGCAAGGAGTAGGTCTTGTCTATTACATATTGGGTGTATGGAACGGTATCTGAGCGAATTTGAAACCCTTGTTTTATGCATCACCCCACCTCACCTTTCCCGTTATGCAGCCATAGTGTGTTTTCTAAACGTGTGACTCTGTTCTGTTTTGTAATTCAGTTCAAGTGTAGCGGTTTTTACATTCCCTCTATAAGTGATAGCTTATGATAAGTGCCTATTTCTGTGTGACTTATTTCACTTAGAATCGTCGTACCTAAATCCACTCATCTTGCTTCTACTAGCCTTATGACATTGATTTCATGTCTGAGTGATATTCCATTGTACATAAGGACCACAACTTCTTTATCCATTTTTCTCTTTCCTGGGATATTTAAGGTGTCATGAAGTGGAGGTTCTTGTCAACAGAGCAGCCCTAAACTTTGGGGTGCCTGTGTCTTGCTGATTTTTAGTTTTCCCAATGTATACGCCCATGAGTGGACGTGCCTTATGCTCCCTAAGCTGTGTTTTTTCGATGTTTCAGGACACACCGTACACTTCTCCAGAGTGGCTGTTGGCAATTTACATCCCGCCCATCAGCGTAGCAAGGCTGCCATTTCTCCATGGCCTGTCCTGCATTTCTGGTTTTGACACTTTTTGCAGCATGGAGCTTTTGACCGATGGGAAGCGAGACTTCTTTGTAGAGCTGATTTGCCTTTCAGGTTGCTTGGTTGGCCAAAAAGGGCGTATGCGTTTTTTACCGAATATATTCAGGAAAAAACGCATACGCCCTTTTTGTCCAAGGGCATCATTGTCGACGTTTTGCCGCTTTTCATGTGCTTTAAAGGCGATTCGAATCTACCTCCTGAAATCTGTTTCCTGCAATTCTGCGTTGCTTATAAATCCTCTTCCTTGCCTTCCCTCAATATATTTGTGGACGAGAGTTATCATTTATATCTCAGCAGGTTTGTGAATTGCAGTGCCCCTGAGCTCCATTTTTCAACTGTCTTTCTTGGGAGCTGGCCGCAAAAGCACAGGATTGCCTCAGGCCCTATTCAGGTTCCGGGGGGCAGGCTGAGCCTGTGGTTAATTCTTCTTCCTGATGGGAAAATAGAGTGACCTGTGCCTGTCCCAACACCTAGATCTAGTCTCTCATTGGATGCCCCTCTTCCCGTTCATCCTCAGGACAAATTGGAACCTGTAGGGAACAGGAGCTTAAAGGTGCTGATTCTCCAAGTAGGGAGATTGCTAGTAAAGCAGCTGGAAAGGCGAACCCGATCACAAGGAGGTGAGAAATGAGGTGCGATATAGAAACCTTTCAAAATCACACGGTGTACCATCTTCTGGGTTTCTCATGCATGTTTTCGATGTAGGAAGATGCCCTTGAACCCGGAGATTTGGGACCCATGGGAAGGGTACCAGGCAGTATTACTTTAAAGGGTCTGCGTTTGCTCACCCAACCTCACCCAACCTTTCAGCCCCAAGAGTGTCCACCCTTATGTCTCATCCAGCTGTGGGTCTAGATATGGTCAATCCAGGTTGCATCACAGCCTCTGAACGACTTTTGTAAGAATTTCTCTCTCTTTCACTGTCTTTGTTTTACGGGTTTTTAAAAGTAATTTATTTTTATAATGGGGTTTAGCTGCTTTTCACGGCTGTGTTTATGCGGCTTTACACCCACTTGACTCACTTCCAGACAGATATCAATACATAGGTTTTCAGATTCTTACTAGTCACATATATTCTTGTGCGGTGAATAGGGGGTGTTGAGTCCAGTTCACTGAGCAAGGAGTAGGTCTTGTCTACTACATATTGGGTGTATGGAACGGTATCTGAGCGAATTTGAAACCCTTGTTTTATGCATCACCCCACCTCACCTTTCCCGTTAAGCAGCCATAGTGTGTTTTCTAAACGTGTGACTCTGTTCTGTTTTGTAATTCAGTTCAAGTGTAGCGGTTTTTACATTCCCTCTATAAGTGATAGCTTATGATAAGTGTCTATTTCTGTGTGACTTATTTCACTTAGAATCGTCATACTTAAATCCACTCATCTTGCTTCTACTAGCCTTATGACATTGATTTCATGTCTGAGTGATATTCCATTGTACAAAAGGACCAAAACTTCTTTATCTATTTTTCTCTTTCCAGGGATATTTAAGGTGTCATGAAGTGGAGGTTCTTGTCCACAGAGCAGCCCTAAACTTTGGGGTGCCTGTGTCTTGCTGATTTTTAGTTTTCCCAATTTATACGCCCATGAGTGGACGTGCCCTATGCTCCCTAAACTGTGTTTTTTCGATGTTTCAGGACACACCGTACACTTCTCCAGAGTGGCTGTTGGCAATTTACATCCCGCCCATCAGCGTAGCAAGGCTGCCATTTCTCCATGGCCTGTCCTGCATTTCTGGTTTTGACACTTTTTGCAGCATGACCCTTTTGACCGATTTGAAGCGAGACTTCTTTGTAGCGCTGATTTGCCTTTACAGGTTGCTTGGTTGGCCAAAAAGGGCGTATGCGTTTTTTCCTGAATATATTCAGGGAAAAACGCATACGCCCTTTTTGGCCAAGGGCATCATTGTCGACGTTTTGCCGCTTTTCATGTGCTTTAAAGGCGATTCGAATCTACCTCCTGAAATCTGTTTCCTGCAATTCTGCCTTGCTTTCAAATCCTCTTCGTTGCCTTCCCTCAATATATCTGTGGATGAGAGTTATCATTTATAACTCTGCGGGTTTGTGAATTGCAGTGCCCCTGAGCTCCATTTTTCAACTGTCTTTCTTGGGAGCTGGCCGCAAAAGCACGGGATTGCCTCAGGCCCTATTCAGGTTCCGGGGGGCAGGCTGAGCCTGTGGTTAATTCTTCTTCCTGATGGGAAAATAGAGTGACCTGTGCCTGTCCCAACACCTAGATCTAGTCTCTCATTGGTTGCCCCTCTTCCCGTTCATCCTCAGGACAAAGTGCAACCTGTAGGGAACAGGAGCTTAAAGGTGCTGATTCTCCAAGTTGGGGGATTGCTAGTAAAGTAGCTGGAATGGCAAACTCGAGAACAAGGAGATGAGAAATGAGATGCGTTTTAGAAACCTTTCAAAATCACACGGTGTACCATCTTCTGGGTTTCTCATGCATGTTTTCGATGTAGGAAGATGCCCTTGAACCTGGAGATTTGGGACCCATGGGATGGGTACCAGGCAGTATTACTTTAAAGGGTATGTGTTTGCTCACCCAACCTCACCCAAACTTTCAGCCCCAAGAGTGTCCACCCTTATGTCTCATCCAGCTGTGGGTCTAGATATGGTCAATCCAGGTTGCATCACAGCCTCTGAACGAATTTTGTAAGAATTTCTCTCTCTTTCACTGTCTTTGTTTTACGGGTTTTAAAAGTAATTTATTTTTATAATGGGGTTTAGCTGCTTTTCACGGCTGTGTTTATGCGGCTTTACACCCTCTTCACTCACTTCCAGACAGATATCAATACATAGGTTTTAAGATTCTTACTATTCACATATATTCTTGTGCGGTGAATAGGGGGTGTTGAGTCCAGTTCACTGAGCAAGGAGTAGGTCTTGTCTATTACATATTGGGTGTATGGATCGGTATCTGAGCGAATTTGAAACCCTTGTTTTATGCATCACCCCACCTCATCTTTCCCGTTAAGCAGGCATAGTGTGTTTTCTAAACGTGTGACTGTGTTCTGTTTTGTAATTCAGTTCAAGTGTAGCGGTTTTTACATTCCCTCTATAAGTGATAGCTTATGATAAGTGTCTTTTTCTGTGTGACTTATTTCACTTAGAATCGTCGTACCTAAATCCACTCATCTTGCTTCTACTAGCCTTATGACATTGATTTCATGTCTGAGTGATATTCCATTGTACATAAGGACCACAACTTCTTTATCCATTTTTCTCTTTCCTGAGATATTTAAGGTGTCATGAAGTGGAGGTTCTTGTCAACAGAGCAGCCCTAAACTTTGGGGTGCCTGTGTCTTGCTGATTTTTAGTTTTCCCAATTTATACGCCCATGAGTGGGCGTGCCCTATGCTCCTTAAGCTGTGTTTTCTCGATGTTTCAGGACACACCGTACACTTCTCCAGTGTGGCTGTTGGCAATTTACATCCCGCCCATCAGCGTAGCAAGGCTGCCATTTCTCCATGGCCTGTCCTGCATTTCTGGTTTTGACACTTTTTGCAGCATGACCCTTTTGACCGATGGGAAGCGAGACTTTTTGTAGCGCTGATTTGCCTTTCCAGGTTGCTTGGTTGGCCAAAAGGGGCGTATGCGTTTTTTCCTGAATATATTCAGGAAAAAACGCATACGCCCTTTTTGGCCAAGTGCATTATTTTCGACATTTTGCCGCTTTTCATGTGCTTTAAAGGCGATTCGTATCTACCTCCTGAAATCTGTTTCCTGCAATTCTGCCTTGCTTTCAAATCCTCTTCGTTGCCTTCCCTCAATATATCTGTGGATGAGAGTTATCATTTATAACTCTGCGGGTTTGTGAATTGCAGTGTCCCTGAGCTCCATTTTTCAACTCGCTTTTTTGGGAGCTGTCCGCAAATGCGCGGGATTGCCTCAGGCCCTATTCTGCTTCTGGGCGGCAGGCTGAGCCTGTGGTTAATTCTTCTTACGGATGGGAAAATAGAGTGACCTGTGCCTGTTCCAACACCTAGATCTAGTCTCTCATTGGTTGCCCCTCTTCCCGTTCATCCTCAGGACAAATTGCAAACTGTAGGGAACAGGAGCTTAAAGGTGCTGATCCTCCAAGTAGGGAGATTGCTAGTAAAGTAGCTGGAATGGCGAACCCGGGCACAAGGAGATGAGAAATGAGGGGCGTATTAGAAACCTTTCAAAATCACACGGTGTACCATCTTCTGGGTTTCTCATGCATGTTTTCGATGTAGGAAGATGCCCTTGAACCTGGAGATTTGGGACCCATGGGATGGGTACCACGCAGTATTACTTTAAAGGGTCGGCCTTTGCTCACCCAACCTCACCCAACCTTTCAGCCCCAAGAGTGTACACCCTTATGTCTCATCCAGCTGTGGGTCTAGATATGGTCAATCCAGGTTGCATCACAGCCTCTGAACGAATTTTGTAAGAATTTCTCTCTCTTTCACTGTCTTTGTTTTACGGGTTTTTAAAAGTAATTTATTTTTATAATGGGGTTTAGCTGCTTTTCACGGCTGTGTTTATGCGGCTTTACACCCCCTTGACTCACTTCCAGACAGATATCAATACATAGGTTTTAAGATTCTTACTAGTCACATATATTCTTTTGCGGTGAATAGGGGGTGTTGAGTCCAGTTCACTGAGCAAGGAGTAGGTCTTGTCTATTACATATTGGGTGTATGGAACGGTATCTGAGCGAATTTGAAACCCTTGTTTTATGCATCACCCCACCTCACCTTTCCCGTTAAGCAGTCATAGTGTGTTTTCTAAACGTGTGACTCTGTTCTGTTTTGTAATTCAGTTCAAGTGTAGCGGTTTTTACATTCCCTCTATAAGTGATAGCTTATGATAAGTGTCTTTTTCTGTGTGACTTATTTCACTTAGAATCGTCGTACCTAAATCCACTCATCTTGCTTCTACTAGCCTTATGACATTGATTTCATGTCTGAGGGATATTCCATTGTACATAAGGACCACAACTTCTTTATCCATTTTTCTCTTTCCTGGGATATTTAAGGTGTCATGAAGTGGAGGTTCTTGTCAACAGAGCAGCCCTAAACTTTGGGGTGCCTGTGTCTTGCTGATTTTTAGTTTTCCCAATTTATACGCCCATGAGTGGACGTGCCCTATGCTCCCTAAGCTGTGTTTTTTCGATGTTTCAGGACACACCGTACACTTCTCCAGAGTGGCTGTTGGCAATTTACATCCCGCCCATCAGCGTAGCAAGGCTGCCATTTCTCCATGGCCTGTCCTGCATTTCTGGTTTTGACACTTTTTGCAGCATGACCCTTTTGACCGATGGGAAGCGAGACTTCTTTGTAGCGCTGATTTGCCTTTCCAGGTTGCTTAGTTGGCCAAAAAGGGCGTATGCGTTTTTTCCTGAATATATTCAGGAAAAAACGCATACGCCCTTTTTGGCCAAGGGCATCATTGTCGACGTTTTGCCGCTTTTCATGTGCTTTAAAGGCGATTCTAATCTAACTCCTGAAATCTGTTTCCTGCAATTCTGCCTTGCTTTCAAATCCTCTTCGCTGCCTTCCCTCAATATATCTGTGGATGAGAGTTATCATTTATAACTCTGCGGGTTTGTGAATTGCAGTGTCCCTGAGCTCCATTTTTCAATTCGCTTTTTTGGGAGCTGGCCGCAAAAGCGCAGGATTGCCTCAGGCCCTATTCTGCTTCTGGGCGGCAGGCTGAGTCTGTGGTTAATTCTTCTTCCTGATGGGAAAATAGAGTGACCTGTGCCTGTCCCAACACCTAGATCTAGTCTCTCATTGGTTGCCCCTCTTCCCGTTCATCCTCAGGACAAATTGCAACCTGTACGGAACAGGAGCTTAAAGGTGCTGATTCTCCAAGTAGGGAGATTGCTAGTAAAGTACCTGGAATGGCGAACCCGAGCACAAGGAGATGAGAAATGAGGTGCGTATTAGAAACCTTTCAAAATCACACGGTGTACCATCTTCTGGGTTTCTCATGCATGTTTTCGATGTAGGAAGATGCCCTTGAACCTGGAGATTTGGAACCCATGGGATGGGTACCAGGCAGTATTACTTTAAATGGTCTGCATTTGCTCACCAAACCTCACCCAAACTTTCAGCCCCAAGAGTGTCCACACTTATGTCTCATCCAGCTGTGGGTCTAGATATGGTCAATCTAGGTTGCTTCACAGCCTCTGAACGAATTTTGTAAGAATTTCTCTCTCTTTCACTGTCTTTGTTTTATGGGTTTTTAAAAGTAATTTATTTTTATAATGGGGTTTAGCTGCTTTTCACGCCTGTGTTTATGCGGCTTTACACCCACTTGACTCACTTCCAGACAGATATCAATACATAGGTTTTAAGATTCTTACTAGTCACATATATTCTTGTGCGGTGAATAGGGGGTGTTGAGTCCAGTTCACTGAGCAAGGAGTAGGTCTTGTCTATTACATATTGGGTGTATGGAACGGTATCTGAGCGAATTTGAAACCCTTGTTTTATGCATCACCCCACCTCACCTTTCCCGTTAAGCAGCCATAGTGTGTTTTCTAAACGTGTGACTCTGTTCTGTTTTGTAATTCAGTTCAAGTGTAGCGGTTTTTACATTCCCTCTATAAGTGATAGCTTATGATAAGTGTCTTTTTCTGTGTGACTTATTTCACTTAGAATCGTCGTACCTAAATCCACTCATCTTGCTTCTACTAGCCTTATGACATTGATTTCATGTCTGAGTGATATTCCATTGTACATAAGGACCACAACTTCTTTATCCATTTTTCTCTTTCCTGGGATATTTAAGGTGTCGTGAAGTGGAGGTTCTTGTCAACAGAGCAGCCCTAAACTTTGGGGTGCCTGTGTCTTGCTGATTTTTAGTTTTCCCAATTTATACGCCCATGAGTGGACGTGCCCTATGCTCCCTAAGCTGTGTTATTTCAATGTTTCAGGACACACCGTACACTTCTCCAGAGTGGCTGTTGGCAATTTACATCCCGCCCATCAGCGTAGCAAGGCTGCCATTTCTCCATGGCCTGTCCTGCATTTCTGGTTTTGACACTTTTTGCAGCATGACCCTTTTGACCGATGGGAAGCGAGACTTCTTTGTAGCGCTGATTTGCCTTTCCAGGTTGCTTGGTTGGCCAAAAAGGGCGTATGCGTTTTTTCCTGAATATATTCAGGAAAAAACGCATACGCCCTTTTTGGCCAAGGGCATCATTGTCGACGTTTTGCCGCTTTTCATGTGCTTTAAAGGCGATTCGAATCTCCCTCCTGAAATCTGTTTCCTGCAATTCTGCGATGCTTATAAATCCTCTTCCTTGCCTTCCCTCAATATATTTGTGGACGAGAGTTATCATTTATATCTCAGCAGGTTTGTGAATTGCAGTGCCCCTGAGCTCCATTTTTCAACTGTCTTTCTAGGGAGCTGGCCGCAAAAGCGCGGGATTGCCTCAGGCCCTATTCAGGTTCCGGGGGCAGGCTGAGCCTGTGGTTAATTCTTCTTCCTGATGGGAAAATAGAGTGACCTGTGCCTGTCCCAACACCTAGATCTAGTCTCTCATTGGTTGCCCCTCTTCCCGTTCATCCTCAGGACAAATTGCAACCTGTAGGGAACAGGAGCTTAAAGGTGCTGATTCTCCAAGTAGGGAGATTGCTAGTAAAGTACCTGGAATGGCGAACCCGAGCACAAGGAGATGAGAAATGAGGTGCGTATTAGAAACCATTCAAAATCACACGGTGTACCATCTTCTGGGTTTCTCATGCATGTTTTTGATGTAGGAAGATGCCCTTGAACCTGGAGATTTGGGACCCATGGGATGGGTACCAGGCAGTATTACTTTAAAGGGTCTGTGTTTGCTCACCCAACCTCACCCAACCTTTCAGCCCCAAGAGTGTACACCCTTATGTCTCATCCAGCTGTGGGTCTAGATATGGTCAATCCAGGTTGCATCACAGCCTCTGAACGAATTTTGTATGAATTTCTCTCTCTTTCACTGTCTTTGTTTTACGGGTTTTAAAAGTAATTTATTTTTATAATGGGGTTTAGCTGCTTTTCACGGCTGTGTTTATGCGGCTTTACACCCACTTGACTCACTTCCAGACAGATATCAATACATAGGTTTTAAGATTCTTACTAGTCACATATATTCTTGTGCGGTGAATAGGGGGTGTTGAGTCCAGTTCACTGAGCAAGGAGTAGGTCTTGTCTATTACATATTGGGTGTATGGAACGGTATCTGAGCGAATTTGAAACCCTTGTTTTATGCATCACCCCACCTCACCTTTCCCGTTAAGCAGCCATAGTGTGTTTTCTAAACGTGTGACTCTGTTCTGTTTTGTAATTCAGTTCAAGTGTAGCGGTTTTTACTTTCCCTCTATAAGTGATAGCTTATGATAAGTGTCTTTTTCTGTGTGACTTATTTCACTTAGGATCGTCGTACCTAAATCCACTCATCTTTCTTCTACTAGCCTTATGGCATTGATTTCATGTCTGAGTGATATTCCATTGTACATAAGGACCACAACTTCTTTATCCATTTTTCTCTTTCCTGGGATATTTAAGGTGTCATGAAGTGGAGGTTCTTGTCAACAGAGCAGCCCTAAACTTTGGGGTGCCTGTGTCTTGCTGATTTTTAGTTTTCCCAATTTATACGCCCATGAGTGGACGTGCCCTATGCTCCCTAAGCTGTGTTTTTTCGATGTTTCAGGACACCGTACACTTCTCCAGAGTGGCTGTTGGCAATTTACATCCCGCCCATCAGCGTAGCAAGGCTGCCATTTCTCCATGGCCTGTCCTGCATTTCTGGTTTTGACACTTTTTCCAGCATGGAGCTTTTGACCGATGGGAAGCGAGACTTCTTTGTAGCGCTGATTTGCCTTTCAGGTTGCTTGGTTGGCCAAAAAGGGCGTATGCGTTTTTTACCGAATATATTCAGGAAAAAACGCATACGCCCTTTTTGTCCAAGGGCATCATTGTCGACGTTTTGCCACTTTTCATGTGCTTTAAAGGCGATTCGTATCTACCTCCTGAAATCTGTTTCCTGCAATTCTGTGTTGCTTATAAATCCTCTTTCTTGCCTTCCCTCAATATATTTGTGGACGAGAGTTATCATTTATATCTCAGCAGGTTTGTGAATTGCAGTGCCCCTGAGCTCCATTTTTCAACTGTCTTTCTTGGGAACTGGCCGCAAAAGCACGGGATTGCCTCAGGCCCTATTCAGGTTCCGGGGGGCAGGCTGAGCCTGTGGTTAATTCTTCTTCCTGATGGGAAAATAGAGTGACCTGTGCCTGTCCCAACACCTAGATCTAGTCTCTCATTGGTTGCCCCTCTTCCCGTTCATCCTCAGGACAAATTGCAACCTGTAGGGAACAGGAGCTTAAAGGTGCTGATTCTCCAAGTAGGGGGATTGCTAGTAAAGTAGCTGGAATGGCGAACCCGAGAACAAGGAGATGAGAAATGAGATGCGTTTTAGAAACCTTTCAAAATCACACGGTGTACAATCTTCTGGGTTTCTCATGCATGTTTTCGATGTAGGAAGATGCCCTTGAACCTGGAGATTTGGGACCCATGGGAAGGGTACCACGCAGTATTACTTTAAAGGGTCTGCGTTTGCTCACCCAACCTCACCCAACCTTTCAGCCCCAAGAGTGTCCACCCTTATGTCTCATCCAGCTGTGGGTCTAGATATGGTCAATCCAGGTTGCATCACAGCCTCTGAACGAATTTTGTAAGAATTTCTCTCTCTTTCACTGTCTTTGTTTTACGGGTTTTTAAAAGTAATTTATTTTTATAATGGGGTTTAGCTGCTTTTCACGGCTGTGTTTATGCGGCTTTACACCCACTTGACTCACTTCCAGACAGATATCAATACATAGGTTTTAAGATTCTTACTAGTCACATATATTCTTGTGCGGTGAATAGGGGGTGTTGAGTCCAGTTCACTGAGCAAGGAGTAGGTCTTGTCTATTTCATATTGGGTGTATGGAACGGTATCTGAGCGAATTTGAAACCCTTGTTTTATGCATCACCCCACCTCACCTTTCCCGTTATGCAGCCATAGTGTGTTTTCTAAACGTGTGACTCTGTTCTGTTTTGTAATTCAGTTCAAGTGTAGCGGTTTTTACATTCCCTCTATAAGTGATAGCTTATGATAAGTGCCTATTTCTGTGTGACTTATTTCACTTAGAATCGTCGTACCTAAATCCACTCATCTTGCTTCTACTAGCCTTATGACATTGATTTCATGTCTGAGTGATATTCCATTGTACATAAGGACCACAACTTCTTTATCCATTTTTCTCTTTCCTGGGATATTTAAGGTGTCATGAAGTGGAGGTTCTTGTCAACAGAGCAGCCCTAAACTTTGGGGTGCCTGTGTCTTGCTGATTTTTAGTTTTCCCAATTTATACGCCCATGAGTGGACGTGCCCTATGCTCCCTAAGCTGTGTTTTTTCGATGTTTCAGGACACACCGTACACTTCTCCAGAGTGGCTGTTGGCAATTTACATCCCGCCCATCAGCGTAGCAAGGCTGCCATTTCTCCATGGCCTGTCCTGCATTTCTGGTTTTGACACTTTTTGCAGCATGGAGCTTTTGACCGATGGGAAGCGAGACTTCTTTGTAGAGCTGATTTGCCTTTCAGGTTGCTTGGTTGGCCAAAAAGGGCGTATGCGTCTTTTACCGAATATATTCAGGAAAAAACGCATACGCCCTTTTTGTCCAAGGGCATCATTGTCGACGTTTTGCCGCTTTTCATGTGCTTTAAAGGCGATTCGAATCTACCTCCTGAAATCTGTTTCCTGCAATTCTGCGTTGCTTATAAATCCTCTTCCTTGCCTTCCCTCAATATATTTGTGGACGAGAGTTATCATTTATATCTCAGCAGGTTTGTGAATTGCAGTGCCCCTGAGCTCCATTTTTCAACTGTCTTTCTTGGGAGCTGGCCGCAAAAGCACAGGATTGCCTCAGGCCCTATTCAGGTTCCGGGGGGCAGGCTGAGCCTGTGGTTAATTCTTCTTCCTGATGGGAAAATAGAGTGACCTGTGCCTGTCCCAACACCTAGATCTAGTCTCTCATTGGATGCCCCTCTTCCCGTTCATCCTCAGGACAAATTGGAACCTGTAGGGAACAGGAGCTTAAAGGTGCTGATTCTCCAAGTAGGGAGATTGCTAGTAAAGCAGCTGGAAAGGCGAACCCGATCACAAGGAGGTGAGAAATGAGGTGCGATATAGAAACCTTTCAAAATCACACGGTGTACCATCTTCTGGGTTTCTCATGCATGTTTTCGATGTAGGAAGATGCCCTTGAACCCGGAGATTTGGGACCCATGGGAAGGGTACCAGGCAGTATTACTTTAAAGGGTCTGCGTTTGCTCACCCAACCTCACCCAACCTTTCAGCCCCAAGAGTGTCCACCCTTATGTCTCATCCAGCTGTGGGTCTAGATATGGTCAATCCAGGTTGCATCACAGCCTCTGAACGACTTTTGTAAGAATTTCTCTCTCTTTCACTGTCTTTGTTTTACGGGTTTTTAAAAGTAATTTATTTTTATAATGGGGTTTAGCTGCTTTTCACGGCTGTGTTTATGTGGCTTTACACCCACTTGACTCACTTCCAGACAGATATCAATACATAGGTTTTCAGATTCTTACTAGTCACATATATTCTTGTGCGGTGAATAGGGGGTGTTGAGTCCAGTTCACTGAGCAAGGAGTAGGTCTTGTCTACTACATATTGGGTGTATGGAACGGTATCTGAGCGAATTTGAAACCCTTGTTTTATGCATCACCCCACCTCACCTTTCCCGTTAAGCAGCCATAGTGTGTTTTCTAAACGTGTGACTCTGTTCTGTTTTGTAATTCAGTTCAAGTGTAGCGGTTTTTACATTCCCTCTATAAGTGATAGCTTATGATAAGTGTCTATTTCTGTGTGACTTATTTCACTTAGAATCGTCATACTTAAATCCACTCATCTTGCTTCTACTAGCCTTATGACATTGATTTCATGTCTGAGTGATATTCCATTGTACAAAAGGACCAAAACTTCTTTATCTATTTTTCTCTTTCCAGGGATATTTAAGGTGTCATGAAGTGGAGGTTCTTGTCCACAGAGCAGCCCTAAACTTTGGGGTGCCTGTGTCTTGCTGATTTTTAGTTTTCCCAATTTATACGCCCATGAGTGGACGTGCCCTATGCTCCCTAAACTGTGTTTTTTCGATGTTTCAGGACACACCGTACACTTCTCCAGAGTGGCTGTTGGCAATTTACATCCCGCCCATCAGCGTAGCAAGGCTGCCATTTCTCCATGGCCTGTCCTGCATTTCTGGTTTTGACACTTTTTGCAGCATGACCCTTTTGACCGATTTGAAGCGAGACTTCTTTGTAGCGCTGATTTGCCTTTACAGGTTGCTTGGTTGGCCAAAAAGGGCGTATGCGTTTTTTCCTGAATATATTCAGGGAAAAACGCATACGCCCTTTTTGGCCAAGGGCATCATTGTCGACGTTTTGCCGCTTTTCATGTGCTTTAAAGGCGATTCGAATCTACCTCCTGAAATCTGTTTCCTGCAATTCTGCCTTGCTTTCAAATCCTCTTCGTTGCCTTCCCTCAATATATCTGTGGATGAGAGTTATCATTTATAACTCTGCGGGTTTGTGAATTGCAGTGCCCCTGAGCTCCATTTTTCAACTGTCTTTCTTGGGAGCTGGCCGCAAAAGCACGGGATTGCCTCAGGCCCTATTCAGGTTCCGGGGGGCAGGCTGAGCCTGTGGTTAATTCTTCTTCCTGATGGGAAAATAGAGTGACCTGTGCCTGTCCCAACACCTAGATCTAGTCTCTCATTGGTTGCCCCTCTTCCCGTTCATCCTCAGGACAAAGTGCAACCTGTAGGGAACAGGAGCTTAAAGGTGCTGATTCTCCAAGTTGGGGGATTGCTAGTAAAGTAGCTGGAATGGCGAACCCGAGAACAAGGAGATGAGAAATGAGATGCATATTAGAAACGTTTCAAAATCACACGGTGTACCATCTTCTGGGTTTCTCATGCATGTTTTCGATGTAGGAAGATGCCCTTGAACCCGGAGATTTGGGACCCATGGGAAGGGTACCAGGCAGTATTACTTTAAAGGGTCTGCGTTTGCTCACCCAACCTCACCCAACCTTTCAGCCCCAAGAGTGTCCACCCTTATGTCTCATCCAGCTGTGGGTATAGATTTGGTCAATCCACGTTGCATCACAGCTTCTGAACGAATTTTGTAAGAATTTCTCTCTCTTTCACTGTCTTTGTTTTACAGGTTTTTAAAAGTAATTTATTTTTATAATGGGGTTTAGCTGCTTTTCACGGCTGTGTTTATGCGGCTTTACACCCACTTGACTCACTTCCAGACAGATATCAATACATAGGTTTTAAGATTCTTACTAGTCACATATATTCTTGTGCGGTGAATAGGGGGTGTTGAGTCCAGTTCACTGAGCTAGGAGTAGGTCTTGTCTATTACATATTGGGTGTATGGAACGGTATCTGAGCGAATTTGAAACCCTTGTTTTATGCATCACCCCACCTCACCTTTCCCGTTAAGCAGCCATAGTGTGTTTTCTAAGCGTGTGACTCTGTTCTGTTTTGTAATTCAGTTCAAGTGTAGCGGTTTTTACATTCCCTCTATAAGTGATAGCTTATGATAAGTGTCTTTTTCTGTGTGACTTATTTCACTTAGAATCGTCGTACCTAAGTCCACTCATCTTGCTTCTACTAGCCTTATGACATTGATTTCATGTCTGAGTGATATTCCATTGTACATAAGGACCACAACTTTTTTATCCAGTTTTCTCTTTCCTGGGATATTTAAGGTGTCATGAAGTGGAGGTTCTTGTCAATAGAGTAGCCCCAAACTTTGGGGTGCCTGTGTCTTGCTGATTTTTAGTTTTCCCAATTTATACGCCCATGAGTGGACGTGCCCTATGCTCCCTAAGCTGTGTTTTTTCGATGTTTCAGGACACACCGTACACTTCTCCAGAGTGGCTGTTGGCAATTTACATCCCGCCCATCAGCGTAGCAAGGCTGCCATTTCTCCATGGCCTGTCCTGCATTTCTGGTTTTGACACTTTTTGCAGCATGGCCCTTTTGACCGATGGGAAGCGAGACTTCTTTGTAGCGCTGATTTGCCTTTCCAGGTTGCTTGGTTGGCCAAAAAGGGCGTATGCGTTTTTTCCTGAATATATTCAGGAAAAAACGCATACGCCCTTTTTGGCCAAGGGCATCATTGTCGACGTTTTGCCGCTTTTCATGTGCTTTAAAGGCGATTCGAATCTACCTCCTGAAATCTGTTTCCTGCAATTCTGCCTTGCTTTCAAATCCTCTTCGTTGCCTTCCCTCAATATATCTGTGGATGAGAGTTATCATTTATAACTCTGCGGGTTTGTGAATTGCAGTGTCCCTGAGCTCCATTTTTCAACTCGCTTTTTTGGGAGCTGGCCGCAAAAGCGCGGGATTGCCTCAGGCCCTATTCTGCTTCTGGGCGGCAGGCTGAGCCTGTGGTTAATTCTTTTTCCTGATGGGAAAATAGAGTGACCTGTGCCTCTCCCAACACCTAGATCTAGTCTCTCATTGGTTGCCCCTCTTCCCGTTCATCCTCAGGACAAATTGCAACCTGTAGGGAACAGGAGCTTAAAGGTGCTGATTCTCCAAGTAGGGAGATTGCTAGTAAAGTAGCTGGAATGGCGAACCCGAGAACAAGGAGATGAGAAATGAGATGCGTATTAGAAACCTTTCAAAATCACACGGTGTACCATCTTCTGGGTTTCTCATGCATGTTTTCGATGTAGGAAGATGCCCTTGAACCTGGAGATTTGGGACCCATGGGATGGGTACAAGGCAGTATTACTTTAAAGGGTCTGCGTTTGCTCACCCAACCTCACCCAACCTTTCAGCCCCAAGAGTGTCCACCCTTATGTCTCATCCAGTTGTGGGTCTAGATATGGTCAATCCAGGTTGCATCACAGCCTCTGAACGAATTTTGTAAGAATTTCTCTCTCTTTCTCTGTCTTTGTTTTACGGGTTTTTAAAAGTAATTTATATTTATAATGGGGTTTAGCTGCTTTTCACGGCTGTGTTTAAGCGGCTTTACACCCACTTGACTCACTTACAGACAGATATCAATACATAGGTTTTAAGATTCTTACTAGTCACATATATTCTTGTGCGGTGAATAGGGGGTGTTGAGTCCAGTTCACTGAGCAAGGAGTAGGTCTTGTCTATTACATATTGGGTGTATGGAATGGTATCTGAGCGAATTTGAAACCCTTGTTTTATGCATCACCCCACCTCATCTTTCCCGTTAAGCAGGCATAGTGTGTTTTCTAAACGTGTGACTCTGTTCTGTTTTGTAATTCAGTTCAAGTGTAGCGGTTTTTACATTCCCTCTATAAGTGATAGCTTATGATAAGTGTCTTTTTCTGTGTGACTTATTTCACTTAGGATCGTCGTACCTAAATCCACTCATCTTGCTTCTACTAGCCTTATGGCATTGATTTCATGTCTGAGTGATATTCCATTGTACATAAGGACCACAACTTCTTTATCCATTTTTCTCTTTCCTGGGATATTTAAGGTGTCATGAAGTGGAGGTTCTTGTCAACAGAGCAGCCCTAAACTTTGGGGTGCCTGTGTCTTGCTGATTTTTAGTTTTCCCAATTTATACGCCCATGAGTGGAAGTGCCCTATGCTCCCTAAACTGTGTTTTTTCGATGTTTCAGGACACACCGTACACTTCTCCAGAGTGGCTGTTGGCAATTTACATCCCGCCCATCAGCGTAGCAAGGCTGCCATTTCTCCATGGCCTGTCCTGCATTTCTGGTTTTGACACTTTTTGCAGCATGGAGCTTTTGACCGATGGGAAGCGAGACTTCTTTGTAGCGCTGATTTGCCTTTCAGGTTGCTTGGTTGGCCAAAAACGGCATATGCGTTTTTCACCGAATATATTCAGGAAAAAACGCATACGCCCTTTTTGGCCAAGGGCATCATTGTCGACGTTTTGCCGCTTTTCATGTGCTTTAAAGGCGATTCGAATCTACCTCCTGAAATCTGTTTCCTGCAATTCTGTGTTGCTTATAAATCCTCTTTCTTGCCTTCCCTCAATATATTTGTGGACGAGAGTTATCATTTATATCTCAGCAGGTTTGTGAATTGCAGTGCCCCTGAGCTCCATTTTTCAACTGTCTTTCTTGGGAACTAGCCGCAAAAGCACGGGATTGCCTCAGGCCCTATTCAGGTTCCGGGGGGCAGGCTGAGTCTGTGGTTAATTCTTCTTCCTGATGGGAAAATAGAGTGACCTGTGCCTGTCCCAACACCTAGATCTAGTCTCTCATTGGTTGCCCCTCTTCCCGTTCATCCTCAGGACAAATTGCAACCTGTAGGGAACAGGAGCTTAAAGGTGCTGATTCTCCAAGTAGGGGGATTGCTAGTAAAGTAGCTGGAATGGCGAACCCGAGAACAAGGAGATGAGAAATGAGATGCGTTTTAGAAACCTTTCAAAATCACACGGTGTACAATCTTCTGGGTTTCTCATGCATGTTTTCGATGTAGGAAGATGCCCTTGAACCTGGAGATTTGGGACCCATGGGATGGGTACAAGGCAGTATTACTTTAAAGGGTCTGCGTTTGCTCACCCAACCTCACCCAACCTTTCAGCCCCAAGAGTGTCCACCCTTATGTCTCATCCAGTTGTGGGTCTAGATATGGTCAATCCAGGTTGCATCACAGCCTCTGAACGAATTTTGTAAGAATTTCTCTCTCTTTCTCTGTCTTTGTTTTACGGGTTTTTAAAAGTAATTTATATTTATAATGGGGTTTAGCTGCTTTTCACGGCTGTGTTTAAGCGGCTTTACACCCACTTGACTCACTTACAGACAGATATCAATACATAGGTTTTAAGATTCTTACTAGTCACATATATTCTTGTGCGGTGAATAGGGGGTGTTGAGTCCAGTTCACTGAGCAAGGAGTAGGTCTTGTCTATTACATATTGGGTGTATGGAATGGTATCTGAGCGAATTTGAAACCCTTGTTTTATGCATCACCCCACCTCATCTTTCCCGTTAAGCAGGCATAGTGTGTTTTCTAAACGTGTGACTCTGTTCTGTTTTGTAATTCAGTTCAAGTGTAGCGGTTTTTACATTCCCTCTATAAGTGATAGCTTATGATAAGTGTCTTTTTCTGTGTGACTTATTTCACTTAGGATCGTCGTACCTAAATCCACTCATCTTGCTTCTACTAGCCTTATGGCATTGATTTCATGTCTGAGTGATATTCCATTGTACATAAGGACCACAACTTCTTTATCCATTTTTCTCTTTCCTGGGATATTTAAGGTGTCATGAAGTGGAGGTTCTTGTCAACAGAGCAGCCCTAAACTTTGGGGTGCCTGTGTCTTGCTGATTTTTAGTTTTCCCAATTTATACGCCCATGAGTGGAAGTGCCCTATGCTCCCTAAACTGTGTTTTTTCGATGTTTCAGGACACACCGTACACTTCTCCAGAGTGGCTGTTGGCAATTTACATCCCGCCCATCAGCGTAGCAAGGCTGCCATTTCTCCATGGCCTGTCCTGCATTTCTGGTTTTGACACTTTTTGCAGCATGGAGCTTTTGACCGATGGGAAGCGAGACTTCTTTGTAGCGCTGATTTGCCTTTCAGGTTGCTTGGTTGGCCAAAAACGGCATATGCGTTTTTCACCGAATATATTCAGGAAAAAACGCATACGCCCTTTTTGGCCAAGGGCATCATTGTCGACGTTTTGCCGCTTTTCATGTGCTTTAAAGGCGATTCGAATCTACCTCCTGAAATCTGTTTCCTGCAATTCTGTGTTGCTTATAAATCCTCTTTCTTGCCTTCCCTCAATATATTTGTGGACGAGAGTTATCATTTATATCTCAGCAGGTTTGTGAATTGCAGTGCCCCTGAGCTCCATTTTTCAACTGTCTTTCTTGGGAACTAGCCGCAAAAGCACGGGATTGCCTCAGGCCCTATTCAGGTTCCGGGGGGCAGGCTGAGTCTGTGGTTAATTCTTCTTCCTGATGGGAAAATAGAGTGACCTGTGCCTGTCCCAACACCTAGATCTAGTCTCTCATTGGTTGCCCCTCTTCCCGTTCATCCTCAGGACAAATTGCAACCTGTAGGGAACAGGAGCTTAAAGGTGCTGATTCTCCAAGTAGGGGGATTGCTAGTAAAGTAGCTGGAATGGCGAACCCGAGAACAAGGAGATGAGAAATGAGATGCGTTTTAGAAACCTTTCAAAATCACACGGTGTACAATCTTCTGGGTTTCTCATGCATGTTTTCGATGTAGGAAGATGCCCTTGAACCTGGAGATTTGGGACCCATGGGATGGGTACAAGGCAGTATTACTTTAAAGGGTCTGCGTTTGCTCACCCAACCTCACCCAACCTTTCAGCCCCAAGAGTGTCCACCCTTATGTCTCATCCAGTTGTGGGTCTAGATATGGTCAATCCAGGTTGCATCACAGCCTCTGAACGAATTTTGTAAGAATTTCTCTCTCTTTCTCTGTCTTTGTTTTACGGGTTTTTAAAAGTAATTTATATTTATAATGGGGTTTAGCTGCTTTTCACGGCTGTGTTTAAGCGGCTTTACACCCACTTGACTCACTTACAGACAGATATCAATACATAGGTTTTAAGATTCTTACTAGTCACATATATTCTTGTGCGGTGAATAGGGGGTGTTGAGTCCAGTTCACTGAGCAAGGAGTAGGTCTTGTCTATTACATATTGGGTGTATGGAATGGTATCTGAGCGAATTTGAAACCCTTGTTTTATGCATCACCCCACCTCATCTTTCCCGTTAAGCAGGCATAGTGTGTTTTCTAAACGTGTGACTCTGTTCTGTTTTGTAATTCAGTTCAAGTGTAGCGGTTTTTACATTCCCTCTATAAGTGATAGCTTATGATAAGTGTCTTTTTCTGTGTGACTTATTTCACTTAGGATCGTCGTACCTAAATCCACTCATCTTGCTTCTACTAGCCTTATGGCATTGATTTCATGTCTGAGTGATATTCCATTGTACATAAGGACCACAAC